>NC_024308.1:5102373-5138462 GCF_000523025.1 Cynoglossus semilaevis
GAATGGCCACATGGATGATGTACTTCAGTAGAATGGCAAAATGCTGTTGACAAACAGGGAAAGAAAAGTAAAATGCATCTGATAATCCTAAAAATGTTGATACAAATATTTATATTTATTTATGTGTATGACCTGTGTATTTTTCAAATAGCTCAGTATTCAATGCAAAATAATGAGATGGTTCAAATATCTCAGTATTCAATGCAAAATAACAAGATGATTTCATATAGTAATATAGTAAGATATTGATAATTTCAGAGTATTTGGGAGGCTGTTGTACAGTATGTTCTTCTCCAGCGCGGTGCTTCAGTAACATCGTTAGAAAACAACATTCAGGCAGTAAAAGTCTCCTTTTTTCAGGCCTCACTTCTTTATCAGGACAAAACAGAGCTGTAGGCTGTTTACCTTGTTCCAAAAATAGGCAGCCACAGAGTGCACATCTGACGGAGCAACAATAAAGTATGTTAAGGAAACGCACGGCGAGGCCTGAAATCCAAGTGCTTGTCCTTTTTATACAGATATTTATGTTAGTGATGCAGCGACACGGATCGTTTACGCTCCATCTAAACACACACTTACTTGTGCTTACAATATGCAGACACCCTACTGTAGCTACATCCAGTAACACCGGTTGACTTCCAACCAGAAGGTTGCTGGTTCTAGTCCCGCCTCCACTTGTCTGTAGTTTGTGTTGTTCCCAGACAAATGACAAATTTAAACTTAGAAAAGGGGACTCAACTTGAAACAGAGTCACATGCATTAGTTTTTATTGTTTTCAATTTATTTTAATTTACATTAGCTACATGATGTTTTATGTTATTATTCCCCTAGTGCTTGTTTAACCTTGAATTATTGCTGTTTCCTTTGTACATATTGTTCCTGTCTGACTACAGGGTGCTTTTAAAACTGCTATATAAATAATCCAAAATAGTCTCAATATACACATTATATTTTATTCTACATAGGTAAGATTTATGATACTATTGTTTCAGCTAATGAGCCACAGTAGCTCTTAAAAAAAAAACACCAAACAAACTTTTTAACTGGTTTATAATTTGTGTTGTGTGTCAGACGGAGGTTGATGATGAGCTGCTGTACCTCGAGGATCACGATGGAGATGATGGCCATCTCTGGACTCAGCCAGGGGAAGAGTCGCTGCAGCTGACCACACTGACCAATCAGGTAACAGTTTACGATGATGGCGATCAGACCCATCGCTTCCATCACAGTCTGAGGAAAACAGGAAGTCACGGGTAAACACAGCATCAAGGCAGAAAATAACACAGTGCTTTGACAGGAGTCGTCACGGACCTGCCACTGGCCGATGCTCTCCACTCTGAGACCAAAGGGCCTCTGCAGACCGGTGCAGAGCTTGAAGGCATCACTGCGGATCTCAATGATGTTGTTGATGAGCGCACACATGGCGGCCAGAGGGAAGGCTGAGGAGAAGAGCACCACGTATCCAAACTGGACAAACATCTCCTGGTAGTCCTGGAAGGTGTCCTGGGAGGGACAAACGATGGATAAATACTCCACAGATGACTCTGATTGAGCAGGTGTAAGTAAATATTTTTGGTTTTGTTGACTGGATCTGTGTGAAAAGGCACAAAATGACACTCCTGTGTTCTGTGTCTTTGTTAAATCTGGCTGTTCTTCGAGGTTCGTACTGTGAGCTGATGACAGTCTGCGTAACATTTCAGTAGAACTGAACGGATTCTGTCTTATCCTGGAGTGCTGATCTAAGCACAACACAAATTACAGCCACGTTTCCCAGGGTACGATAAAAGGTACTGGAGTTCTTTAGCACCGTCATACATCAGTTTTATAGCCCTGTCTTCAATTTCTGACTCCACCACAAACACATAAATGTCAAATTTATGGGAGACAGAAAAGTGTAAATAACTAAACGTGTTTTTTGGTAACGTCCGTAACGTCACCTGCTTCAATAGTTGACAACTTACAGCATACGTCTGCATGCAGCTCTCCATCTCAGCCTGAGCGAGGGTGTTGCTCTCCTTCTCCTCAGGTGGATCCATCCATGATTCTTTTTTAGACTTTGGCTCTAGTTTGTGTTGTTCCCAGACAAATTACAAATTTAAACTTAGAAAAGGGGACTCAACTTGAAATTGACTCTGCACAGAGTCACATGCATTAGTTTTTATTGTTTTCAATTTATTTTAATTTACATTAGCTACATGATGTTTTATGTTATTATTCCCCTAGTGCTTGTTTAACCTTGAATTATTGCTGTTTCCTTTGTACATATTGTTCCTGTCTGACTACAGGGTGCTTTTAAAACTGCTATATAAATAATCCAAAATAGTCTCAATATACACATTATATTTTATTCTACATAGGTAAGATTTATGATACTATTGTTTCAGCTAATGAGCCACAGTAGCTCTCAAAAAAACACCAAACAAACTTTTTAACTGGTTTATAATTTGTGTTGTGTGTCAGACGGAGGTTGATGATGAGCTGCTGTACCTCGAGGATCACGATGGAGATGATGGCCATCTCTGGACTCAGCCAGGGGAAGAGTCGCTGCAGCTGACCACACTGACCAATCAGGTAACAGTTTACGATGATGGCGATCAGACCCATCGCTTCCATCACAGTCTGAGGAAAACAGGAAGTCACGGGTAAACACAGCATCAAGGCAGAAAATAACACAGTGCTTTGACAGGAGTCGTCACGGACCTGCCACTGGCCGATGCTCTCCACTCTGAGACCAAAGGGCCTCTGCAGACCGGTGCAGAGCTTGAAGGCATCACTGCGGATCTCAATGATGTTGTTGATGAGCGCACACATGGCGGCCAGAGGGAAGGCTGAGGAGAAGAGCACCACGTATCCAAACTGGACAAACATCTCCTGGTAGTCCTGGAAGGTGTCCTGGGAGGGACAAACGATGGATAAATACTCCACAGATGACTCTGATTGAGCAGGTGTAAGTAAATATTTTTGGTTTTGTTGACTGGATCTGTGTGAAAAGGCACAAAATGACACTCCTGTGTTCTGTGTCTTTGTTAAATCTGGCTGTTCTTCGAGGTTCGTACTGTGAGCTGATGACAGTCTGCGTAACATTTCAGTAGAACTGAACGGATTCTGTCTTATCCTGGAGTGCTGATCTAAGCACAACACAAATTACAGCCACGTTTCCCAGGGTACGATAAAAGGTACTGGAGTTCTTTAGCACCGTCATACATCAGTTTTATAGCCCTGTCTTCAATTTCTGACTCCACCACAAACACATAAATGTCAAATTTATGGGAGACAGAAAAGTGTAAATAACTAAACGTGTTTTTTGGTAACGTCCATAACGTCACCTGCTTCAACAGTTGACAACTTACAGCATACGTCTGCATGCAGCTCTCCATCTCAGCCTGAGCGAGCGTGTTGCTCTCCTTCTCCTCAGGTGGATCCATCCATGATTCTTTTTTAGACTTTGGCTCCGACCTCTCTGTGTGTCTGCCTTTTCTCCTGTGTCTCGTTGACGTGCTGATCTCAGGCCCAGAGGCCACAGAAGGAGCACTGGCAGCAGCAGCAGCAGTGGCTGCAGCAGCAGCATTAACTCCCTCGACCAGACTCACACCTCCCATACCTGACTCCTTCACATCATGGATGCCGTTATCGTCATCATCATCGCACATCTCAAACATGGAGCCAGGGTCCATCCCCCTCTCCACCATTGTGGGGCTCCCCTCCTCCAGGAAGTTGTTGTCTATGGGTGGTCCACCACAGACTGGCCTCCTGTCCACCTTAATATCACAAAAAGTACTCGTATCAGTACTTATATCACTCGTTGGTACCATTTTTCATATTTGAAGCCAGAAACTCTCTGTACCTTCTCAATGAAACTGACTTTCCTCAGCTTCAGACCACAGTCAATCAGATTGTCCTCCTCCGTCTCCCCTTCACTGAACCTCCCACTGTCAACCTCGTCCTTGTCCCCTCCCTCTTCTTCCTCAGACACCCCACATCCACCGTTCAAACACTTCTTCTCCCTAAACGGATGTGAGGAGACCCAGTTATGTCAGACAAGATGCTCAGACTGATATAATCTCAAGTGTCCACCCACAGGAAAAACTCACTGACCTTCGCTCTGGTTGTCCCACCCCAGGCCGGCTGCCCCTCAGGCCTGGTCCGGGCATGGCCTGGTCGGTGGGAGATACTTGGGCTTTTCCAGCTGCCAGTCGAGCATATTTTAGCAGCACCGATTGCAGCAGGTCCCACACAGCTCGCAGTGTCAGATCGCCCAGTTTGTGGCGTTCGTACAGATAAGGCTGCAGCACCTCCTTCACGTTCTGAAGGAATTGACGAATGATGAGCAGAGTGGCCAGCATCTGGTTCAGTCAGAGAGAAACAACGCAGTCAGACGCTTCAGAAGAAGGGTTAACATTTTATCTTAATGCAATACACACACACTGCACATGCTGTCTTTACTCAGAAGTGCACGGCGTCAGACGGTGGTCTGATCAGGAACAGTATTATTCAGCGTATGAAAAATCTTAATAAGTCACTAGTTAGCACAGGTTACAGGATAAATGTGGCGAGCATTAGGAAAGAGAAATCCAAATCATTTTTTTCTGCTGTTTTTTTTTAAATGCAGCCTTTACATTTCAACAGTTACTAAAGCTGCTGAATGAAACAGAACTGCTGTAATATATAACTATGGAAATCAAGCCTGCATTATCACAAAACTCTCACAGGAGGAGTGAGCGTCCAAGTCCTGAGATCTGACTCTCCCCACAACTCACTCGGAGCCTAATTATGTTTATGTACAAGATGCAAACACAAACGCACAGCAGAGACGAGGACATGGACAGAATGTTATTTCACTCCATGAGGAAAAACCTTGAAAAACAGAGTGTGGTGCACATATTGTTTGCGCACTGCTGCCTCCCGGGACAGTCAGCCCAGCAATGTCATAGTTAGACACTCTAAATCAAGCTGACTGAACAGATGCTGTTATTGCAGACGATTTGCTGTTTTGAAATGTTAAAGTCGAATTGTTGTTGTTGTTTTTTTTCTCGTAACTTTTTCTCCTGTTTATTTGACAGGAGTACGAAGACAAATGGAGGACACTGGTCAGACATGGACAGACGTGGACAAGCTCAGTGAGATGGACACCAACATCAAAACCAAGACGTGAGTGGTATTTTCTATCAAAAACATCAGTCAGTGTGAGGATTTTATGCAAAGGAAACATTTAAAATAATGTATGGATGTGAAGCCAAATCAAACTTTTTAGAATTGTTTACTTTTTATTTTCATAATTAGAAGTAAACAATCTCTTTACTGACCATGATGCATTTCAAGTTTGCAAGTCGACACCAGACACACAATATGAACATGATGCTTTGTGCAAAGACACGATGCTAATTCGTCACCCAGACTGGGAACGTGATCATACTTTAGATTTGAGAAAAGTCCTGGAAAACCAGGGAACAGAGAACGTATTCATCTGGATCTTGTGGAGGAGTGAAGGCAGGACATTAACCCGAACCTGTCGCTGCAGACTCCTTAACAGAGACAACACCACCAGCATCTTCCACAGACAGACAGACAGATGGAGGGGTGTGAAGGGATGGTTACAGAAATCATTACCCAGAAGCAGAAAGTTAAAAAGTAAAGTAGTAAAAAGAAGATGAGATTGGAGGAACACATGACAGAAACACAAACAGAAACAGAGGAGGTTTTTTTTCTTTCTTTTTCTCACCTCTTTCAAGCGCTCCATGTCTTTGAGGTAGAATCCAATGTAAAAAAGGCTGAGATAAGAATTTACAAACTGAAACTGCAGAGGAAAGAATAGAGAAATAAATGTTTGGAATGTGCAAAGAAATATCAAATCAACATTAGAATTTTAAAGTCTAATTTAAAATTAATTTAAAGTCTAGTTGCCGTGTAATAAAAGGCTACTCACAAGAACCATTTTGATGATGAGATTTTTCTCATAGGCACTCTGGAGTCTATAGTTCTCTGTGGAAACACAATATGAAACCTCTGTTATTTCAAACAAATAAGCAAAAAAAAGGTTAGACACAATACACTTTACTGTAAGGTGACTTTTATAAAATAGAGAAACCCTTGCTTTTTTCTACACAGAACTGCCCACTGATGTGGAAAATCTGTTAATGTTGCATAACACTTAAGGACATTTTTAGCATTTTAGCTTTAGCTTCTTTCAGTGTTCTGCATCCAAACACAACAATGAGGCGACATTAATCCTCAAACAACAGAGATGTGTGTAAAGGTTCATCTTTTAATGTTGGAATGATACTGTGCTCTAAAGGTGGATGTATATTCACAACCTTGACTCTCACCCATGTCATTGAGCCAGCAGGCAATTTTCCTGTACACCTCGTCACATGCACTCACAGTGATAGCTAGCATAATTTTGGGGATGAAGCGGGCTAGCCGAGGCATTTCCTTGATCCCCATCACAAATTCCTGCACAGACACAAACACAACACTGAGACCGTGAGACTAATCCTTTTAATGTTCTGAATCTGACAGACATTTCTAATGGAAAATGATTGATTTTCATTTCTCTGCGTTATCACATTAGCTTCCAGTCATATCTCTGTGCATTTTACAGTACTATTACACAGCAATCAAAGTAATGGGTCGAATAACAGCCTCGCTGCATCATGACAAGCATCCTGAAAACAAAAAGTGCAGCAGCACTGAATGATGACTGATGCAGGGAATCCTATAACACAGATGCAGACAGCTGACTGACCTGCAGCTCGAAACAGATGAGCATGACCAGGAAGACAAAACAGAGACACAGGATACAGATGGGCAGGCTGACCAGCCACCTGAAAACACGCCTCCGCCACGGAGGATAGTAGAACTCCTCGCATCCTGTGATAGGACTACAGCGCTTGACTCCCTACAGAGAGATGGAGTAGGAGACGGTGTGACAGAGCCTGATAAAGGAGGTGAATGAAGCGGTGGACAGGTGGACGGAAGGATTAGCTCGACTCACCCGGAACTGAGGCCGTGGTTCCTCCAGGGATTCAGCCGGCGTGTCCAGTGTCCCCCATTTATACGCCAGCTCAGCTCCTCTCCTCTTCCACCGCTCCAGAAACAGTGTGGCCCACACCACGTTGAAGAGTGCAAACACCACGCAGCAGATGTCACGGCTGGTCTGAGACGACCCAGAATCACAAACACACCCAAAACAGATGCCTCAGATTTAGCTTTGTCCTGTTGTATATTTTTTCACAGATACCTGATACTTCTTTAGGTTGGTTTTCAATAACTATACAATGAACTGGAAGGCAGTGTTATACAGGGAGCACAGGTCCACGGGAATTGGTGATTGTATTATGTGGTTTTTTTTAGCACAGGTCCACGGGAATTGGTGATTGGCATTACGTGGTTTTATATTAAACTGACACTGTCGTCACATCAGACAGTATGTCAAGCAAAACATGTATATTAGACCAGCGGTTCTCAAACTGTGGTGCGTGTACCACAAGTGGTACATGGGGAAAATTCACATTTTCACATTTACATTTTCTATTGAATAAATCTGAACCATACCATGCACAATTAATACAACATTTGAACATAAACATCTTTATAAACATCTCTCCTGTGGTGGAAGCTAACAGTGAAGGCCTACGCTGCTATATTCTAATGTTGGTCATCATGGTGGTACTCAGAGAGATCAATGTTTTCTCAGGTGGTACAGAGGATAAAAAGTTTGAGGACCACTGTATTAGACCATTGCAGGCTCTGCCCTCACCTGATCAGACTCAGTGAGCATCCAAAGCACGAAGCCGATCACAGCAGGATACAACATAGAAGTGGTGTAGAAACCCAACCAGGCGAAATACATGGCAATCTTCACCCCAAAGTAGTCACATATATCATCTGCAAACACCAAATAACAAAAATAAACCTTACTGGATTCAAACACTTCATGTACTTTAATTGTTGTTATACTGACCTAAGGGTTGTTTCTCACAAACAGCCTGCACCCAGGACTTCATCAGCTGACTGAGGATCCTCTGTTCATGGAGAGGAAACAGCTGCCGGATGACACCTCGTGCACTCAACTCTGCGACTGCAGGCGGCAACAAGGTAAGAATGTTTTTTTGTCAACATTATATTTGTTAAAAAGGGTCTCTTAATAAATATAAGCAACGCACTGATTGGCTGGCCCTCCATGAAGTTGATGTTATGAAGGACGTCCCCATTTTTGGCACGGAGATTGTCCAACCAGTATTTAATAATGCTCTGCCTCTCCTGCCGAGAACAGAGGACAGAGTTAGGTGTAGAAGAGAGTGAACAAGTTTCCTTTCGAGTGTGTTCTTTGTGACTCTGACCTGTGAGGTGAAAAAGCACAACTCGCTCTCGATGTTTTCGTAAATGTAGTCCTCCTCACAGGAGAAGCTCCTCGTTCCTCCTCCAAACTCGGGTTTCACCGGTTTCCTCAGTCCCATCTCCTCAGCTCCTCGCAGCAAACTGCAGGAGGAGGAAAACAAAAGGTCATCCTTCTGTGGTGTTCAGGTCTTTACACCTGTCTTTGACTTCTCATGCTTAACTGTACATAAAAATGTGGTTACTAGGTCAGCGTATAACCTCCGATACTCTTCAAAGTCACCTTTCATTTTGTGCGGTTTTGTGAACCAGACGTTTTCGCAGCTGGACCAGACAGTGTCCTCAGGCCCCAGTTTGAGAACACAAACTTAACGGGGTTACAGATTTCCTCTTTACAACAACACCTTTTTTTCTTCTTCTCAACAATAATTTTTTCACATGTCCTCTTGTACAGCCTTGTCTCCTCTCTCCTATCATCCTGTTTCTACTCCCTCCCTCCTCACTCATGTCTCTAATAACCTAATGTTCTCACACCTCCCCCATCACATCAACCTTTTCTCCTTTCCTTCTGTCCTTTCCTGTGGCTTTGTAATAATGCCGTTCCACACCCACTGTTCCCTATAGGCTGCCCCTCTCCCTCTCTCCCTTTTTCATCATATATATTTAGTTAAGGTTGACCAGAGGGCCTGTAACGTCCATTCATCATGCTGCTCCTCACTGTTGAAGGATCCATACGTTCTGCACTTTGACAGAGGAACATAGCAGTAATGTGTGGAGTATTGTTGTGTTTTTAGTACTCTTAGAATAGAGAAGTAGAGACTGTGTTCTAAGTCAACAACTGCTGAGAGAAATGTTTTGCTGCCAACACCAGTCTAATGTTCTCCCTTTGAGATAAATGAAAAACATTTTGTGCATTTTTTTCCCGTAAAAAATGGGGAAATATGCACACCTAAAAGGAACGAAAAGTGCAGTGTGGATGAAAAAAAAAAAAAAAAACCCTTGACAGTAAAAGTACTGATGTAAAACACAGCACATCCAGTTTATGCTAATTTTGCGAACATCTTTTAAAATAGAGAAACTCAGCAAACTAAATGACATGCTGTCATGGCTGAGCGGGGAGTAATCAATTGTGTCAGACAAAAAAAAGAGGTCAATGCAGTTGTTTTCATAGAAATAGAGCTATTTTAGAAATAAAACTAAGCTGCAAAAAAGATCTCTTTTAGCACAGTTCCCCAGAGTGAGGGACTGCCAGGCCAGCAAATTGGCGTCATACCAAGTAAGAGCAACAAAGATGCAATTCTGAGTTTTCTGAGTGATGGAAAAATAAGCTGCAATATGTCATTCTGGAGTGGCAGACAAGTACATAAGGTGGTGCAAAACCTGTATAGTATGAGAATAGGGAACGGAATGGTGCTTGAAGACCCTTTTGTTTGTAAGGGACAGACTGGTCATGATGTTTGCTGATGACACTGTCATATAATAATAACATTGGACATGTTTGGACACGTACTGATGAGATAATGAATAAACAGGTTAAAGGATGGAACTGCTGGTGTAGGAGTATGAACAATGGAGTAGATTTGTTAAAATTTGATCATAGAAATTAAATTGAAGAAGTTGTGAAAATGGCTAATGACTGGATGTCGTCACTTCTGCAGATGGAAAAATTATTGGGAAGGAGAGGAAATACAGTATGTTTCAGGAATTAAAAAGCGTTTTTTTTCCTCAGTTCAGAGGCTTAAAGACTTAAGTGCCAGGCATGTGGCAGCTTATATGGCAGCAGATGGTGACATTTTATAGTTTTTTTTTTCCTTCAATTTGTCCCTGGCTGTCGTTTAAGGAGGGCGGGAGTATTCTCACTGCTTCAGGGTGCAAATGAAACAATTATCCAAGGTGAGGAGATGACACACTTTCTGGGTTATCGTTTCTATCAAATAGAATATAGGTCAATGTATCTAACAGCAGATTAGAGTGTGTGTGTGTGTGAGAGTGGTCTATGTATAGCTATACCTGTGGGGGCATTTTTTGTAAAAAGCTTTCTCGTTGGCAATGGAGTAGGGGATGCATCGTCTATGTGAAGCAACTTATGAAAATCAGACTGTGTTTGTGTGAGTGAGAGGAGAGACTGAAAAAGAGATGGAGAAACTGCCTTTTGTCACCAACTAATTGTTCTAAGCTTCATATGCTGTATGAAGTATATGTGTAGTACGTGAGTGTAGTACCTGTATGAAGTATATGTGTAGTACGTGATTTACTAGTTGTTGAGTGAAACTGCAGATATGCTGCCCCCTACCAGAATTTTCAAATTTTTCTTTTGTGCTTGATCTGTCATTATTTATGCTGAGAATTTAATTTTAATTTAGTCCATTATCTCAAATGGGGTTTTTAGCATATAATGATGGAAGTGTACAGTCCCACGGAGTGGTCGCTCAGTGCTTGGTCAGCAGTCATTCATGCCAGGACTGCAGTCATTCATCATATTATTTATGACACTCGGGTAAAAATGACCCAGCGTTTCCCCTTAGACATTTCAACAAGACGTGAGTCAGAGTGAATCCTGTTCCAATTTTCTCCTCGACATTAAATAAGCTACGACACAGCAGAAGCAGAGAAGTGCTGCTGAAACTCCAGCTAACACTGCGGCTCCACTAATGACTCACACAGCTTTACTGCTGGGCTGATTATAGCTGCAGATACAGGCAGCAGTAAACCATCATAAATCCAAGTTCAGTTTTACACTAGCACAGCAGACATATTTTGGTTTCTAACACCCTAACGTTTTAAAAATATCCACAGACTACTAGAGGAAGTGATGCACTGCATTATTCAGAACCCACTCTGTTCATTTCCTGTCCCTTTGCAGGGAATTTTGTCTGTATCTTAGGGCCTGTAGTGATACATCTGTAACACAGTCAGAAGAGGAAAGCACTGGGGAGTGTCTGGGCATGAAAAGAACTTATTTTTAAGTTTTTCTCCCAAACGTTTTATATGTAATTTCAGTACAATCTTTATAGAACAACATTTTGAAAAATCATCCTTTTCAATTGATGAATTGTTGGTTTAATCAGATAATAGATACAACTCTCAAAAATGCTTCTCCATCATAAAAGTTTGTCTTTGAATCTGTCTTTGAAGTGAAAGGTTAGTGATATTTAAAGGTTTCTTACTTTTCATACGTAGCAGTGACGAAGAAAGCGTAGACCCGCGTGTGTTTGTGATGTCGGATTTGAATGATGAGCTCCGGAATCCCCAGCCGGATATGGTTCAGTAGCCATAGTAACGTGTGGTCATCAGTAGTGTCTGTGGAAATGTAAAAATACAGATTCTAACACACCCCCGCATCGCTGTACAAAGCAGCTGCTGAAGACTCCCACGGTCTTCTACTATTATTT
This sequence comes from Cynoglossus semilaevis, assembly GCF_000523025.1. Lineage (NCBI taxonomy): Eukaryota > Metazoa > Chordata > Actinopteri > Pleuronectiformes > Cynoglossidae > Cynoglossus > Cynoglossus semilaevis. The sequence goes on from NC_024308.1 coordinate 5,114,100, forward strand.
CCTCGGCAGCACCGGAGGTGAACAGTCAAACTCCTGAGATTGAGAAAGCTATTATACGGTGAAAAAAATAAAAAAAAATTGAGAAAGCTATTATACGGTGAAAAAAAAAATGAAATCAAATTTGAATTTAAGTCATGACTTTGAAATATTTGCTATTTCACACACAATTATGTCTTAGAGACAAATCCCAAAGTCATTGATGCCGAATTTTAATTGCTAAAAAAAGAAACAGTATAATTGAGCAGACAGTGATGAAAGATCAGCCTCTCTACCTCCAGACAGACTGGAGAACGGTTCATGAAAGTATGAGTAAATTTCAATTTCATGACCGAGGATGGCCAAAGGTTCATGCTCACTGCTGTAGAGAAGTCACTGAGGTTGAGGCTAAAGACTAAAGGCGACAGTTTTAAGTCCTCACAAATACAAAAAAACCTGTTGCGATGTGTGTTTGTGTGAGCTGTGCTTTGACCTGCAAATGTCATGAGGATGTCACAGTTCTCTGTAGGCACCGTTTTCATCCAAGACTTATGAGACATGATGTGTCTCCCAGCCTGCAGCAGCCGCTTTCCAAACAACTTGTCTGAGAGGGAGAGAGAAGAGGGGGAGAGAGGGGGAGAAAAGTTTGAGTCACCTTTTCAAAGTTGCACAAAGCAATGACATTTCTAACATTTCTGACAATGACGTCCCCCAACCTGATACTGCTGCTGCCTCAGCAGACACACACACACACACACACACAGTTATATACAGCTATTCTTTAACTCTTATCCAGTCTACAGACTGAATAGAACTTTTTCCCTAATGCTAATGCTAGGGCCAGAATCAGTTATTGACCTAAGTTAATCCAGTGGTTTCAAAAGTGCAGGCCAGTCCTCTCACTACCAAACACACAACTATTTCTGTGCCGTGGAAGGATATTGTAAATTGTGTTTCTTTTATTTCTTTTTTCTTTTGTTCAATAAGAAAAGCAGTTCTGTAGGAATGTTTTAAATGAACGTCAGTGGAGGTTTGCAGCAATCGCTTCAAATGTGGTGACAACAGTTGGGTCGACAATAGTCCTATACAGTGGTATACAAATGTTTGGGCACTGCAGGTCAAAAGTTCTGTTAATGTGAACAATTAATTGTTTCCTTTACTTTTTCAACAAAATCAAGTTTTATTTTAATCTTTCACATTTTCAAAATAACAGAAAAGAAAAAAACAAGTATCAAAGGGTGGTCTTTTGACCAGGACTGTTCAATCAAAATAACAGAAAAGAAAAAAACAAGGCATCTTGAATACTAGTATACGAGTAGCAAAAGAAAAAAAGCAAGTATCAAAGGGTGGTCTTTTGACCAGGACTGTTCAAACTTTTGCATGCCAGTGTATACGAAAGTGTGGTCCTGAAGAATTAGTTCAGGAACCACATCAAAATACAAAAATGTATGCTTGCTTCAGAACGTACAAAAGGACAAACACGTGGACATATTTACAATAAATACTGCAGTTGTACTGGATACACAAATCTGTTTACAAAGACAAAGCTACATACAAACCTTAACAGGAATTACAAACACACACAGACAGAAGAGTACACACACTCTTTTACTGCTCAGTCTTTCTAAGTGTGACACGTTTAAATGTCAACTTCCTTCACCTCACAACACGAGGCTAACAGAAGTCGTCTGCTGCCAAGACCAGATGCCAAACATTGTCCTCACTCTGAATGATCTCACAGACGCACACAGAACACACTTATGTACACACATACACACACTGAATGCACTGTAACATAACAAACAGATGCCCTTATTGCAGAACATAGTAAAGGTCAACTAAAGGTTAAGGACAACTAATGTTTTTGTCTCCAGGCTACAGTGAAATTCATCTTCATTCTGACACCTCATCCATCTGTCACTGACCCGCCGCTGTCTCATACCCCGTTCACACCAGCACGCCGGGCAGAGAGACGGCAGCGGAGGAAGTATAGATAGAACAAAGTGATTCAATACTTGTAGTTCGTAAAGAAACGTCAACCCACACTGTTGTCGTTTATAGACGTTTTGAGCACTTTATTCATTTTAATTTAAAAAAAAATGGGTGAAAGAAAGAGTGAGTAAATGAATGAATGAGTGATTGGCTAAAACGAAGAAGAGTATGAAGATGTTTGTGCGTCAGTCTCAGGTTACAGATGTGAATGCATTTACACACACGTGGAGGTCAGGGTCGAGGGCAGTGTTAAATTTAACCACAACTATCTTTTACTTGTAACATGAATAAATAAATCACATTAACTACATGACTGTGTGGTCAGTAAAACCAATAAACAGGTGTCACTTATAAACAGTGAGACAGTGGGACAGGAGGGACATTCCCAGAAACAAGGATCACTGTTCTATTTATATAGGGACGTGGACAATAAAGCTTCTGCTTGAAACATGACGCTCTGGAGCAAACGAAGTCGCAGCCCTGATAAACCCTGATAAAACTCATAAAGAAGAGGAGTGGTCTTTGAGAATAAATATATTGTATTTAATATAGTTATATTAAATGAGTATTTCAGTACTTTTACTCTGCATTAACAGCTTTTACCATTGGTTTAAATGACAGCTGGCTGTACAGCACCCATTATTGAACAGCCTGATGAACAACCATTAGGGTAAATGGGGAGACAATGTAAATTAAATTAAAATTATGTTTAATTCAAAAAGTTAAATGATTGAGAAATTCAGCAGCTGAAACATGTGTCAAAGAGGACTTTTGACTAAAACAAGGCCTGTGGATTTATCACTTTATTTCTGGCGTTTTTTTAAAAAAAGTCAATTTTTCACATACTGATCTGACTTTTTAGATGAATAAAATTCAGCAGCTGAACATGTGTCAAAGAGGACTTTTGACTAAAACACAGCCTGTGGATTTATCACTTTATTTCTTTGGTGTTTTTTTTTTTAAAAACGTTATGGTGGTGCAGTCGATTTTGCACATACAGATCTGACTTTTTAAAGTAACATACATAATTTAAAAACTCACAGACTGCTGGTAACTTCATCCAGTTCCATATTTCGCTTCCAAATCTGAGAAAACCCTCGAACATTCCGAAAGGTCAAAAGTCTGAAAACAGAGTGCGGCCTTTTCGTTCGGTCTAATCCAAGTTGGTCCTTCTGGGTACAGACATATGTCTCCACTGTGCTGTGGACAAAACTCTGCAGCCACTGCTGTGGCATGAGTGTAATTCTAATGAGTCTGGTTTTCTTTGCTGAGGGCAGGAGAACAACACAGTCCTGAGAATGCAGAAAAAAAACAAGCTCAGGGCTGTTTTTGTTGGTAATATAATTATTCAGGAAGAACAGTTAGGACCAGGCCTTTAAGGCTCGGCTGAAAAAAAAACAAGCTCAGGGCTGTTTTTGTTGAAAAAAAACAAGCTCAGGGCTGTTTTTGTTGACCAGGCCTTTAAGGCTCGGCTGACAGAAGTGGACAGACACTGTACAACCTTAACTGTGTCACCTACACACACTGGTTTGTGACTTATTTGACTTCTTTATTCTATTTTGTTCATGACTCGTGATATGACATTACTGTAATGACCACTTCACAGTGTTTATTGTTTAATTCACGTTTATTAACACAGTTGACCAACCTTTAAAGAAGAAGACACTGCTTGGTGGTAATTTATTAGTTTCATTTAATCGTTTTAACACCTGGCTTTTTTTTTTATTATGAGACACAGATCACTGCCAGCCTTTGTCTTGTTTGACCTTTTAGGGCTCCTGAAATATATCACTAGGCTTTGAATTTTGGAGGTGGAATAAAAAAATGTGCCTCATCGTTTGAGCTAGATTTACTGTCACACATCAAAATCCCCAGTGATGTGTTCAGACTTCAGGAGTTCGGCTGATTTTATGGTATGGCTTTTGAACGCCATTCAGTTATACTGTGCAGTTCATCAGCAGCCGTCACATCATGTTATGGTTCGGTGAAACCACCTCATTTTAATGTTAATGCTAAAATAAGACAACAGTAAAGGTTCCCTCTCTCCCTCTCTCTCTCTCTCTCTCCAGAGAGGTCAGATTGTACTGTAAAGACACAGGGTCACCAGTGATAAGGAGGGAGCCTGGTTAACACGCGGCCAAGTCAGACAGCCAGTGTTTACGAGAGAGCAGCCAATCGCAGCGTCCTTCTCTGGTTTAACTGGCTCTCTGAAATCTCCCTGGGAAAATTACTTCCGTGTACAGCCTAAATGGAATCAATGACACCATTAGTGTGGAGCTGCAGTGAATTGTGCGCTCGAGTGAAGGTCACAGACTCATATGGACAAAGCTATGATGCACACACCATCTTTAGTGCTGGTGCTTTGATTAGTGGTTTACTGGTGCTCTTCATGCTGCACCGAAGCTGCTTTGTATCAAACAGACAGGTAGTTTCCTGAGCTGATCTGAGGTCAGAGGGTCTGAGTCTGTCCTGTAGAATATCACAGGAAGTTGTGGTGAGACCAGAGGTTGAAAACAGAATCTAATAATTGATGTTTTATTATATGTTTATATTTTCCTGACTCTGTTGGTGTAATTGCTTTAGGGTTTTGCACAGGGACCTCTAGGGCCCCCTAGCTGCACATGTTATTTTTCTTATTACAAGAAATCTCCAAACAAAACACAGCTATGGTGTATATGGGAATATACGGGGAAAAGAACCTCGAACGGTACAATATGTTACACTCACTTCAATGAATATCTGTCTAATAATTTGTATTGTCCGCATGGCGACAAAATGGTTTCCGTTGTTGTCAGTGGGTCGTCAGTTAGTGAACCAGCGTTTTCCGTTGTTGTCAGTGGGTCGTCAGTCGTCAGTAGTGAACCAGCGTAGAAGGAAAATTATAAACGGAGGAATTCACTTTCAAAAACCAAATGCTCCTTTATTAGGGAATATGTGGCTAGACTAGTGACGATCTGCCAATTCATACTGCAACTTTATTTCTGTGAAATATGGTAATAAACAAACAACGACATCACACAGAGATCTACATCCAGACAAACACGGACATGGGAGAAAAAAAACCTACTTTGGTCTTTCGACAGTGAAATACACTTCTTCTTTCTATGTTCTATTTTGCTCTTATCCCACTCGTATACACAGTGACTCACCTCATTGCCTCTCACAGACTGCACCAGAGCATTCATCAAAGAATCAGATCAACAAACACAAACCACTGGGACTTTTCCCCCTCACACCAACACACACTGGTGTATTTTGGACAACAGAGAAGCTCGTCTTCACAGACGGCACCAAAGCGTTTCTCTTGTCTGTTTGGATTTTTATACTTCAGCCTGCTCCTCTCTGGCTTTGTCACCCACCTCCCCCTTTATATCATGTTGCCACTACCAACTCAGCCTTTTCCCCTCATCCGAGTCCTTTTTTATGCCCTGCCAGCAATTCTTTCCCCCATCTTTCCATGCTTCTCCTCCCTCAGTCAGACTGTCTCTGTGTACTTGTGTTCATGTGTCCTTAACAAATAGATAGGTAACACTTATAAGCTGCAGGTTAAATAACAATGTTGTTGTTTAAGTAGTAAATTCACAGCACAGAGGAGACATGTGTCTGAACCCGGAAAAGACTAACGTGGATTAGACCGAGCGAAAAGGTCGCACTTGGTTTTCAGCTTGACCTTTCGCAATGTGCGAGGAGTTTTCTCAGCGAAATATGGAACTGGATGAAGTTAGCAGCTGTCTGTGTCTTTGCAGTATCAGTCTCTTACTCTTCATAGTCCATTTTATTATTGTTTATGAACAAGCTATGGGAAAGCGAGTGGGAAAATACTAGTTTAACTTGAAACCACCAATCCTAATCAATCTCAAAGGAACGGGTAGGGAAACTGTTTTTCAAATGTAGACTTAATTCTCCAATCATATTTACCACGGCCTCGTGACAAAGTGTACAAATCTTTCTTGGAGCAGCAAAATGTGTAGCTCAAAATGCCAAGTCGTTGAAAGGCATGTCGTGGGATTCCTAGTTTTTTCCTTTGCCCTTGTTTTTTTTCTGCCAAGTAGGCTACTGGGTGCTGCATTCTTGGTTGGCTGGTGAGTTTGTGTGTAGTGCAGGGGTGAAATATAAAAGTATTGGGCTGCGATTTGAGAGTCGAACAAGTGAAAAATCTGGTCCACGCAGACTGATAACAGCCTGACTGCGTATAATTGTCTGAATTCAGCACTGCGTAGGAAGGGAAGTAGATTACGAATTATGAATAAGTCGGCGGTGCAGATGATGAATATAGTGGGGTGAATAGGAGCCATTGTTGAGCAAACAGACCTCCTTGTTGAACGAGAGCAAGTGAGAGGCATGAATTACAAACAGCAATGACGTGAACATGCTAAAGTGGTTTTTTTTTTGTGAGGTAAGAGTCATTCTGCTAATTTCTATTCATAGTGAGAGTATTTTCTTACATGGTGGGAGTTTTACAAACGTTGGTTGGCAGAGTTTATCACAACCCTGCTTTATACAGACCGTGTATTTCTACACACATCCCAAATTGAGCCGTGCACCAGAGCAATTGAGTCAGAAATGATAAGAGACCCCATTTAGTGAAGCAGTGAGTCACTGAGTCTGACTGCAATGGACTCAATGATCTGCAGCAGGATATTCTACTCCTCAGCAAGAGAAACGTGAGGCTGGATAAGAGTCTGATCAATGATGGGAAACAGTGATGACACCGAACCGCCCTTTCATTTCCTGACCCGCTCAATGACAAGCAGAGAAAGACTCAATTCAATAATGTTGTTTTCTGAGGCCTGCTGAAAAGAAGCAATAAATATGTGCTTTGTTTAATTATTTAACTCGATTTATTTAGCTTCACAGCTGACAATATAGAAATGATTCTTGTCTTCGATAGTTTTTTTTTTTTCACCTTCCACTTTTCACCCAACGAATCACAATGCAGAGCAGGACTAAAATGACGGAATTAGCTAAAAGAGAAAATCCACAGAGGAGCAACTCCTGAGTTATAAAACCCTCATCAGCAAAAGCCCCAGAGCACTGCGGCATTTCTGAATCTGCTTAAGTTTTAAACAAACAGATTATGCTGCTTATTACAAAAGCTTGACTTTGTAATTCACTCAGCTACGGGTGGGATGAGAAGGTGACAAGAGTGACTGATTTCTCTGCATACTAAACAACGCTCTCAAACGTAAAGGAATTGTACGGGTTGTTTCCAAAGGGGGTGCTGAGTAGTAGTATCAACTGTACAGACCTGAACACAAAGACCATAACTGCTAGCAGGGATTCAGGGACAATTAGATTCAATTCAATTCAATTGATACATGCTGATAAAAGCTTATTATTAGACCTCACAAACTACTTGGGCCTTGAGTTTGAATATGTGTTAATATATTAAGCGAAGTAACTCGATAAACCAACAGAAGTTTTGAAAAAAAAAAAATGTTAATATATTAAGCGAAGTAACTCGACAGAAGTTTTGAAAAAAAAAGCTGGAATGTTTTATTCCTTTCCTATTGACTCTGTACTAACAATTACATGGATGATGTGTCCCACAATTAGCTGCAGGAGAAGGAACCTGGGTTGTACAGGACGTCCACTTTCATGGCCCTTTAATCTCTCTCTCTATGCTGAAAGTGTGCAGTAATTCCCAGTGACTAAAAAGGCTAAAAACAGCATTCTTTACCATGGTCCTTGTGTTTTCATGGCTTCACTTGGCAACACGCAAAAAGACGAGTACAAGAAAAATAGGACTGAGGGCCAGTACAGTCAGAGAGGAAACAGAACAGAGTGGCTGTATCCACTTACACTGCAGAAGAATGTTATCGACTCTGCTTTCATTATGAAAACTGCAGCCTAAACTTAATGATCAGGCCTTTGTGACATATCGCTACAGTGACAGCCAATCAGAGCAGAGCTCCGTTTCTCCCTCTCGCCTCCCTCTGCCCTAATGCATTAAGCTGGAGAGCGTGCATTATCATTTGAGCATAGAGTCTGATTATCACCATGGCTATAAAAGGGGGGAGTGCAGACGTCCAGAGGGCATGATCCTGCATTTATAAGATGGCCGGTGTGAGGCAAAGAGGCTTTTCCAGTGATATGAATCTGCAGCCACATGAATAACAACTTGCCAACACAGTACACATTAAAAGTGGCTGGCAGAGGCAGAGGTCCCTCAGAGTTACAGTTAATTTACCATCAGTTTGGTGCCAGCTCTTCACAGCCCTCTCTTCAGTGAGACATAAAACAAAGAAAGTGAAAGATGCCCGAGGAGTGCCACAGGGCAGTGCATTAGTGGTTGTTGAATTTCTGTCGTGAATGATAATTGATTTCACAATTAATGATTTTCAGTAGCAGCATCTGCACCTCTTTTAAGGGGTTTTTAGATCAATTAATTAAAAAATGAAGCAATATCCAAGCTATTTCGCAAAGCAGTTAAATTTACTTTATTTACTCTTATATAAATAATTTTTATTGAAATATTTTCACCAGCACAGTAGACAGCTATAAATTATAGAAGTTGGAGTTATTATTATTTTTGAGTATATGACATTATAAACACGCCATAGAGGAAACCTTAATTGACCCGGGTTAAAACTGAATTGATTTTCTTTTTATAAATGAATTTTTATTTTGGACTTTTTATTAAAACTTCCCATTATTAAAATTTTGGACTTTTTATTAAAACTTCCCAAAATTTTTATTTTATTCCACTACATGTTGTCATGCATGCTACATGATAATTATAAATACAGGAGAAAGTTATTCTCAGACTCCACAGCTGTGGAGTCATTTGAAACAGTGGAACTCAGTGGGTGATCACAGCACAGTCAGCTGCTGTGGAGACACTGACCCTTCCATCACAGCTCCCCCTGCCCCACAATCTGTTCCTCCGACTCTCCTGCTGACTCAGGCTAACTCAAACCCAACTCCGCTCCTAACTTAACACTGTGTTTGACAGGAAACGAAGGGTTACTCTGTGTTACTTCAGAATACAAATATGTGGCTGAATCAGGGATCTGAAACTCAAATGACTTGAGGGCCACTGCTGCTGCTCTATGTGCAACACAAATCAAATGATATTTTGGACAGGCAGTTTTTTTTAACATAAATATTGTATAGCACTACAATACAAACAGCAAGTACAACTGAGTATTCCATGGGTCAATGTGACCTCAGTAAGAGGAGTTTGAGATCTCTGCTGTCTGTTAACAGGGGCAGCACAGAGTACCATCTATCTGTATGTTTGTTGTTCTATACAAAAGATACTAAACCTCTCAAATGAATACAAGTGAAACTCCAACAGCACCACGTTTACAGTGAAGTGTTTAATGATCGACTGGCTTTTGTTGTCTTAATGAAACTTCACAGCCCGGAGGCCAATAACAAGTGTGCTGTAAAATGTATTATTACATTAGGACAATAATATCAGTGAGTTTAAATGAGCACCCAGAGACATAAATCCTCAATAATGAGAGTCAAAAGAACAAGACTACTAATAAATAGATGTTATGTTATTGAAAAAAGGGAGTTTTAGTTTGTCTTGCGTGTAAGTAGAGTGTTTTTTTTGCACCTCTCATAATATACCAAAAGTATTCAGTTCTTGTGTTACTACTCCTTTTGTCAGACTGTATGCAAAATAACTACAAATAAATAGTTACAATAATAATGCAATTATAGGATTTTTGCAATTAAAATGTCATTTAAAACCACAGCACTCTTCAGATATTATCTTCCTGAAGGTTACTTGATGAAATGTGTCCATAATACTGCACTTAGGCCAGGCAGTGAAAACAACATCCTACATGTATGACTTGGGATATATGTATCGACACAGCTACATAATTATAGAGAACATTCCTTGAAGGAGTTTGATAGCAGAGGGCATTATCTCAGCATGTGGAAAACAGAGTCAATGAGAATCAGGCAGTGAAAAAAACAGCTTATTTTTAGAAAGAAGGTTAGTAGATACTGACTGCACTATACTGTTTTAGGGAAATTTAATAAAGAGACTTGGATGTAGCGATACAATAGAAATCTGGAAATACCATTATTGTTGTAATATACTGTACGCCCCCTACAGTAGAAACATCAATCTCATAGAATCGATGTTAAGTCTCTATGCAAGATATTTTTCGACCAGAAATTATAAATCCCAACAGTGTGAGTTGACCTCTTCGTAATCACTAAATTATGGACAGCGGACATCCTGAGTTTGAAGATGTAATGATACCTAATTAGATCTGTCAATTGGTGGATGGTACTTGGTCTGCTTTAGAGCATCAGACTGGCGTCAATTCCAATCAGGCAACGGTATGAGGTCAGTGCATTTTTTTTTTTAGCTTTGTTAAAGCTCAAGATCTTACGACACTCAACTAGTTCAAACGTATTATTTCATATTTACTTTGCCTACGAAGGAGTTTTAGTATTGAAAATAAGTTAATAAAGCCAATACGTTCGCAGACTGACAAGAAGAGTGGAGTGTCAGCCACGAAAACAGCATCAACAGAAAATCAATGTAAATGATTGGAGCATTGACTGCAGTGTTTACCACCATCCGAGCAGCGCCTACGGCTCACTAATGATGTCGAACATAAAGCCGGCTTCTCGTAATAAATAATCAAGTGTTGTACAGCTGGAGAGTCGTCCACTTCATCTGCTCGATTTTGAGCATGAAATGTTGTCTGACCACAGCGGTGTGCTGTAGTGTGTTTGTCAGATCAGCTAAGGTTAATCAAGCGCCAATATCACTCACTGCAAGGTCACCTCAGTCAGGGCCCATTTTCCTGGATCAGCTAATGTGCCATGAAGGAGAACAGGAAATACATCTCTGTGGAGCATGGTATGAATATGAGAGAGGGGGGAAAGAGACCTTGAGACAGAGAGTTGTGAGTCATTGTGTCAGTCCTTCTCATGTGATCCCTGTTGTCTTTGAAGCAGAAAGTTTGACACATTCCTGGCCTCAATATTTACATTTTGGAGGTGAAACTGCGTACTATGCAAAATTAGCAGTGCAAACAGAGCTGCCTTTATTTGCACAGGTTATTTTCAGGTCTAACTACTGTTTGAAAACAGGTGTTAGAAAAACATTTTCTGGACCTTTACATACTAGACTCTGAGCTTCCTCCTCCGTTCGATTCCCAACATTTAGTTATTTAGATTTTTTTTTTTAACGTGGTATTTTTTTCAACATCTGTCATTATATACTGTAAACATCTTTAGGATTAAGTCCTTGGGTGAGATGAAACAACGTTGAAAAGTCACGTGACCTTTTTCCTCTACCAACACCAGCCTCAGTGGGAACACAGACTAATTGGTTCATTGCTTTTTAAAAAGATGGATACTTAATTAATCCATCAAATGTGAGAGCTGCAGTGATATAGAATGATGGCTCTGTGGATCAAAGTCACTACAGGGATTAGGGAAATATGGTGGAGGCTTGAAGACAACCATGCTCCAAAGCCTCTGGTGAGAAAAATCCTAATAGATGCTGACTGACACAGATGTGTGAGATGGAGGATATGGGATATCATGATAAGCCTACTGATGTACCCCAACCATATTCTTTGCTGCCGTGACCCAAGGAAATTTGTAACTAGCGAGAATAAATAACTAGAGAAATAAGTAACTAGAGAAATAAATCTAGAAAAAAATCCACAAATTCTGTCTTTTTTTAAAAAAAATGTATCTTATATCTAAAATTATTTGTAACTTGTGATTATTATTCACAAGTTATTATTATTATTTTATTTAGCATCTGTGTGGTGCTATATGGGTTGTAATAATAGATCATATTGTATATGGATGGATGGATGAATGGATGCACGGATGGATGTAGATGTGATCTAGCTCTGTTGCTATTTGTTGACTTTTGACTTCCTGGTTCTTTTCTTTTTCTGAGAACCAAACTGAATCTTTTCTTCACTTTGCCGACCCTGTGTCCAAAGACCTGCACTGGGTGCCACCCTCTGAACAGGATGACATCAGTCTGTTCCCTCAGTCTGCTCAGGTTACCTTGTCCAAGTGTGGAAAGAGCTGCTGAAAGTTCACTGCATCACTCTGCAGCAGTACGCTGCTGTACATGCAGTGAGCACTGGGGCTTCTGTTAACCCCACACTCAGGAAAACAACCCTGGCTCAGCAGCTGAGGCTCTCCCTGTACCCGGGCTAATATTGTGATCTGTGCCAAAAATAGCCTCTGACGGCATCTATGGCCTCTTCAAATCCACTATCATGTCATGGACTCAAACCATGTTTGTTCTGCTTCGGTGCATTTGCAGAATACAGAGATGGCACTCATAGTAACAACCCGACCAAAAACACAGACTGGAAAAATGATGGCTATCTTATCATGAGAGAGGTTTACACCTGCTCTGTTATAACCAGCAAGGGAACTTCTACTGAGCAGACAGCACCCTGTAGTATTGTAGACAGGGTGGAGTAGTTCAAAACTCCCTGGATGTCATTATACAAGGGTGTTGATTATTTAGTCATCAGGTAAAAAGGCATAGCCGAAAGCTGAATGAAAAAAAAAAACGAGTTCTTAAAAACTAACGGCCAATAGTTTAGTCAAGCAGCTGCCAGTTAATGTACTTCAGCAGTAAAAACCATTGCAGCAAAAAATCGGTCTAATTATTTTTATTAAACATTTAAGCAAAGGGGCTGGGTGTCAAACATTTCCCAAGTTCCTTCTCTCCACTCATATGACTACAGTATACGAACAAAATGTGTGGTGTTTATGTATAAAACTACAAAACAGTTGCATTCTCACCAGAGTCTTCTAACCATTTGTGTCCAGTTCACTGGTAAAAATGTTTACCTTTGGGAAAGAATATACTTACAAGTAATATGCAACATGGACCACTCGTGTTTAACAGTGAAAGAGCAGTATTTAGCAAAGGTCTGTACAATCTGTCCTGCTGCTTTTTTTTTTTTTTTACATTTTTAACATAAAAATAGTAAAACATACAAAATGGTACATAGTAGTAGTTCATGGTGCATATCACTTGTAATAACATTTTTAAAGGATTAGCAAAGTCTAGGTTTGCTTTGTGTTCAAAGCAAATATGACCCATGCAAACATTGACAGGGCTGCTGCACAAACTGTACACAGTGTGTAGGGACGATGCCATGCTCAGAGCACTGGATCAGCTCAGAGCACTGGACTCGAACTTGGGCCTTCCAGACCCAAGTCCGCATCCTTAACCACTAAGCCACTACTGCCCCAGTGACCTTGAACAACAGCAAATACCTTTTAGTTTGATGATTGGGCCAGACCCAAAGGTCACCATTTGTCAACACACTTGGCAACTATATTGGACTGACGAGTCAAGAAGCGTCATACTGTATTTGTATGTAAAAACACATTTTTTAATGCACGTTACAAGTGAATAATAATTAAATATAAAAATTATATTCGTTTGGATTATCATTAGACAAATATCCAGCCGTTAACTTGGTTGCTTTTATCAGCAGTGTGCGATAACATTGAGTCCTGTCCCCGTCGTACAGCAGCTTGGAGTAAGGTCAACAGCAGACACTGTTCGACCAAAACAATGACATTTTCTACGAAGAAAATACATCCCGTATTTCTATAAGAAAGCCGCAGCCATGTGGACACATTTTACAAGCCAACGCCGTTATTTACGGGCCCATGGTTCAATTACTTGGTAATTTTGGGACGTCCTCTTCTTGGAGACAAAAGAACGGTGACGCGCGGTGTCTGGTGAAGCGGCACACGTCTCGTTTCCCAGCATCCACCTGCCCTCCCTATCTCCTTATTCGCGTTATAAACAGCTGCTGCCAGAGGAAAATGTAGCTCGCTTGACTCACCCAGTACACCGGAGGAGGTCTGCGGTGCTGCAGCTCCCGTATCCGGCCTGTCCGCGTCTCCTTGCTGGGCTCGGTGTCGGTGCCGGCCGCTCTCGGAGCCATCTCCGACGGTTGCCGCACCGCTGGCGGCAGTTGCCGCCGCCGTCCCCGCGTCGGGCATGCTCTCTATCAGCGAGGAGCGACGCGAAGTGAAGATATTCTTCGGGAGATTGTGTTCCAGTCGTGCATCTCAGGCGGAGTGTAAAGCATGGAGGTGGTGCCGGGTGTTGGAGCGAAGGGTTAAGTGAGGGTGAAAGTGAGGTGAAGGTTGTTGGTGACGGTGCGGCAGTGGACCATCCTGATGGTGCTGCTGCTCTGGAGCAGGATGGAGAGGGAGGGAGAAAAAGAGGGAGGGAAGGTGAAAGAGAGAGAGACTCTCAGACACAGAGAGAGGAGGGACAAAGAAACGGGAGAGTGGCTGAGGGAGGGGGGGACGACACACACCTTGCAACAACCATCCCTTCTTGTAATCCAACAATAATTATATTATTGTCTTTTTTTTATTAATAATCTTTTTTTTATGAAGGAAAAGGGTCTTGTAAAATGTAACAATTTAATTTAGGAAACATCTCTGATTTCACCCTTGCATGAATACACAAAACATTTTACAAATATAAAACGCTTCTTCGGGTGTTATGGTCGTCTTTAAATAGCCAGTAGTCTTCTTGATAAATGACTTGTGTAATTTAAGTAGTTTTGAACAGGCACCAGGCAGATCTTCAGTGGGAAGACCAGCCCATACCGTATTATTTTCCAAGCCCTTCTGTACAGATTTCTTCAGATGAACTGATCCGTTGTTTATGGTTCATTCTAGGGTGTTGTTATGATACCAACCACTCGCTAAATACTGTATATTTCACTATTTGCCTGACCAGGGCCATTTTGAGTTGATTTTAGCATCTCTCCGAAAGTATTCATGCCCATTTGTTTTTATTAGGTCTCTCACACACTTCTGGATTAGAGCTGGTCTACTGGTTTAGACTAACAATCTATGGATCTTTTAAAGAATTCAATACATTTACATTTACAGCTAATTAAAAGTGTCAGTATAACCTAGTCGTTATTGTGCACGTTTTTGGACTATGGGAGGATTCTATTTCCAGATTTGAATATTCTGTATGTCTATGATCCATGTCACAAGTTCAAGTACAAACAACGATGGTGTCCAGTCACGTCATATGTCAAATAATAGTCCCTCCTCAAATGTTTCCGAAGAAAGTCCACACCCTGTGCAAAGTCTTCTAAAATAAACACCAACTGTGTTAACTTGGTCTATCCATCCTTTACTGCTTGTGTACATGAAGACCAGTCATTAATCATACTAGCGTGCAATCTGACAAGTGGAACGGTTGACTTAGTGTCTCTGTGTATGGAGGGTGATGAGAATTTTTCTCAGCAGAAAAACAATTTGTCATTGTCATCAGAATTCCCTAATTAGCAGTGGTTTTGGTCAGAAGAGAGAAGAAAGAGAGAGAGATGTTCATTTATTGATGTTGCTCAGCAGCTGTGAGGTGGCAGCTGTCATGCTTTGTGCTCAGACTAAGCAGTCCATAAATTATTGAGATCAGGTTAAAGATTGCACCCTGGGCTTCAGGCCATGCCTCTTCGGCATGCACACAGTGTATTTTCTTGGCCAGTCCAGCTACATGCTGTGTCTCACTGTGCAGCCACACAGACGTGCTAGTAGCCTCCCCCCTTCACCCTCTCCACACACACACTTACCCTTCTCCCATTTGTATGGCACTAAGCTCAGTTGACGCTCATATGCTAGCAGAATATTGTGCTTACTCACCATGCTCTTGACAGCTGCAAGACACTGCATTTGGGTACACACAGAAGTACACATTTATTATCTGAGCATGTTTTCTTATATATATATATATATACATATATATATATATATATGTCAATTCTTGGTAAAATTGTTTTATTTCATTTCTAAAGGTGGAGATGTAATGTAAAATATTTGATGCATTTAAATTAGTTACCTTCTGTATTTTCTAGCCATGTGCCTCTCCTGCAACAGATTTAGCAGTTAGCCCAATGAAGACAAAGTCAATACATTTTCTGTTCAAGTGTACCTGCTGTACGTTTAGTCCAGGCAGCTTTAAGAAGTCATATTTTGCTGATTGTGGTTATTCTATTCAGATGGTTGTGTACAATAAACAAAGATGCTCCTATACTTGTTCACTAGATAGTAATGTACACGATTATTACCAATACACTGCTAATGAGTAGACTCCGAGATCAAACTCAATAACCTTTAAATTGAAACAAACCGCACTGTATGCTTTAAAACACAGCTTACATAAATGGTTCTGTACTATAAACAGTTCTGTTTTATTATGTTAGGTAAGTGTCATGTTGACACTGTTGACACGCTAATACGATCAGGAAATATTAAAATAGGAATAAATACATAATTAAAATCCATGTTATTATATACATATTTGAAGCTGTATTATGTGTATGAACACATTTGCAGTCACAGTTATTCCTTAAATATATTGAATTAAACTCTACGTGTACCGAGATTAATGGAAATACCTATCGTGGAAAGAGCTCAATTGTGAGCGAAGGGCAACTGTTTCTACACGGACTGCAATGAACGGTGCAGTAATAGGCGGGACTTGATTTTGATCGACATGTTGTAAACGAATAGGAACCTGGAAACTGTCGTCATGAAAACAGCGACAACTAATCACAAGAGGGAGTTAACCGGTAGTAAAGAAAGGCATGGGTGTGTTATTGAAGCTTTTAGGTTAAACGTGACACTTTGTGTGGTTACTAAGTGTCCACGCCAAGAAACCCGACAGGATGTTCACTGGTTCCATATTAGTTTTATTAGGAAAACAAACCTATGAAAATCAGTAGTTTGCACAAGGACGGCGCAAGTTTAACATGTCAAATATTTGACTTGATAACAGTGTAAAATGTTTCAGATGTTCTGTCGTGGGATATTGAGCTCTGCCGTCCACTCACGTAAAGTCAGGTTTGTCCTCATAATTCGGTTTCATTGTGTGGTTTACGGTCTTTATGAACGTATTCCTTGGCTTGTAGGAAAAACAAATATTTTTCGTCTTCGATTGCTTTTATTCAGGAATAAACATGACTTTAATTAACACTTCATATAGTCAGGCTGCATCCAAAGATACATTTTTATTTATGGCTTTATGGTTTTAAGAGCTGCCATTGTGTTAAACATAATTCCTAATAAATTAAAGTAAAAAAAAAAATCAATAAATGAAAGTTTAATTAACAATTTTCTTTATAAATCTCTTGTCTTCAGCAGAGGTCATCTGTCCTGGAGACTCCAGTCCACCTGTGAAGCATTTCCAGCTGGACTAGCTGATGCCGACACCATCTTTGCCCTGTCCTCAGGTCATGGCAGATGTGGCGTGGCAGTGGTGCGGGTCAGTGGTCCAGCTTCGGCTACTGCACTGAAATGTATGGCTGGGCTCAAACGTAACCTGCCTCCTCCTCGCACTGCCCTGTTACGGAGCATCACAGACCCTAAAGGCAAAGAAGTCTTGGACCGAGGACTTGTTCTCTGGTTCCCAGGTCAGTTTTATATGTCTGGGCAAATCTGTGCTTAGGGAGGAATGAGGTTAATATTAAACCTCATCTCCTGTCCTTTTCTGATAATATGATACTATGTATTATATTGAGAGATGTTACAATGGGGGGCTTGATGTATTTTAGATATTTTTTTAGAGAAAGAGAAAATAAGCATTCCTTTATCTTTGAATGCCTTGATCTACTGTACTGTCTATTTGGCAAAATAAAATAAAAAGTGAAAGTGAAAGTACTTGCCATTATTGACTCAATACATCACTGCACACAATTGTGACCTCTGCTTTTAACCCATCACCAAAACGAGAGGGTGGCAGATCAAGTGCCCGGGGAGCAGTGTGTGGGGACGGTGCCATGCTCAGTGCACCTCAGTGGTAACTTGGCAGCTGGTGGACTCTACCTTGAGTCGAAGACCCAAGCCTGCTTCCTTAATCACCAAGCCACCACTGCCCTTTAATGACATCATGCTACACATGATTTTTATATCTTCTAACTTTCAGGAGATGGCAGATACACAATTGAGTTGACAGGAAGATCATAGCAACTATAGGGTTAGGACTGTTGTTCAAATGTCTTTAAATAAAAAAAAAATACAAGAGAAATGTACTATTTACTTGTGATAAAATTCATTAATTAATCTATGTTGTCTTTTGTGTGTGTTCATGCCATCAGGTCCTCACAGTTTCACAGGAGAGGACAGTGTGGAGCTCCACATTCATGGTGGTACTGCTGTTGTCACTGCTGTTCTTCAGGCTCTAGGTAAATAAAACTCTGTCTCATATACAGTAGCATAACACAAAGAGTTATATGCAGTAAATTACACATACATTCGGGGCAGTGGTGGCTTAGTGGTTAAGGATGCAGACTTGGGTCCGGAAGGCCACCATCTGCCAAGTTACCACTGAGGTGCTCTGAGCACGGCACCGTCCCCACACACTGCTCCCCTGCTGCTTAAAGCTGCCCACTGTTCACTTTGGTGATGGGTTAAAAGCAGAGGTCACATTTGGTTGTGTGCAGTGGTGTCCTGTGTCACAAGGACAAATAATTCACTTTCACTTCCACTTTCACTTTAAGCAATGATTGCTTGATTAAAAAAACACAAATCCATTGTATCGCTTCCTGTCACAAAACTAAAAAGAAAGAGAAATGTATTTTTATGTAGAATATACAGTATATACGTATATATATATATAGACCAGTGGCCGATTGTTTCTGCATTACTCTCGTTTACCCACTAGACGGCAGCCTTGTATAATTAGAAAACTTAATGAAAGCACACCACCATAAAATGAAAATTAAAAGTTTTCAGTAACCTCGTTGTATTTATTTCAGTAAATGCAACGAGTAAATAACAAAAGTCAATATTTTATTCTCACACTCGTGACATTTTTTCAGTTTCCTGTTTTTTTTAGTATTATTGAAACCAGTCAGCAAGTATAATAAACTATTTAATTTGCAGTAGTTTGCAGACCATGACTTCCTTATTGGTTTTACGCTGACCCTTGTGTCACCCTGGAAACCTTAAAAATGTTTGAGAAATGACAACGGCACCTTTTTCACGAGCTCTCAGTTTTACATGTTTTCATTTTGGCTGAACCCTGAGTGACACGTTTAGGTTTCATCCTCCGTTTCTGTTTCTCTTTATGTGTGCATTGTGTGCTAATGCATGTCCTTCTGGTACCTCACACATTTTTAAGATTGTATGGTGTGTTTTCTCAGGAAGCATGTCTGGCATGAGGCCTGCTGAAGCAGGAGAGTTCACGCGAAGGGCCTTTCAAGCAGGAAAGCTGGACCTGACAGAGGTAGCCTGGGGGGTTAAAAAAAATACAATGAACAAAAGGGGTGTACTATATATACTCATTATATTGGTATATAACATGCACGATGTCAATGGGTGGAATGAGTGTTTTCTTTTTTTTTGAGGAATTAATGGTCACTCAATAACATGAATGGCAGTATTGTTTTAGTCAAGATAAATAAAAAGAAACCCAAAATTTGAACATAATCATGAACAATAAATACGTAACAAAAAAATAAATATATATATATATATATACTTGGTGTGTGTAAACCTTTAAATCCTAAATTTGGAAATAGTTCATTGAAATCTTATGGGATGTTATGTTTCATTTAGGTGGAAGGACTGGCAGACCTGATCCACGCTGAGACGGAGGCTCAGAGAAGACAGGCTCTCAGACAGATGTCAGGAGAACTCGGACAGCTCTATCAGAACTGGAGCCACAGACTGAAACAGGTAAACAAAGTTGCCAGCACAGGAAGGTTGATGTTAGAACAAAAATTATTTGAATCAAAACTGATGTTACATATCATAGCTCTGAAATTACTAATTCACTTTTACAACAACAAAAATGTGTTGTAAAATGTTGAAAATGAGTCTACAGTTTCCTCTCTATCCATAAGCTGGTAGAATATGTAGATGTCGATATAGAAATTGGAGACATGACTTCAATTCTTTGCTAGCATTCCCCCCTGAACTGTGGTGTTCCTCAGGGTTTTGGCCTGTGTTGAACACTTTTCTTGCCCTGTCTTCAGACACATCCAGGTTAACTATATTGCCTTCTTTCATTTTCATCTGGACTATGACTATATGAGTCACTTTCATAACATCACGTTCTTATTTCCTTTCTGACAGCAGAGATAACAAGAAAACACTAATACTCAGTCATATTGAAAGCATAAACAATGCCAAAGTCCTGGAACTATCCCTGGAGGAACGTTATTCATGTTCATACCTGATGTTGCTCAGAAACAGGTTTGGAAATAAGCTCCCTGTACTTTGGTCGTAGGTCACGTCTTGGCACTTTCAAATCCAAACAATGCTCTCTGTTGTTTTTGTACATGTGCAGCTGCTTTTGCGTGTACTGCTGATGGATGAACTTACGGGAGTCTGAGGCTTCCTGTTTTCATGTTACTGCAGCACTTATGCATGTATTTTGTGTTTATTACTGAGAATCGAGCATCAAAAGGACAATTATTTGTGTACAGAGAGAAAATGATATATCACTATGAATAAGGACAAGATTTGAATGATTGAATCAGAAATTAAATTTAAATACAATTTTTATTTCTACCAAGGGAACAATTTAATTTTTCCAGATTCATAAATGGAAATCTCGTTTTTTTGCTCTGTGCAATAAATTTATTGTGCACAATGACCACAAAATACAGTTTTATACCAGTTATAATTATATGAAACATCACTCACACAACCTATTGCAATATTATTCTACATTAAAAAACATTAGTTGCCGCACTAAGACTGTTGCTACCATTACATCATTCTATTTAGGAACATCTTGTGCTTCCAAAGTGTTCACTGTCACTCTGTATTGTATGAGGACTGAGTCACTGCCGCTTTGCTGTTAATACAGACCTTCCTGAGGAAAGCAGCAAGTAGGCACTCTGAGTGGCAGCTCTATTTTTGACTTAAAAAGAACAACATTTTTTTTTCTAAAGCAAAGTTCGTACTGTAAGGTGCTGCCGTTTATCCAAGTGCCAACATGTGTTTTTCTCCTTTTCTGACCATCTGGCTTTGTATTGTTTTTGGTGGATCAAAGACCAACCACAGCAGACATGCAATCAATCAACATATAGATACGTGCTGTGGGATTGTTTCTTCTTATCTGTGCAGTTTCCTGAAGATAGATTACTGTGTGTTTAAAAGAAAGTTTAGTCTGTCTGACTGATAAGATAAACTAAGTGGTGTTTGAAGAATAATTCAACTTTAGCACAGAGGCTGCTCTGTGTCAACCCTCCTGCACGGTTTTCTTAAAGGTCCTGATGGTTAAAGTTATAAATATTACTTTTTAGGTTTTTTATTTACTGGGGTTTTATTTTCTTAGACAAAACAGATGCTTCAATGTTTTGTTTTTTAAGAATGTATTTAAAAATGTGAAGATCAAATGCAGTAACTTTAATTACAAATATACGTCAATAAACAAAATATGTTTTGACATCAAATAATATAACCAAATGTTTATAGAATCTTTCTTGTGCATTTTAGACCAGATACAGAACTTTAACACAAGGAAAGTACAAGAACAACACAGCACAAGAAAATGTTTCTTTTTTTTTAAAGCCTTGCCAGTAATGAAGCAAATAATTTGTTAGCAAGTTAGCCTACAGTATGTATATAGTTATTATGACAGATAAATTGTTGCACACGGTGACTAAAAATTTAATGGGATTCAGTTTTTATTGACAAATATCAGAAAATCAAAAACTGTTTTCTTGCTGTACCATTGAGGTGCATCAGAGCAGCAGGTCACTGACCATGTGTGACTTTTTGACCCAATGGATTTCAGCCAAAGTCTAATCTAATGCGAGCGGGTTTGGAAAATTACTTCATTATTTTGGCACCAGATGAGACCGACCGATCCAGGTCCTGTCCCTAGATACCCTGTTGCTAATTGTCAGGGTTTTCTTTTGCAGCAGTTCCTAGAAGCCATTTGCACAGGCCTTTATTTTGTTTTCAGAGTTGTGGATATCCTTGTAATCAGAAGTAAGCCATCTGTATGATGCTATAGGTCAAACCCTTATCTGACACTCAAACAATGCTGCTTTTTTTTTCCACACTTGGCGTCCACATTTGTGAATGGACTAAAAGGACGGGTTTCTAATGCTTCCTGTTGTTGTGCAGCTATACTATTATTTTGATAATGTTTTCCAAATGACAATTGTGGTGCTAATGGGTGGTGATATTTTTCAACAAACACTTTGTATCCTGGAAATAAAATGTTCGGCTGCTAGCAGCTCTGCAAATGTATCCTGGAAATAAAATGTTCGGCTGGTAGCAGCTCTGCAATGTAGCATATGGTTGTTTCTATCTAAGAGTGCAAATGAAATACTTAATTTATTTATTAGAGACGCTGTCAAAATTTGAAATTTGAAAGTTAGACCAGAAATATATTTGCAATGAAAAAAAAAATTAGCTACAAATTTAGAAAAATAAAGTATCCAATTGGAGAACAAAGACATTAAAGACATAGGAGATCTGGTATTAGCCAAAAAATAGATTAAAATTTGCCAAAAGATGAATAAGTTAATTTTATAAATATAAAAGTAAAAAAAAAATCATGAGAAAAAAATCGAAAGATCTAAAGGTAATCATGATTAATCCACATCTACCCTGTGATTTATCTGTTTAAAAATATTATAAATCTTGGAAATACATAAAAGGTGTAAAACTGTAAATTAAATAGCTGTGTTAAAAAAAAACAATTTTAAAGGAATTATAAAATACAACCAAGACAACGCAGGAAGTTGTAAGAAGTATTACATTTTTTGAAAAAATCCAAAAGTCTGCTTAAATATTTGCCAAAATTAACCACAAAGTTACCCAAAAATCAGTAAAAAACCAACCAACAAATAGCTACAGTATGACCAAAATCTTTTTTTTTTTAAAAAAAACCTTGATTTAGCTAAAGTTTGTTTTTAAAACTTTGTCTTAAGATAACATGTTTTTCATGACAAACTTTATAGTATGCATTTAAACCCATTCTAACCCCACGCCTAATCTGTGTGTTATAGTGTCTAGCTCATGTTGAGGCCTTCATCGACTTCAGTGAAGACGAACTGATCGAGGATGGGATCTTGAGCCAAGGTTTGTGTACACTTTCTGTTTTCCTGTGTTCTATACAAAGCTAACAGGACAGCGACAGTGATCCCAGGGGCTTTAGAGGGAGGTGTTTAAACTGTGTGTTTTCTATGTGACAAAAGAAGAGTATGACTGCTTTCCTGTTTGGATCCTTAGATGTCATCTTTAGACATTTGCTGCACAGCAGGGAGAAACCATAGACATCAGGCTGCTCATTCCGCAATTTCCGTTAGGATGTGTGAATTGCAGAGCAGGGGGACGGTAAAAGCATTGGTGTTACCTTCAAAGGTCACCTGCCACGCCACTCACAGAAATAGTGCTACCGGCACCACCATCCCATGTTCGTCATCTAAGTAAAGCTGTGTGTGTCTGTGCACGTGAGGGATGGGTCCTAAGCCTGTCGCCTTCTGTCTGCCACTGGCAGAGTTTTCAGGGAGCCTCGGATGCTGTGAGTGTTTGAAACAATAAAGCCCTGGGAACTGGGGTTTGTTTTTTGTGGCACGGAATGCTGGCTTTGTGCAAAAATAAGAATGACTGTGGTCCAAAAATAGAAAATAGGGTGAAAAAATCTATACGAAAAAACATTTCACATGCCACCTCTTTTTTCCCCACTGAATGACTGGTGCTTTTCAAAGATGTAAATAACTAAATAACTGATTTTATTGTTATGTATTTTATTTAATTGTAAGGAAACTGATTTATTGCCTGCACGTTGTACTGTCAAGATTGTTTTCCCTTACAGTCAGAAAGGAAAGAGACAAGTTTGTGACCCATTTTGGTCCAGACGACAGTTGTCAGATGCACAAAGACAGGTCATCTTTCTTCAAAAGCCAGCAATTCCTTTTCACAAGGCCACAAAAGTGACATTAAAGCATAAATGTTCATCATGTCCTGTTGTCCTGTCCTGTTCCTCCTCGTATCACCTTTGTGTCTCTTTCCCATCTGGTAGTGGACACATCAGTGTACAGTTTACTAACAGAGATGGATCAACACCTGAAAGATCAGAGGAAGGGGGAGCGGCTTCGCAGTGGAGTTCAGGTGGTCATCGCCGGAGCCACCAACGCAGGGAAAAGTAGTCTGCTGAACACACTGTGTAAGAAAAAAAAAAAGCATTTTTCAATTTTTTTATGAAAGTTGTGCTTGGTTTTTATCAAATTCTTAAGAAACTAAAATATGATGTATTTTGTGTTTTTGACAGAAATTATACACATGGTTACATATTGTATGACATTTTGATGCATTTGGGACTTCTTTCTCAAATGCTCTCATTTGATGAGTAACATGCAGCAAAGACAAAATTCTGAATTTTTTTTTCTTAGCAGCATGTTTTGGGGCATAAAC
>NC_024308.1:5138562-5142222 GCF_000523025.1 Cynoglossus semilaevis
GAAATGCTGACAACATAACACAAACTTTTTAATTTTATAAAAAAAATTCCAAACGCATTGTTACTTACGTAAAGGTCATTTGCTTCAGCTTAAAGAAAGCCTTTTTATTGATGGTGTGAGGTTGTGTCTGTTTATGATATTGTTTCCTGAAATCATTTTACACCACATTACATAAATTATCCAGAGTGCAGGCCTTGTTGTGGCTTCTCACAGCTTCCTATCAGAATAATGGGGTCATTTATCAAATTCAAGATAAAGTCCTGTTATCCTTTCCTGTCCTGATTAGTCTTCAGAGTCCTCAGGCAGCATGGATAAGGATTTATGAGTATTTCTTGACGTGGGAATCAGTGGCACAAACCTAAGTAATACAAGAGGAAAAGGATGAAGAAAAGTATCTGTGTTGTGTTTGGACTCGGGCAGATGATTGATGAATTTTTGGGGGTAGACATGACATAGACACGGTCTTACTGATATATTTCTGCAAATATGTCTATATGTATATCAAAGTTTGAGTATACATTTGCCATTTCTTGAAAAAATGGGAAAAGATTAAATATATGCTAAACTTGTTTTTAGCATTCATCCAGAAATGTACAAAATTCTTGGGACAAGATTTATTTTATTTTACACATTTTTATTTTTGTTATAAAATTGTTATTTCTGGACACTTTTGGACAAATCAGCACAAATATTTATGTGCTGATTAAAGATGAAATCACAGAAGTCAAGAAGAGAAAAAAGTATATTCAAATGTGTGATTTCCTCAGTATACACTAAACTAAAGATGAAATCACAGAAGTCAAGAAGAAAAAAAGTATATTAAAATGTGTGATTTCCTCAGTACACACTAAACGTTTGGCAAAGTAAAACTTTTCCGACTTCAAAACAGAAGTGTTCAAAATGTTCTGATCACATTATTTTCATGGTAACACTGACTTCCATACCTTTGTGCTTTTAAACTGAAGGCCAAAGACCTGCCGCCATCGTGTCTCCTGTTGCTGGCACCACGAGGGATGTAGTCGAGACGGCACTGGACATCGGTGGCTTCCCCGTCCTGTTGAGTGACACAGCGGGTCTCCGGAACAGTCCAGACGCCATAGAAAGAGAGGGAGTTCGACGAGCTCGAGAGAGGTAACAGGAGCTGGAATGCAAAGATGTGCATAAGTCTATCAATCCTTGCTTGGTCTTATTTTTTCCCACTCCACGCACTTAAAGTGTCAGAGACTTACACTACATCTCAATCCAGAAAAGCTGAATATTCCTAAGCCATGCTCTGATATTTTTTTAATTGAAATAACAAACCTTTTCCCTGTCGTCAGCCATTTTTCTAGGGGTCGAGAAGACTGAACCTCACCCTAAGAAAAACTATATATTATGTTTAATTAATATTACTGAAAGAAAATTTATATCAGTAAGTTTACATGAGTTAATATTATTTCTGTCACATATAGAGTCGCAGTGGCCTGGCTGCTCCAACCCTGCGTCCGTCTAACACTAATCTAACACATGTATATCATTAAACATAACAGATTTGCCTGATGATCAATGGAATATGTCATTGGAAACAAAGAGAGGAAGAAATGAGTTGTACATTATTGTACATCGTGCTGCATTTTCGTGTAGGCTGCGTAACGTAATTGCTATGCGATGGTTATAAATACACAAACCCACTCAGGAGGTTACATAATGTAAGGCCACCATTTTCTTTTATTTTTTTTTTTTTTACCATTAAGTGTTTCTTTGTTGGTGAGACTGGACACACGGCAGTATTTACCAACAGCTGCTTCCACTGTTTACACCAGGGTGAAACAGCAGAGGCAGCAGCTCACGTCACGTCACGTCCGTTTCATACAGACTGACAGACTCGCCGGCTCGAGCACTCAGACACAGAAAGCTGTATATAGTACTTAACCAACTGTACTTTAGGAGAGTCACCAACAGAGGATCACAGGGTGAATATGAATATGAATTTACTGGTGAGAATCACCAGGTTTTAAATTAGCTTTATGTTTTAGTCTTGTGGTTAGCAAGGTCTCTCTGGGTCGGTTTGTGGGTTCTCTTTGTGGACTATGTCTTATATATATACAGCATATATTTCTCCTAAGTGTTCAGTGACAAATGTGAATGTTAAAATGGTTTGTGTCGTGACTCAGGTAGAAGGATAAAACTTAAAAAATATATAGATTTTTTTTTTTTTTAACGTAGGTCAGATAATGTTTATCAGGGAATTTTAAGCGGTCGCTTTCTCTGTTTGTCTTAGTTAAGTGTATAGGAAGGGTGGGCAACATGTGTTGTATAGAGAACTTTCTGTGCAGGGAGCAGGTCAGAGGCTCATGACCTGGGTCACTACAGGAAGGACGTGGTAAGTACAAGCATCCGCTGCTGCTGCTGCTGCTGCTGCTGCTGCTGCTGCTGCTGCAACTCACAGAGACACATTTTTCAAACATGCATTGTGATCATATGACATCAGGCTCAAATCATTTTTTGTTTTGTTTTTTGGATGCAATAGTCCTGCATCATCGCAATCCAATCCACAAAGTATGAATCACATTTTGTCCTTTATTTTATGCATATAGAAAATAGACTGTTCTTCAATAAACTGTCTGTTGTTCCTCTAGTTATCGAAGTAAAAACTACTCGGTTGTAGTAATACCTCCTGTGAGTGATTGTTTTTTTCTCATACATGAACCTGGATGAAGAGTCAATTGATTTACATGTTTTTGTAGTTTTTTGTTGGTTTGTAATTTTACAAAATGAATTAAAAGACAGGTTTATATATTGAATTCTTGCTAATCTAATGTGAATATGTGTTTGTTGTCCTGTTTGTAGACTGGATCAGGCAGATCTGACCCTTGTGGTTGTGGACTGTGTGGAACTCCCTAGAGATCCTCGACAGGCTGCAGCCCACCTGAAGGAACACCTCAACAGTGTGCTGCCCACCAGAGAGCAGCGTCAGGCAGGTATGATAACCAGTCCACTAAGACTTTTTAATTTCATTAAAAATGTTTTATTGTTTTATGACCTGAGAGTCAGATACTGTTGAACTGAATTCAGAAATAAATCTCCAGTCATGATCGATTGGACAGAGACACTGTCTCTACTGTAGACTACTGTCCAGGCCCTGCACCAGTACTGGGCCGTGGATTATTTTATACCAGGCCACATGGAAAAAATAAAGTTGTTTTAAAATCTTTTTTATCATTATTTTTCAATAGTTTCTGGGGTGAAATATGTGTCAAAAGCATTTATTTTACACTGGTTTATGTCTATGAACTCTCTCTGTCCTCAGACCGATGCCTCGTTGTGCTGAATAAAACAGACCTACTACCTGAAGGTGAGAGACAGCAGCTGGACAGAGAGGTGAGACAGGTCTCTGGACTCCCTCCTGTCTGTCTGATCTCCTGTCACACCACTGAAGGGTTACAGCTGTTCCTCACACAGCTGCAGAGCAACCTTAAAACTCTGTAAGTACAAACATTTT
The DNA here is from genome assembly GCF_000523025.1 of Cynoglossus semilaevis. NCBI lineage: Eukaryota > Metazoa > Chordata > Actinopteri > Pleuronectiformes > Cynoglossidae > Cynoglossus > Cynoglossus semilaevis. The sequence continues at coordinate 5,142,044 of NC_024308.1, forward strand.
AGAACATTCACATGTGCAGATAATAAAAAGAAAAAATTCTCAAACTCCAAACCTCCAAAGTAAAACAACAGATAATGAGCGTTGAATTGTTTGATTTCCTCTTTAGGTGTGGAAATCCCCAGTCCGACGCCCCCACCCTGACCCAGGCCCGACACACGGCCTCCCCGCCACAATGCACC
>NC_024308.1:5142429-5180632 GCF_000523025.1 Cynoglossus semilaevis
TTCAAAGACTTCTGCATCGGAAAATAATGAAAGGAATGGAAGTGAAAACACGAATAAATCAATCGGACGTTTGGAAAGGATGCTGCGTTCTCATGACACCCCAGAGTGACACTGAGGAAAAACGTACGGCAGGACACAGGCCCGGCACCATGCCAGGCTCACAGGCAAAGGCAGAGTGGAACAGTGTTGTTGGCTGTTCGACACCTCGGCTCCCACGGCACTAACCTGTTTGTTTGGTTTTCAACAGGACACGTAACATTTAGACTGTTGATAAAAAAAAAAATTTTAAAAACTGTGGAAAAAAAGACAAAAACATTTTAGACACAAAGAGTTGTTTATCTAAAGATGAGAAAAAGGAAATAAAAAGTTTTTAAAAAATTATTGAATTATGTAAAAAATCATATAAAATTTGCCAATTCGATTGGTTAAGTCAAAATTAAACAAAACAAAATATGCATTTATTAGAAATAAGTCTTAATTATGTAAAATAAAAAGGAGCATTAAATAAAAAAACAAGATAAATTATTGTAAAAAAAGGTTTAAAATGAAAGGAGCAAAATCAGGAGTCAAAAAAATTCAAGAGATTAATCCTAGAAAGGAGTAGAAAATATAAGTTAAACACATTTTATATTTTGACAAGAATTATGAAAAGACGCCTCAGCGCTGTAGAATTTAAAGATTTTTTTTTCTTTTAATCCAGACTCATCCAGATTCTGTTCATTGTGAACTTCAGTCTTTCTGCTCCACAACATTTAAAGAACCTGAGGCTCCAGTGTAAAAACCTCAGGTTTCTCCAGACTCTGTGGGAAAGACACACTCCTGGAGACGATGCTCCGCGAGCCTTTTGTTCTGCTGTCAATCTGGCCTTGATCAAATATTTATGTTTCCCCGTTGACCTCCTCACCCTTTTTTCCTCACTCGCTTTCTTGCCTCCCAGCCTGTGACGACAGTCGCCCCACTGTACAGCATCACCGCCGCACATCTACTCGTCGTCGTTTTTGTTTCCTTGCACCCGCTCTTTGCCATCTGACCTTTCCTCTTTCCTCACTGCTCTGTCAGCATTTTTTTTCCTCTGCTCTTTCATGTTCTCACTGATTAATAACAACGGGGACCAGTTCTGGCTAAACCAAGTGGAGGGTGTGGCCCGGCTCAGCTTCAGTGGAGCCACTGATGACAGAACATCTTTTTAGTTTTGGTGTTTGTCATGATTGGAATTCTAATCTCCAATTCACCTCCATAAACATGAGTTCTTTTAAATTGAAAATTGAAAAAATAAAATCTGTTTTGAAGGCAGCTCAGTGACAGACGCTGACAGAGAGTCTGTCTGACTAATGGTCAGACAGACTCTCTGTCCTGTCAGTTTCCTGTGCTGTTGATGGATGAAGCCCCAGAGATGTGGACCTGACATATTCAGGTCCAGTACTCACTGGTTCCACCCTGTGTGCGTGTTCTGTTATAAGAAGTGTTCAAAACACTTGAAGTTAACAATGGATTTCCTCAGGACAGGAACCAGACTTACTCACCTGTACCACGTCAGTACAGGGTTCAGACTCATGTGTTTCCTGTGTGTTTGCTTTTTTTGGAAAGAATGTATAATATTTGATTTGTCTGGAGATGTGGGCTCTGTTTAGACTTCTTTTATTTTCTTGGCTCAGACTATTACATTGGGTAACATTGTACCAAGTTCCATATATTACATTTTTACAATTTAAAAAAAAAAGTTAAGAGTAACTACTTTTAACACTATTTATTTTTATATTTTTATTTTATATTAAGAATTTTTTGAATAGAAATATTAATTTGTTTCTGTTTTAACTCATCGTCATGAAACACTGAAGAGACAAACGTTTCGTTAAATCATCGTCATGAAACACTGAAGAGACAAACTTTGGACGACAACGTTTCGTTAAATGCTTTTTGTTTATTTGTTTTAATTCAAATTTTCCAGTGTTAGTTTTTCTAAAATCACAAACATTATTTACACCAGTGTCATTCAAATCTAAACAAAAGTCTGAGGGTAAAACTGACAGAATATGTTCACAAGAAAACAGCAGTTGTCAGATAATGAAGTATTTACAGGGTGTGTGTGTGTGTGTGTGTGTGTGTGTGTGCGCTGCGTATGGAGACTGTACATTATTACGGAGTTGTTTTAACAACAGGTCAAAGGCCAAAGGTCGGTGAACTTCTTCCTTTACTCCACAGACTGGTCTCATCGTCCCTGTGGATAAAACATTGATTGACAGTTAACAACGATGACCAATCAGATCCTGGTTTTTAAAATCAGGAAAATGAAAATCATTTCAGTGATAAAGATTAAATGATAGAAATGGTTTCTATACAACATTGGTGTTGATTTTTTTTTATCATTATTTTGACTAACGACCAACAAGTTTCTTTGCCCACAGGTCCTACCACTGTCTAGTCTTCTGGAAGGAAATTGGAGCACCAGAAGAATATCCATGACACACTTTAATTAAATTATACCATGAGTTACCAATGGGAATTGAACAGCTGACCTTCTTATGATAAAGCAGAAGCACTAACCACCCTTCCACTGTGTGACCTGTTTAAACCATCTTTTCCAAACTAAATTGACTTAAAGAAGCTGACTAAAATCGATGAACTAACTTCTGTGTCAGACATCATCGAACTCTTCAAACCTTCAATTGATTCTCAACGGCAAGAAAGACGGAAGAAAGTCACACTGTCGTGTGTTTCCTCACCTTCAAACTGGGCTGAGCACAAGGCAACTGCTGCTTCGGCGTCTTTAGCTCCTGCTCCTTCAGGGCCAAACTGTCTTCCAGAAGCTGCTTCTCATTCCTCAGCCGGGTTTGCTCCCTCAGATATTTTTCCATCTGGATGCAGGAAAAAGAGCGTCAAACTTGTTAAAGCGGTGGTTATCGACTAGAAGGTTATGGACGGTCGGAGGCTCGCTCCTCTGCTCTACCTGGTCGTCGTGTGTCCTCTGCATCTGCTGCAGCTGTGAGGCAGAGTTAGCCATCTTCTCACTGCGATCTCGCTCACACTCCTTCAGATCTGCGGCTGTGTATGAATTCTGCACCTCCAGACGAGTGGACAGCGCCTGGATCTGTGTGATCTGAGAGGAGAAGATCCCAGATTCAGGAACTTGTTACGGTGTACGTTAAAGTCATGTTCCAGCGGTAGAGCTGTAGACGACCCAGAGCTGACGTTGGAATGAGTCAATGCTCAGATGTTGGAAAACAGGAATAATCAATTCCAACAACGTTCCATTCATTTGACAACAATCACACTGGAAGGAACAGGAACCGTTCTAAAGTGTTTTGTTTTGTTTTAGTCAGATCTCTGTCAGAAATGACCTGCAGATGAACTGTTAACACGTCATTTCTCCAGTCAAAATCTGTAGACTACATGAGTCATGAGGTCAGTGAACACAGAGAGCTTTTATACACGGAACCTGTATCTGGGATTCAAACTGGCAACACTCCCTGAAAAAACACTTAGAAATGAATTATTACAGCATAAGAATGTTCTTTGATGGACTGCGACCTTTCCAGGATGTGACTGACCTTTAATCAGGAGGCCCCAGCTCCACTCTGACCTTTAACTAAACAAACAGTAGATCAGATGATGGATGAATCAGGAAACCACTAGATGTCACTAGAAATTATAAGTAATCATTTAAGTAAAATACTTTTATTTAATTAATGATTTTGATTTTAGCACCAATGTTCACAGGAAAAACTGTCAGAATTCCAAATATGTTCTTTAAATATGTTCATTAAAGCAAAAGAAATTCACGAGTTTTTGTTTTGGAGTTAAAGTCTAGTATGTTGTCATAAACAGTGGGACAGCTTTAAATTAAAACTTTACTTTGAGTGAGTTCAATTTTTTCCATAATTGTAACACGTAACAAAAGGCAGGAGTGGATAAAAGCAGGAAGAGCTGCTGTCGCCGTGGTAACAGCGAAGATTAATTTCAGCAACAATGTTGGCTCTGCCTCCGAGTCTCGTGGACTCATTACTTTAAAAAGAGGAAAAACCTGCTGAGACAAAGTGTTTTTGTTTTTCTACCCTCAGCTGCTGCTTCAGCACAGCTTCACTCCTGACCTCTGCTCCGCGCCTGACTTCACCTTCAGGTGGTGAGTCTGTCTCTCCTGCTGGATTTATTACGAATGACGCAGTGGAGAGACTTCCTCCCCTGAGAGGACAGTTTCCCCTCAGTTTGCTGGTTCACAGCAAATTTCAAACAGGCAGTGACTCACGGGGACTTTTAACAGTTTCACACTGAGCACGCTCAGATTTTAGCTACAATACCAACATACAGCATTCAATGGGTGAGGACAGAGTACAACCTGGACCATTCACTAGTCCAGCACATATGGATATATATATATATATACAAAAACAATTGATTGCAAACGTGTGCGATAAACCTGACCTCAACCTGAAGTCTCAGTTTTCATAAACTTTATACATGTAGCAGATGCTTTTATCCAAAGAATCAAACCCATGACTCGTTGCTCGTAAGGCAGGTGTGCTAACCGCTACACTACAGAACCACACACAGACAAACACCACTAACCACTTCCTCTGCATGACTGTGACTCATCAGCTGAAATACCAACATAAAATCAGGGACAGAAAGTGAGTCACGTCGCAGCACCAACCTTGTTGCCCACGTTGTCCAGATAAATCTGGAACTTGTTCTCCACGTCTCTGGACAGGTTGGAGCAGCTGCTCCGTATCTTCTCCATCTGTTCCTGTTGGCTGCTGCAGCTCAGGTGAAAGGTGAGCTGGTGTGGGAACAGGTTGTTGATGCGGTTCAGGAACTCCTTGGTCACCGTGCTGATGCCGTCCAAAGACTGAACAAAGTCTTCTTTGCACTTCCTGTTGGAGGAAACACAACGGTCACAAACTGGAGACTCAGATGTGAGTCACTAATGTGAGACAGACGGACGGTCGGACGGATGGTCGGACGGTGTACCTGCTGTAGCCGGCGAGCTGCTCAGTGAGCATGCTGTTCTCCCTGCGTAGAGTGATGGCCTCCTGGTGGTGAGTGTCTCTGTCCCTCAGGGCGTTGTCCCTCTCCTGGCTCAGGTACTGAACGGTCTGAGTGAAATTTGCCTTGATCAGAGTAATCATGGCGCTCTGCTGAGCATTGAGGCTCTGCAGTGTCTGAATTTGATCTGTCAAAGGTCAGAGGACAGCAGCATTAACACAGGCCAGGTGGAGGTGCTGCAGGCTCTATATATATATATATATATATAGGTATATATATATATATATAGGTATATATATATATATATATTAGATACATATACATATATATATACATATATATATTAGATACATATACAGTATACATAATATACTGTACTGTACAGTATACAGTATACATAAACCCTATAAACCTCCCTATACTACCTAAATATCTCAGTATAGCGATATACATTGTTATACTGTAGATATGTATATATATATATAGTATGTGGTCTCTGCTACCTTTTTTTTAACCTCTGCATCAGCTCGACTCTTATATTCCCTCTTCCTTATATTATCATTGTTATTATTCTAAGATGAACAACATGAATGAACAGGACTGCATTACAGTGTTTTTGGGTCCACTCACTATTAGGCGCTATTACGACGGGGGCCTGGATCGGAGGGGTCGGTCGCCTTGCTATCATGCTGAGTGTGGTCGCACTTGATCTCTCACAGGCTGCCTGTGAAAACAGCAGTTGATGAAAGTTACCACAGTAATCAGAGCAACAAAAACGTTTCATCGTGTTGGGGTTTGTTGAAGAACATTCTCACAGATTGTAGCCATAGAGAACACAGTTTGTTTTAACAGTACCTCCTGTCTGTCTGTTCATCTTTTCTACATCAACCCAGTTTAACTCACCAGTTTAACTTTCAGCAGATTTTCAGTGGTGTTGGCAGCAGCTTTGTTCTTCTCCATCTCCTTCTCCACGGCAGTTTTCTGTGCGGTGAGTGCTGTCAGCTGAGCTCCCAGGTCACTTTTGTCCTTTCTCAGCTGGACGTTGATGTCACTCAGCCTGTTGAAATTCTGCTCCAGCTCCTGCACAATAACAGCGGCCAAATCAACATCATCACGGTGTAATATTACACTGGGATTGATCCTCTCAACAAGTCAAATACTGTAATGCCACATTTTTTATTTTGTTGCTCTATTTTTAAAAACATTTTAGACAGAAAAAATAGTCAGAAAACGCTTTAACATTTTGACGATTTTATTATGAATTAAAGGAGAAAATCACTGACCTCCACCCTTCGTTCCTCTGCAGACTTCTCTGGCTGTCCGTAGATGAGGAAAAGCACCAGACTGACAATGATCAGAGACTGGATCAGGGAGGAAAAGAAGAAAATAATCTTCAAGTAGTAGCTGCAGCTCTGTCCCTTGGACCTGTGCAGGGGCTCCCTGGACTCCAGGCTGTATTTAGCCCGGGGGTAGCTGGAGCTGTACATGACTGATGGAGGAGAAATGATGACAGCTGGATTTTTAAAATTTTAAAGAGGAAAAATTTTTTGGTTGCCAGAACCAAAAATGAAAAAAAATGGAGAGAGAGAAATGAAAAGATGCTCAGCTGTGAGAGTGTCTGCTGTGCTGTCACTCTGCAGGAACATCCAGGCAGGAATGGCATGTAAAGATGGATGTAAACAATGAGCCGTAGCTGAGTGGAGGGGCCATGTTTATAAACGCTCCTAGGGGCACGCTTCCAGGTCATCCTGGCCCCGTCCTCACCCCCTCGCCCGCCTCTCCCTCCCTCTGCCTCCTGTTCTCTCCTCCCTTGTCCACCCCTGTCACAGTCACAGCCTCCTGTTCCACTGCCGCCAAAACAAAGGCTGAGAAAATCCAACTGTTGGGAACAAAACATGTTATAAAGGAAAGTTTAATAAAAAATATATATATATTCACCTCCAGCTTGAAGAATATTTTCCAAACATTTTGTTCAGTAGCTGCTGTTTTTAAATAACTGAATATACACCAGCCTGAATTTCTCTGTGAAATCCCAGAAACTCCACATTTTTATCACGTTATTCTCAACAAATTTTCATCCAGTCATAAATGATAGATGCAGCCTTTAAGCAAAAAGTCTTTTGACGCGACACTTATGACCAAATTAACTCATTAAATACTCAGGTTAGAATTATAATCATTACAGTCGTGTGTCCTTTCTGCAGATTGAAGACTAAGACCGGACTTCAGGTCACACGAGTCTACATCTGGACAGGTCATTCATTTGTTCTATGGGTCGCGAAGGGAGGTCATAGTTTAATCCTGCTATTTTTATGTCCTCTAAAATATTTTGTGAAGGACACTTGGAAAACAGTCATTCATGGAGTGGCTGTTTCTAAAGTTAGCCGCCTGCTTCCATTCTGTTTGTGTGAGAAGCTAAGGAAGCATTAAAAATAGTAAAGAGGACATAAGGAAAATTCCTACTTGGTTTTGTTCACATGGAACTCTCTTCCTGAAGTGGACACCTGCTTCCTGAGCCCAGGAGCCTGAGCAGCACGAGGATCTCAGGTGCAACTTTTGTTCCTTCATCACAACTTGCAGTCATTAAGCCGTGTATGGTTGTCTGTTGTGGACGAGTCTTGACAAATACTGTAGGAGAAGGAAAAAGAAGAAAATATCAGGAGACACGTTGGACAACTGTTGTAAAAACAGGACATAATATCAGGAGACACGTTGGACAACTGTAAAAACAGGTCACACAGTCACCTTCAGTGTGTGACAGACAGACAGACAGACATCACTTCTGTACAGTCATGAGTGTTGATGAAAGTCAGATTTATCAACTTCATTGAGGCATAAGCTTAAAATAAATAGGTGGAAAAATATTCATTATTAATTGAGCTACTGGTGATGAAAGTCAGATTTATCAACTTCATCAAAGCATAATTAAAAAAAAAATAGGTGGAAAAAATATTCATTATTAATTGAGCCACAGAATTTGTACAATAGAGTCAAATACTTATGAATGGATGGATGGAAAAAAGATGGACAGATGACAGAGATGGATGGAATGTACAACTAATCTTGCACTTCAATGCAGCACCAAACACACGCCACCAAAAACATTGAAAGTTCAATGCAGCACCAAACACACGCCACCGACAAAAACATTGAAAAAAAATACTGAAAACTTTGTCTGATTGCTGAAAAAAAATCTCTGTACATAAGGAGATCGATTTTAAACTAATATTTAACTCCATTAGAATAATTCTGAACCACCACTCTGGCAGTAGCAGCTACAGTACTGTACTTTAGTTGTACGTTACTGTAATACTTTAAATTGTACCTCTGTTCCACAAAAGTACGACAGTGGTGAAAGCAGTGATTTTCCACTGCCTGTATGTGATATAAATAATCCCAGGACATATCATTCATGGGTGTCACTTTTAAATATAGCCATTGTAGATCATATTCCCTCAGTGTTGGGTGAACAATGTAAAACATTTAGAAAGAAAAAGCACTGAAAAAATAACAACCAACCCAAAAACAAAAAAAAGAAAATTCCACCATATCCTGTTTCATGTGAGCGCGGAAAGGAGTCACGGCTGTGGAGGAGTGAAAGAATGAAAACAATAGGGAGCTGTCATTGTTGGGGATGAGAGAATAACAAATTCTCACTGCAGTACAGATGTAATGGATCCTCACCTCCACCCCCGCACCCTGCACCTCTATGGTATCTGTGCTGATGACGTGGGGAGCGCTCTCTCCCCTCTGATGGGGGGAGGCCGTGTAAAGAGGAAAGGTCCTCTGAGCCTATGCTTTTCCTGCTCCCCATTGTCCCAATGACAACCTGCACTCACCGGCAAAAAGTAATTTATGGAGGAACTTTGGAGTGACAGACGATGCGTGACCACCAGGGGTCAGGGCAGACGTGAGTGCAACAACAGGAAACCTAATGACCTTAGACTCTCCTAGTTACTGACATGGTACTAACAGATTTGACATTAGCTACATCTGAAAAAGGGATTCTACCGCCACCTTCTGGCAACAGGAGAGATAGCAAAGCCACTAAATTAAAGCTCAAACGTATGCAATAAAAATATGATTTAAAACCATTTTAGAGCGTTTATTCTGTCTTTAAAGTCAAGCCAGACTTTAGACATGAATATTTTTCAGTTGTTACACCAATGGCACAGAGATTACAGTGACGAAGATTTAACTCGTATATACAGCCTTCACATTCTTCTATTGTCTATAAAATATGTGAGAGGTAAAAAGACCAAATAAAAACAAAAAACAAAATAAAGAGGAAGTTTCCACATTTATGATACAATGCATCCTTGTTCAGTTCGCCGTTGTTTGTGCACTTCAATTGTTTTTCCACTGGACTCTGGTCCAGGTAAAAAATATATGAAGGTGTAACGTACCTGTGGCCAATAACAGGATCAGCAGTAGAGGGTGGAAGAATGAGTTTCTTTTTCTTTCTAGTCCCATCAGTGGTTTTAAATAGACCTGCAGCATCGAACTCAGCAGTAACAATCAGAACAGTTTACACTCATTCTTTTTTCTACTAAAACACAGCTGATGTGTTTCTTCCCTCTTTTATTGCTCTTAGAAAACCCTCAGTAATGAGATGTATATGGGGAAGAAAAGTGCACTTTCATAATCAGCTACAGTCTGGAAGCAGTGCTTTATCACCGTGTCTGGGTTCAGACAGTTGCCTCAATGTCCTGGGGCTCGTCGCCCTCCAGCAGGCTATAGGACGCGTGACTCTGGAAAGGTCTCTGTAAAGGATGAGCCAGAAGTTTGGCCATGCAGTTGTGCAGCTCGATGGCAGGTCCACTCAAGGAAACCTCGAAGCGATAACACATGCCCTTAGAGTCCAGGTTACAGAAGGAAGTGTAATTGTCCTGGAGACACAGAGAAAAAACATACTGCAACATAATTTTTTTGCTGAAAATTTTGTGAAATTAAGCAGGTGAAAATTTTAACACATGGTACATCTAGTACATATGGTGCATTCACTGTTGTTAATCTGTCTTGTGGATTATTTTACACACTGCTACTACATCAGACCATTATGTTCAATGGACTTCAGGTCATGGTGAACTCACCCTCCAGCTCGTCTCATCTCCCTGCTCCTCCACACCGTTGTGCAAATAGACGACGTCAAAGAAAAAATACGGAGACTGCAGCATTTTCTGTAGCAGGATAAAGAAGCAAACATGTTTAAACTCTTCAAAAAAAGCCACCACGAGATACTTTGGTCAACACGCTTTTTTATGAAAGGACAGAAACAGACCAAGTCTGAGGTTCAGACCGTCTGACTGTACTCACACTAACAGCTTCAGAAGGGTTGAACTGAAGCTGTCCTGCATTTCTGCTGTAGACCAGCACGGTCCGCACCACATAAGAAGGAGGGATGGTCTGAACATTCTCCGTCAACGGCAGTTCAATCTTCTGCCGTCTAGAAAATAAAATTAGAAATGAAGTCAGAAGAAGCGAATGTGTTTTATTCCCCTAAAGTTACCGTCACGCAGCAGAAAGATACTCACATTACATTAAGAAGATCTTCGAGGTCTACAGAAGGCAGTCAAGGCTAAAACTAAATCTGATTTTTATGGTTCTATTCCATGTCTTCGAGACCAAAGTATTATTTTTATTAGTGTTTTATGTAAAGGATACTGAAGGATTCACACACGTTGGTTTCCAGATCATAGAGACAACTGCACAGCTCCCTGGGATCAGATGTGAAACCTGACAGCTTCATATGAAAAAAGAAAAAGGACAATAAATTGCAAAGGCAGAAATGCTGAGTCAACACCATGAAGCATGAGACGATGAAACATGGAGAAGTTTGAACGCTCTCCTCTCTAACTCACCCACAATGCATCATCGTTGACAACAACCAGGGCGAACTCATGTCGTTTGTCAATCTTATGTTTTGTTCTGACAAACATTTCAATCATCTTCTGAGAAATGTTGAGGGCGTTGGTTTTAGACCTGCAAAGAAACGTAATGTAATGAAACATTACAAACAAGTGAACAATATGAATATATACCACTGTTACTCACCCGTTAAAAGACTCTAACTTTGGCAAAGACATTTCTTCAGAAAGGTCCAAACAGATAATCTGTCACAGAGAAAACATCATTTAATAACATAAACACAGGCTGAGAATTTTATGCTTAAATGAAAATGCATAGAGTGGATAAAAAAAAATCCTGACACTGCTGTTTCTACAGAGCATAAAACTTGTCACCTGAACTGTATTTGTGTATATACAGTATATGTTTGATTTTTGTGATGAAAACTGACCACTTTCTCTGGACAGTTGACACGAGGGACTCTGAGCTGGTACTCTGCTGGCGGGGGGACACAGACGGGCAGTGTGGGCTGCTGCAGTGTGGGCTGCTGCTGTGTGGACTTTGGCCTTTCTTTGACTGCGACAGCTGGCGTGGACAGAGACGCAGCACCAGCACCAGCAGCACCCCTGCTGTGTGGACTTTGGCCTTTCTTTGGCTGCGACAGCTGCAGTGGACAGAGACGCAGCAGCAGCACCTGCAGCAGCAGCAGCAGCTACCACAGCAGTAGCAGGAACTGCTGTCTGAGCTGCAGCCGTTGAAACAGTGGCGGTGGTGGAGCTCGGAGGACTGTCACTGGTGGACGCCTCGCCCTCGCCCTCCACACGACTGCCAACCGCCGGCTGAGATACGTTTGTGTTACTGGTGCTGCCCAGGCTGCCGGTGCTGCTGCGGCGATCCTCAGCTCCTTCAGGGTTAGAACGGGTGCGAGGTCTCAGCTCCACTGGACGCTCCTCTCCATCTGCTGGACCAGGCTCTGGAGTCTCCATGGAGATCTGTGTTACCATGAAGATACCGAGATTCAGTCGTGTTATTCCAAAAAAAAATTGAATCAAGTTCTTGTACATTGTTCAGCAAATGTTTTTAAAGAACGCAGCCAACGAAGAACACCCTAAACTTATGCAAAACCACGACTGCTTTTGTTGCTTGCCGTTTTATAATAAAGTACACAGCAAACAATATATTAATAGAATTGCTATGGCATAAACCTGTTATTCTGTCTGTGTCAACACAGTGACGGCGCATTAGCCTCGTAGCTTATAGCATTGTTTCGGTCTGATTTTAACTCGATAAACGCTTTTAATCGTGAGGCAGTAAACGTGTCATGTTTGAAATCGCAGGTGTACTCACCGGGAGGATATATTCACACTCTTAATGGCCGAAAAACATTAAACTCATTTAAAGTCGTAGAAATTCCTGACGACTGTTTTGAAAAGAAAGTCGACTTCCTTACCGGATATGATCTAACCCGGAACAGGACTGTTTCCTTTTTATTCTAGGTATGCTGGAAGGACATTGCTGCCACCTAGCGGTTAGAGTTGAGATTTCACAACTTTCAATGACTTCTAGAGCGGTAACCATAATCCTTTGGCAATACATACTTCTTTTGTAGTTTACAATGACAAAACCCAGTACACTTAGTATTGACATATAGGAATTTCAGGAAATGATCTACAAGCTTTTTTTAAAAAGAACTGTAAAACAAAAATTAAATTTAAAATAAAATGGGTTTTTTAAACTTTTTTTTTTTTTTTAAATAAGTGTGCATTTAACCTGTTAGTGAAAAATGTCAGTTACCAATCACGGATCATTTTTGTTTTTCCTTTCTGCAAAATGACATCACATTTCTCTGGAGACTGATGAAAAAAGATTTCATGAATATCCTAGTTTAAAAAATGTTGTTTCATTACTGTGAAGGAGGTCAGCAGAAAATGAATCAACAGATGTTGAGAACATTCAAAAAAGCATGCTGGTGGCTCTGTTATGGTTTAGAGATGTATTCCAAACACCATTCATCATATCAAATTAAAACAAAAGAAAATTGTGTATACTGCTCTTATCCCCTTGTCCTTAATCTTTTATAATCATATTTATTTATGTATTTATTTATTAACACACCACATTCAGCAAATGGACATGTACTGTGTCCACAGCCCTGGACACAGTCAACTACTGAAAATGCACGAGAGCTAAAAACAAAACAGGAAGGGACCCGACATGAGAAAGGGAATGGGTGGAGATGACTTTCTGTTTTCCACTCCATTCATCGTACAAAAAAGGCAAACATGCTGCAAGGACGCCACTGTGTCTGGCAGGAAAAGGGAGAAAACCATCTCCCTTTTAGCGAACACCCAGTTGGAGCCACTGAATAAGAACAGAAGTCACTGCTGCAGGATTCAAGCTCAAAAGTCATGGAGGTAAGTGTTACTGCAGTACTGCTGTCGATCCGGTGAGAAAGGTGTTACAACCCAGTCAGTCTGTCTCAACATAGTCTTCATTATTAATGACGGGGCTTTACTGAATTACAACACAATGTGTTGAACTTTAGATCGTGTGTGTGTATGTGGGACTAATTTAACGACTAAATACAAAATACTTCATCACTAAACACCCGGAAAAATTGTTGATTATTTTAGAAGAAACCATATGATGTCATAACAAGACTGGTGTTTATTTGATCACATTTGTGTGATTAAAAAAAGGAGCTACTAATCTTTTTTATTTGTATTTATTAGACCAAAAATATTTGTCAGAAAGCTAGAGAATGTTTTGGTCCACAAATATGTGAGGCAGGAAGTTGAACCTCAGGATGTTTTAGATTCCACTCCTTTTTCCGCTGCTCAAAACAATAGCCATGAAACAGTTCAGCAACAATGTGTGCTCTGAGAGAACGACTCAGAGCAAATATCTTAGTATATGAACTTAAAATACTGAATACTGAACATCACCACCTCTACAACAGAATTATATTATTTATACTACTATATATTATGTCTTTAGTAGGATTTTTAAATGTTATGTTTTTTTTGGTTAAGTGAATTTGTAAATGCCTAAAGTGAAACACATATCCAAATGTGATGAAATTCTATCAACATTTATAATTCAAAATCATCACCTTTTTCCTAAAGGAGTCCTGTCTGGTCAGATGTGACAGCCTGGACACGGGATCAGTCAGTGACAGGGAGATGACTGACCGCATGAACTTTGACCCTGATGGATCAGAGCCCACGGCAAACCTGGAGCCTTCACCGGCAGAGTTGGCCCAGTGTGAGGCTGAGGTGGGCACGCTGCTCAGCATCATCGCTGAACTGAACAAAAAGATGGGCTCACTGAAGGCACCAAGGTAACGTGACCGAAGCTAAAACATAATCTGCTGTTTGGTGGGAAATAATTATTCTATAATATGAGATTATCTTTCTATAAAAACATCAGGTTTAGACGTCAGATTGTACTGTACTGTGACCATGTTGACTGACCGTTTTCAGTTCTTCTTCTGTAGTGACCCAGGAGACTTGAGACCATCAGCGCCATCTAGACCTCTGGTGCCTGACCTTCTCTCTCACAGACTGGTCAGAAGAAGCCCAGAGAGACATGTTGTCTCCACCGCTACGTCCAAGTCCCTGCTGACTGACAGAGGTCGGCAGGTCCAGCCATATATGACTCAATTTATGATAGTTTCAAACTTGCACAAAGTACTTTGTTCACACATACTTACAGTATACTACTATAGTGTCCATTACTGTGATGTGCACTTATTGCTTTTGGCATAAAAATAACTACGGTAGAACTGGTGCTGTTTCTGCAGAAATTGTTTACGACTGATAACACTTACATGTATCATCCTCCAGGGGGCAGTGGTGTAGTCTGGACACGGCTGCAGGATGTTTTGTCATCACTGGAGGACTCCATCAGCTGTAGAAGGACCTGGTCCGCTCCCATCACAGCTTCTGACCAAGACAAACACAGAGAGCACCTCAGAGCGGCCCAGGAGAGCTGGCTGAAGTCCAGCCAGGTACAGCTGTGGAAGGGAATTCACTGATAGGAACAGAAAAACATACAGGCTGGGTTTCCACTTCCACCCACATGTCAAGCATCTTGGACTCACTGTTACAGATACTGGAGGAGATGGAGAGAGAGTTTGGAATATCATGTCAGTCCATCTTGTTAAGGGACCAGAGTCGGCGGGACAACGTGGACGTGGACAAATCTGACCCCGCCCTGAGGAACACCTCACAGTGCCAGCAGGAAGATCTGGGACGAGCACAGAACACGATCAGTCTGATGGAAGAGGAAAAATACAAGGTTTATATATGAAAAAATGTATAACAAAAAGAAAGCAGGGGTCTTGAACTGAAGTGATAAAGCAGGAACTCTCTCTTCCCTCCCAGTTCATGGGTCTCCATAGGTCATGGAGGTCAGGCAGTCGCTCCCCCTCATACCGACCCCCCACCGCTGGATCTTTCAGTTCAGATGTGGGCTCTCCTCCGTTCCCTGGTTCTCCTTTACTCCACAGGAGATCAAGCAGAGGTTTAACACCTCTGTCTCCTGTAGGAGACGTGTCTCCGCTGGGCTCCGTGAACTCAGACAGTCCTTGTCCCAGTCCCATCAGTGCAGAGCCTGAGACTGAGAGACTGAACAGGTGAGTGTGAGAAACAGCACCAGATATTTCATGGTAACTGATTCAAAAAGCACCCTCTTGTTGACTAGTTTTATATTTAGAACAAACCCCATGAACACCTTAACTAGTCCTCGGGAGCTAGCAGGTTTCCCCGAGCACCATGTTGGTGACCCCTGGTGTAGACAGTTCATATATTCAGATAAAACAGACATTTTGTTGAGGGTCTGTAGACCATCAGTATACACCTGTAGACCAACAACTACAGTATATAGTAGAAAGAAAAAGTATTTCAGAGCTGTTGTAGATGGAGCATCAACAGCTTCATACCATCATGAAGAACCACTCAGTCCAATAACTGGCTTCTACAGAGAACCCACTGTCTCTGTTTGGACTCTGCGGCTCCAGGCCAACCCTGGTACATTCAGTGTGTGTGTGTGTGTGTTTGTGTATCTGCAGTACGTGTGGAATCAAGTACTGTGGTCTGTCTTCTAATGCAGGTACGTGGAGAGGCTGAAGGCCAGAAATGAGCGTCTGACCGCAGCGCTGGAGAGGAGGAAGGCAGAGTGTGAGCAGCTGACCTACACTCTGCACAGACTGGAGGCTGACTGCTCTGGCCTGCAGAGGGCTCTCAAGTACAGGTACAAACTCGACACCTGCCAGCTCCGGCCTGGTGCACATTCCTGTCTGTCCGTATGTGGGGGGTGGGGGAGGCTGGTGTCAGGATAACAACTGGACACTGGTCTGTGTTCACGTGTGTTGTGAGGACGGATGTCTTTCTTTCTGATTGACAGCGAGGACTGTGAGGAGGCCTACAGCCAGCTCCTGTCACTTTACGAGGCCAAGACGCAGCAGAACATTCCTCTGCCCTCGGACCCAGCAGGTGTTTAAATACCGCTGTTAATACTGCTCACAACCCTGTGACACTAAGACACTCGCATATGCAGTAGGTATGAAACCCCCATTCACCCCCTCCCTCCCTCTCCCTCTCTCTCTCTCCCTCTCTCTCTCTCTCTGTAGGGGCAGCGGGAGAGGAGCAGCAGCCTGACCATCCATCATCAGAGGAACTGTCCACCTCCTTCTCAACAGCAGGGGTCACAGAAGAGACAGAAGAACAGAGTTATTCAGGGCAGAGGTGAAGGCTTTAAAGGAATAGTTGGGATGTTTTTTTTATTGTGTTGTTTTTATGGTACAGTTGACGCTAAATGTGGGACGCTGCCACCTGCTGAGTAGTATGACATTTAAGAATACTTAAAAAAAATACTGCTGCTTTTGAACTGGAATTTCACTCATTTATTCCAGTCATGTTTTACTGCAGAATCTCTCGGCCTTTTTTTGTTTAAAAGCAGCTCCATCCTCCTGCTGTGTGACAGTAAATACTCCGTACTCATACTCTGTAGCTCATTTCCAGTCCTGCTATCACTCAAAGCACTTTACCGTCTACCTACGGACAACAGGATGTGGCATACTGTATAACCTATAGAGGTTAGATTCAAACCCACAACCCTTTGAGTGAGACTCCATCACTATCTATTGAGCTCCAGCCGACCACAAACATATGTTTTCAATTGATTTGTGTTTCTGCTATTGACTCTTCCCACAGCTACACATCATCAAGCACAAAGACTAAAAAGAAAACTTGAACCAAACCTTGAAAAGTTCATGATATAAATGTCTGGGTTTTTCTATGAATAGTTTTTCTTAGACTGCGGCGACCGTCGTCTTTTATCATCTTTGATTCTTCAGGGCAACAGAGTTGGAGGACAGAGAGGCTGCTCTTCGTCATCAGATTGACCGCCTGAAAATGGAGCGCGCAGCCATTTATCTCCCTAAAGTGAGCCCAGGAGTGGAGAACAAAGTCAGCCCTGAGACTGGACAGCCCGCTGGGTCCAAAGGAGGACATGTGACTAAAGATAACATCAGACCTCTGGATGCAAAGAAAGAAAAGACCTCTCTCTTCTATGAACTCATTTCAGTCAGGGTAGGTGCTGCTGTCTCCACGGCATGTTTGTAGATTGCACGATAAGAAGAAAAAAGAAAAGATCATGACCTGCCATAAAAAATCCCAATAAAACTATGCTGCCAAAGTATTGATTAGACAATGCCTTTTAACTTGGAGATGATTTTTGATGAAGTTATTTGTCAGTTTTTATGGTTTTCTCGCCACTTTTTCATATGAGATGATCATGACCGTTTCATTTATCTTGAAGGTCAGGCGTTAGGAAAACTATTTTCTTCCTTTATCTAGTTTTTCCCTGATGACAGAATCAGTCACCTGACCCACATGGTGTATCCAGAATGGGCCACACCTCAGTCAAATTAAACTAAATCTCACAGATTATCGCAGATGAAATATTCCTTGTGTTCCTCATTTTTTCATTTTTCTCAGGAGGAAATGTCAGATCTGCGATCTCTGATCCGTCTCAAGGAGAAAGAGCTGCGGTGCCTGGAGTGGAGTCTGATGGCACAGAAAGCCCAAGAAGCAGCAGGAGTTTTTGTCCCAGAAAGTCTCAGAGAGGAGCTTGAGGACAGTAAGAGTGAACAACAGGTAGGACGTCAATCGCAGAAAGTCAAGGTGACATGGGCGAAGAGGGAGCAGGTCTTTGGTCGACGGTGAGCGACCTGATTTGAATCCGAGTGCTGCACATGGGAAATCAAACATCCACCAAAGCAGAATCCCTTCAGGCCAGGGCAGATATTTCTGACAAGGTCTTCTGCTGGGATGTCCTTTCGCCGCAGCACAGATTACATCTGCTTCATGGCTTAATGTCAGAGAACTTTAAGGTCACAAAAATGTGATTTTTTTCCAGCTGCTCCCTTGTGACCTGGCTTTACAGACCAGTGACTACAGTGTTTATCATTTCATTGTTCTAACTAACACAGCTTTTCTTTGAAAGATTTATAAAAACGATCAACCAGTAAAAGAATAAAAAGTAAATATATGTATTCCAAAGATTTCAAAATAAAAGTCTTTGGCTTGGTCTTCTTTCTTAAAAAACTTGAAATGTCCCAGGAGAAGAGAGAGATATAAACCATAAAACTTGAAATGTCCCAGGAGAAGAGAAAGATATAAACCATATAGGATTAATCTGTTTAGATTTAAACATACATTTTTAACAAATAGTTCTGTTTAGATTTAAACATACATTTTTAAAAAAAGAGTTATTTTGGATCACATGACTTTGTTGTGGTTATTTTTCTCTTCTACCTGGTTCTGCAATATCTAAAAGACAAAGGTAGGGGAGGTCATTCTCAGACTGACCTTGTCGTTATGTTTCAGAGGTTTGATGTCACAGATGGAGACGGTGCTGAGGCTCGGACCAGACCCATCCTGAAAGATCTCCAGGCAGTTCTGCAAAGGTGGAGTATTCACTGTCCGAAATCACGTACCTGCAGTAGGTACTAATGGCTGAAGTCTTGAATGTTCTACATTTTAGGGAACAGGCCCTGAAGAAGAGATTGGCTTTGGTCCATGACTCAATAAACACAGTTCTTCCAGACAGTTCTTCACAGAGAAAGGACAGCGGAGACCAGATGGCCCGTCTGGCACAAGCCCACAGGTAAATATGTAATAAAATTGTTTTTTGTGTGTGTATTTTTTCTGCCACCAAACTGATTCAAAACAACTCACTCTGTTTTGTCCACTGTTGCAGCAAAGCCTTAAACTCATACAGGCAGATACGGAGGAAGTACCGGGAGCAGGTGTGGAGGCTGGAGCAGAAGGTGGCCGCCATGACAGACCGTCAACACCAGGGTGCAGCACCAAAAACAGCAGGAGAGGCTGTGGAGTGGAGGAGAGAAGAGACCGTTCTCTGAATCTGTGACCTCTGAGTCGGTCTACAGTTAAACACCCAGACGTACAGTATAGTCGGATTACTTTCATATGTATTTCCAGCTGTACATAACGGACCATTTACCAAGCCCCGCCCCGCCTCTTTGTCACTGCTGCTCAGGTCCATTAAACATTTAGGAGTTAACATGGCACTTCCACTTTGCTTGCTTGTTTGCCCATCTCATCAGGCTTATCTAAGTCCTTGACCTCTGGACAGCCAAGACTATCAGCAGTGTGTGTGTGTGTGTGTGTGTGTGTGTGTCAACCCACCTCCACCCCTGATCTGACCTAAGGCCACAGCCTGTTACAAACCTACAGTATGCGCTGGAAAAAAAGTGAAACCAAAGTGGAGTGGAGACCTGGATCACTGAGGCAGACGGAGCAGAGAAAGATGTTCGTCTTTAATTTAACAGGATATGATCTGAACTACGGGGACGTACTATATATGTAGGTTCATACTAATGCAGAACAGATAGATAAAGAAGATAAAGAAAAGTCCATTGAAAACATGTGTGAGCTGAGAGAGCCTTGGCTGTGATTGGTCAGTCTGCAATTTGTGGGTGGGACTTATGATCATTTAATTCCTTGTTTAAATAATATGGAAATATACTGTATATAAATGATGATAATGCAAATTATTGTTACATTTATTAATACATTGTAAACATAAAACACAAAATGTTGTTAATTACTGTCCAGAAAATTAAATGCTAAGCAAGAAAAAAAAAGGTTTGACAAAAATAAAGGGTTGATATTGTTACATCTGTGCCTGTCCTTCCTGGTTTTTTAGTGTTAGATCAGTGGAACATTGACTGGACTCTCATCACAACACACACTCCTAAATCACAGTGGTGCAGTTGAGGACGGACCTCAGCTGAACACATGTCCCTGTTCCCATACAAACGGACTCAATAAAGACTCTTCTTCTGACCGGCTGTGCAGCAGTGACAGACCTCGGGGTGGACGGGGGGGGAGGGGTCAGCCCAGTCCATTTGTCTTCTTTGCAAAGTGTCATAGTTCCCAGTTTCCCGTGCTGTCGGTCTTCAGCACCTCTTTTTTGTCAAAACTTCCCAGATTAGATTGACAATTAAAATAAATAAGAGAATGCATTCAAAAAACACACATTAATAGACAAAATAATTATGACTCTATGTTAAAAAGTGTTCTTTTACATTTAAAAATAATTCATATTTTTTTAGGAACTTTTTACAGATGACAGACCACAGTGCCTTACAATTAAAATTAATATATTTATTTATGATAATTCTGAAAAAAGGATGAAAAGTTTCTTTAACTTACCCTCCTTTATTTTCTGGAAACTCTGTAAACAGAGAAAACAGATCACATGGTTAATAACAGCATTAAAAAATACATATCTGAGTAAATTACTGGTGATTTAAAAAACTTATATAGGCATTAAATGAAACTTCAACTAATTTCAGTTACATTTACGGTCAAAAGTTCTGACCATGTCCTGTGTAACCACCTCTGGTTGTGACCCAGTTTTTTTTTTGTTTGTTTGGTTTTTTTATTAAAACACTGATGTATAGTGTGTCTGTAAGAACGTTCCGTTCCCTCCTGAGGCCTAATGTTCAGTAAATGTCCTCCAGGGAGAAAAGAGAGCGGCAGATCATTTTTTGGGATTGTGGGAAAAAAAAAACACAAACAGCCCTCTGGAGTATTTCCTCTGTACTGAGGAACAGCTGGGAAAACTGCTCTGTGATGGAGTCTCTCCAATACAAACTCAACCATATATATACACATATACACTATATATAAATACACATATATATTGGCAAATATATACATGCATTTATATATAACATATGGGTGTAAATCTATATATGTGTCTATGTACTATAAATATATTTATATATGTATGTATTATATAAATACATGTATATATTTGCCAATATATATGTATATATATATAAAGATATGTGTGTATATATATATATATTTATACAAACAGCCCTCTGGAGTATTTCCTCTGTACTGAGGAACAGCTGGGAAAACTGCTCTGTGATGGAGTCTCTCCAATACAAACTCAACCATATATATACACATATACACTATATATAAATACACATATATATTGGCAAATATATACATGCATTTATATATGCATGTACATATGGGTGTATGGATGTACTATAAATATATTTATATATACATATAATATACTTATAAATACATGTATATATTTGCCAATATATATGTGTATTTATATATATTTCATATATATAAATACACATATATATTGGTATAAATACATACTGTGCTCTTGGAAAATTGCAATCTGGGTGTTCTTTGAAGACAAATGTCAGACAATGATGGAGGGAAAATGACCCAGACATGGGCCACAAATATATTCTTTCTACTTTACACAGTCGGTTCATTGTTTTTTAAACCGATCACTATATCTTTTTTTTTTTTTATGCAGCACCAGACGAACCTACCAGTGCATTTTTTTCTCTAAACCCTTTAAGGGCTGATATGTATCTGCTGCACTTCACATCCACCCTCACCCTCTCCCTCTCCCCCATCTTCTCTCTCATCTCACTCATCTCTCAATCATATCTGTCCACTCTCCCTCCTCTATGGCTAACCCTGTGCCCTGACCTCCTCGGGCCGGTCAGCTGCAGCTGTGACCGGCGGTCAGGAGGTTAAGGCAAAGGTTGAGTGTCACACCCACAGGGTCACAGTGATGCCTGGCTGTTGTGTTATCCCGTGAATGGAAGGTTCAGAGCTCCAGACGAGGTGGCGAGGCCCTGACGCCCTGACTCCTGCCTGAGCTTGCCCTTTCCCGAGCAAAGGTCAGCAGAGAGGGCCTGTCCTCTGCACTGCCCCCACAGCTCCAGGTCACCATCGCTATTGTTGTAATAGCTGCCATTAGAGCAGATGATACAATTATCGTTCCATTTTCTGCTCCTGCTCTCCCAGGTCTGTGCACAGGCTCCCAGTTCATCAAAGCTTTGGCTTTTCTCTTTCTGATGACATGACTGCCGTAACCTCAGGGTGACTTTTTATCAAAGGGGACAAAATGTCTGAGGTATAATTAGATCGAGCCGGGAATGAAGTTGTTCTGGCAGAAGCATTTAGTCGGTTGCCATCACTGCACAGTGGTCAGTGTGACGTCCTTGTTCGTAGGTTCATTCAATTATTCCTGTTATCTTGCTTTGTTGTAGAGGTCAATTATTTGAATCCGGTTTAGAATCAACTGCTTAATGTTGGTTCTTAAAAACTGGGTTGGGAGCAAAAAATGGGTCGTGATATGTTTTTGAGGGGGGTCGGTAAATAATTTTACTGCTCAAATACACAGAGGTGAAATGTTTTGACTTTAGGTTAACTGGCAGTTGTATTATTTGAAAAGGAATCTTCTACGACACACACACACACGTGGATGGGTCTCTGCTTCAGTGCTACGTCTGGCCATGAGTTTAAGGTAACTTGACCGGAAAAGTGTTAAAAATGAATCAATCATTTGAATAAAGGCCTTGTCTTAACGGCTGTGTGTTGAATAAATACAACCTCAGGTTAACCTTGACCCGACAGGCCGGCTCTGTAACTGGCCTAATCTAATCTCCCTCACGATAACGTCGTTGCAGCGACTGTGTGTATGTGATGAAATTTGCACTGATAAACGGTTCTGAAGCGTCATTAATGACCAGAGCGGATAACAAGTTAAACAAAGCTCTGGAGAACTCTGCCGTTTCATGTGAGACCCTCATAAAGACCAGCACAGTTCTTAGTACTTTTTGTGGGAACATCGGTTCCTGCACCGTGTGCAGCAGCGAATCTACGAGAAAGAGGCACAGAGCGTCTAATGGCCCGGGAACAATACTCAAAGCATTATTAAACAACGGCACAGGCTGTCAATCACAGTGGGGGTGGGGGCAACCACAGGCAGGCTCAAGGGGGAGGGGGGGAGGTCAGGGGAGGGTGTCTGTCTTGACCCTGGGGTTTTGGGTCATGTCATTTCTTCTGTGAATCCATTCCTCATTTTAATAAGTTGTTCCTGTGTTTTAGCTGCGTGGAGATCAGAGACCCCCCCTCCGTCCCCCTCCCCTCCGTCTCCCACCCCTCCCTCCCCCGTCCACTTCTTAAAGCCATTAGCTCACCTGTCACAAACACTCCATATCCGCTCCTCATCCCCTCCTCTTTAATTCTCCCTCTGTTCTCTGCTCTCTGCTGTGGGACGCTGTTGACCTGACACCGCTCTCTGTCTCTCTTGAGCCTTCTGACCCCCGCGCTGCCCACAGAGAGGTCAGGACCGCGGGCTGCCGCTGGCATGGAGAAGTCAGGAAGAGATTTGACCTCAATCAAACGGCCCATCACATCGGCTTTGTGCTCAGAGCCGCTGAAATAATGACAGCTCGGGACCGACCGACGGGACGACTCGGCTCTGCACCGTGAAACGTCTCTGTTGTCTGGTGAAACCGCACACATCCAATTAAGGCGATGTTCACACCTGAGATCCTATTACAGGATTTCTGGCTCTGGTTCTCAGTATTGGCAAAGGTTTTTTTTTTTTTGATTGATGTGTCAGCTGACAGGTGTCCTCCACTCAGTGAAGACCTCCAGAGTATTAACAGGTTCAACTTCTGTAATAGTATTGACATGCATGCCCATTACCTGAGTTTCCTTTATTGATAGGTAATAACTGCATTAGCATTTTTATCGACTAAAGAAAAATGTGTGTCGAAGGGTCAGATTATTTAGGTGCCGTTGGGATTAGGGTTGCAGGTGCAGATCTTTGTGGTATTCGAACTAATGAAAAAATATTTTCTTTTTTTCTGCAGCATTTACCTTTATTTTGAAGGATGAAGAACTTTCCTCCAGACGTTCCTTCAGCGCTTCACATGTAACTGTCAGACGGAGGAGAGGAGAAAAAAAAAAATCAGGATGTGATGTCAAATTCCACAGTGTTTACATACAGTACATGTCCATACCATTTACATGACAAATGTGGGTTACTGTTCAACTGCTGTTAGTCTAACATTTACATGATCTAAATAAAAAACTCAAATAAAAAGCATCAATCAAAGTGTGGTCTGAAGAATTCATCAGTTTACCATGACTGGACCTCAGCGTACAAACAAAGCTGCAGTAACCTCAGGGTTTGGAACAACTTTTCTTTGATGAGAAAGTTTTTAAGTGTAATTGTATTCATGTTTCTTTAGAGGGCAAAAAAAGGACTAATTTTACCTCGTGACTTTTTACAGCGGTCATTCAGCTACAGACTGTTGGACCGTGGACTGTGACTAATGACTTCTCTGGTCACCTGTTGTTTAGAGACACAACAAACAAACAGAAGGGACAACGTTCTCCTACATCTGCACTGAGAACTTCCATGTCAAACAAACAAACAAACAAACGTGTGTGCTCTGGCTGATGGTTTGTTAGGACTAACACCTCTGAAGTGTTAATCTACCCTGATGTGAGCCCCCTACAGGCCGTGGATGAAATACTAATGTCAGTGAACCCTCTAAACCATCTCCAGTCATGCAGAAGAACAACCTGACAGCTCTTCTTAACCTGGACCAAATTTGCTGTTATGGCTCTGTTGACCACGGACCAGATCAACGCCCTGACCAACAAATGCCCTGGTGGTCAGATAAGCTGGTCAGTTAGCTGTGTGCTAGATTACAGCAGTAAGATGTTCAGAGGAGGGAAGGTGGGGCGTGGCCCGGCCCTAATCCTGTTAGAGTATTTGAGACGTCTTCACTGAGCCGATTAGATCAGTTTTCTGACATCCTCGGTATCTCGGTCCACTAATAGGAAATGTCTGGCTGATAGACAGCAGAGGGCACATCAGGCAGCGGCAGATTGGACACAGATTTACAGGGGCTTTGAAGTCGGAGAGTTGGCGCTCGATCAAATTGTTGTGGCTGCACAAAGTGTTAGGTTAATGCTCTTTCTGAAAATGTCGGGACTTACTGATGATTAAATGCCAAGATGGAGATCTTCAGACCTGTTTATGGTCTGATAACAACAACCACCTGTGTTAGGGAGTCAAATTTAAAGTGTTGAACTTTAATAATAATTATATATATATATATATTAATGTAATCCTCCGTCTGAGGTGTCAACAAACTACTGTAGATTACTGTCAAGGGGCGTTAATGCCTTTGGTCGGAGGGTGTTGATGTAAACATAACCAGGAATGAACCTGTTATACTTCAGATTATAATGACCATGATTATATACCAGGTTTGGGAGATATTTTTGTGGCAAATATCAACACATTTGTCAATTTTAACAAAAACAAGATAAAATTTGACTCTTTTTCAGTTCAGTTCACTCGTCTAGAAAATGTTCCTTCTTCATTTTAGTGTCAGATGTTCAATGAGCAGTTAAAATGTTTTTAATTGAAATCACTGTGGGTTTGTCAGTAGGAGGCAACTATGAAATACAGTGACTTCTCCAAACCTTCAGTAAAGCAATGGGACAGGCTCTGTAATGTTGTAGGGCTGCATTTTAGCTTAAATTTTTATATATATTTTTTTTATTTTACACTGGAAAAAGCAAAATAACAACGATAAACATGTTTATAAAAAATAAAAGATGCTAAACCTAAATTGAGAAAATACTTTTCTGCAAATTTCCCAAGTGAATTGATCTGATCTTTGACACAAGACAGAGTTGAAAAAAAGAAAAGTTTTCACGTCACTCTACGTCTGTAGGAGTGTGAATGAGCAGCTGGTTAAGTTCTGTGGACGGAAAAGAATAAAAGTGTGAAAAAGAGAAAATCTGTGGAGTGTCAGTGAAGACACAGGCCTTTTTTCTGCCTCATTTATTGTTTTCTAACCTCCACAGCCAACACATGGGAGGAAAGGCTTCACTGTCACTACAGTTAATACTTCTATTGACTGGTCCACAGACAATGGCCTGATACTGTGTTCACAGGAAACACTGGACCGCTGATTTGAATGACAACAAAAACACAGCAAATGGGAAGTTTCCCACCATCTCCAGCAGGTCCTGGTGGAGAGGAGGGCAGATATTGATTGGACGCTGCTTGTTGCTCTGGAGTCACCACAGCAGATGTTTTTCTTTGGCAGGTTCCCCGGCTCTGTTTATTTTAAATTGCTCCGTCATTCGTTGGAGGTCAAAGGCCTGAGGAGGCCGTGTGTGAGAAGGTGGGAGAGGGAGAGGAGGCCAGCAGGGGAAGATGATTTTTGCGTTGCGTTCTGGGTCAAAGGTCAGTGGGGCTAATGAGGAAGGAGCAGGGAGTCATGCGCTCCTGCCGGTTCATGCAGTTACTCCTCAGAGTTAAAGTTTAACCCCAGTTACTGAATTCCTCTGCACTTATTAACTAACACTGCTAACATACACATCCTCTGGATCCTATGCCGCGTTTCCAGAAAACTGATTCGACATTACCTCACACTGATGTCGAACCCGGGGGACGTGCAAAAATAAAAATAAAAAAAGGGAATATTTATACACATGTAACATCAGGCAGAAATAGCTCAAATCTCGATGAGAAACTTCTGACTCATCGACTGGTTAATGAAATGAGTCACTGAGGTTTAATGTTTAAAAATAATTTTTCTGTAGTTTTGTTTTTTTTACAGTTTCCCCAGGCAACTAAGGTTTGCAGTCACAGAGCTGCAGTCATTTCTTGTTTCTGTCTTCAGTATTTTCACACCAGTGGTTATTTGGTGTTAATTTCACAAATTCCACTCATTAAATAATAAAAATATATGATAAGAAATCCAAAAGACTCGCTGTGCCACTGTTTATCGCCTTTCTTCTACACCACATTATTTACATGACCTGGAATTGAACTTTTTGACAACTTGACTAAACCTATATACATTGACTAAACCTATATACTCTAAAACTAACACGACTCATCACATGATTTCTTATCAGGGACACGTGAGAGCACATGTCTAAACACAGAGGACGGAAACACTGTCGTCAGTCGTCATGTGTTTTAAATATTTCAGGCCCGATTTTGGATGTGGGTCAATCGCTTCACACGTGTAGAGAGAGCTGGTAAAAGTCTAGAGTTAGCCAAAGATGCTAACAGTCAGCTATTTGTTGGAAACTGAATTATAGCAAAATGAATGTAACAAATGGCAAAGGTTCAAAAAAGGTCAGAACCTTTTTTTATTAGCTAAATGACAGCTCAAAAAAACAAACAAACAAACAAGCAAAACCAGCCCAAGTATGCCTAAGGCAGGGCAAAAGGTCAGACAAAAAATGCTAAAAGTTAGCAACTTTATCTGAAAACAGCTGCTGGGTATAACTGAAATTAGCAAATTTGACACAGTTGTGCCTAGAAATATACAAATATTTACAAATATTACAAATATAGACCTTGAAATGTATTTATTTCTAATATATATATATATAGATATAGGATTATATTTTGAACTCCATTCATAGACTACGGCAGCACGTGGATGGTAAATAGGTTCATGTTCAGGTCTCTGTGTAAACACTGTAAACATGCAAAGTTCAGGTGAGTAAACATAAGGTTAATCTGCTTCACTGTGCTAAAAAACTCTGCCACAGTCGACTTCACGCTGAGAGCAGCTGCATTCCTGACCTCCAGTTCAAAGAGCACACAAGAGAAACACACACACACACACACACACAGAGCTTCTTGCAGATAGGTTAGGCATATTTGTACAAGGACACATGCTCTGTCACGAAGAACAAAAACAGACAGTCAGTTTTCAGCTGCTGCAGCTCTAACATGAATGTTCCTGTTCTGACCTCAGTGCAGAAATACAGAAAAAAAAGATTCATAAAGAAACAAGACAGGATGTTCAATGATTATCCCTGATTTAAATCAAATTAACATCTGACACGGTCAAATTGGTGTGTTTTGCCATCCTTAAGAATAAAAAGCCAAATTTGTAATTTTTTTTATCACAAAATCAATCTGGACTGGTGGCCACGTGAAGCAGAAGAATCAAAGAAACTCTGGTAGAAAATAAGTCTTTTAACTTCACTTCTAATACATGTTTACATATAAAATTCCGTGACCATTTGAGACTGAAGTGACATCACAGCCAACCTGTGGCTGTGATGTCACTTCAGTGTCTTCAGCAGCTCTGCTCTCCATCACTGGTCAGCAGGACAGTTTACTAAATAACAAATCAATCAGCTGATTGCTAGAAACCAATAACTCCAGAACCAGACACTGTATGTTTACTGATGCTTTGTTCCAACTGTACTGATGGAATAATCTGAGATCCAAGATGGAGGTGGGATGTGATTTTAAACAAAAGGAGACATCCGGAACATTATATTTGCCATCCTTAAAGACTTGGATCTCTGAAGAAACGGTCAAGTTACTACTTCACGAGAAAACACTGCTCCACAGGGTCTGACTTCTACAAATACACACAGAGACCGGCTTAAAGAAAAACACTAATTCAACTTACAGCAGCTTAGCTCGGCCTTTGATAACCTCTTAACCAAACAAAAGGCCTATCCATGCACAACGAGTCTAGCTGTGACGGATGGAGGCCAACGTTGCCTCATGTGCAGCAAGTAAAAAGGCCGGAGTTAACCTCACTGCTTCAACTGGTGTAACGTTTCTGCCAAACCTCCTTTTTTAATCAAGTGTGAGATATGTGAAAATATTTTTCAGAGACAGTGCATCCTTTCAAACAAAGTCCCTGGGACAAACTGTTTTGTCACTGGGCAGGAATTCCTGTGAAACCATGTGATGAGCAAACACTTTTTGGTACACAGAGGTTCCTTCAGGCATGCATGCCTGTGAGCAGCAGTGAATTCCTCCTCTGTCTCTCTCTCTCTCTCACTCTCTCTCTCTCTCTCTCTCTCCCCCTCTGCCTTTTGTGAAGGCTGTTATTGGAAACCTTGGTGGCAGGCTGATTGTTTATTTTGTCCTCCCTTCTTTCTGTGAAGACCTTCACATGACAGCACTGCCGGTGGAACAGACAAATCAGGACAGAAAGTTGGCCCGGCGGCAAATATAGAAGATGTTTCTCCAGTGTAGTACTTTCCAAAACACTTTTAAATTTAAAGCATTTGCTAGAACTTACTGCCACTTTATTGTGTATTGTTAATTTTCTAATCCCAGCTCTTACTGTTTGTTTTACTCTGACACTGCTGTTGTAACACCTGGATTTCTCCAGGTGTGGAATTATTAACGTCGTGTCTTATTCTAGTGGTAAAATCTATTGTCAAAGGAACACCTTAAAGGAGTTGTAGGTTTAAATTAAATCAACAAAACAACTATAAAAAACTACAAAAAACATCATCTGATTAACTTTAAACTGAAAATTTATATTAACCAAGAGAATTTTTTTTAACTGAAAATTTATATTAACCAAGAGAAATATTTATTCTGCAGAGAAGGTTGAACTTCATGAACAGTGAAGCAGAGGCAGCAGCTCCAGAGTTAACAGCTGAGCCACATCAAAGCAGACTCCTCACTCGACACTATGAGTATTTTAAGTATAAGTTATTATAACTGGTGTCATGAACTGTACGCCTCACTTTAGTATTTTGCACAGAATAACATCTGTCATTGTGTCGCTGAAAGCTCAGAAGAGTTCCAATAAAGAGACTTTAGATTCCTAATAAATGCCTGTGCATCAGTGTTAACTCCACTGTGTTGATCTACTGCTACAGAGAGCAAGTGAGTGAGTCACAAATCATCCTTTCAAAGACCAATCCTGCGGCCAATGAATTTATACAGCCCGCTAACTAAGAGCTAACTAACCCGCTAACTCACAGCGCTACTTTTCAGACTGGCTTTGCTGATGTCGAAAGTTGTTTATAGTTAACAAATAGAGGTGAAAACGACCTTTTGTTTGCGTCTGCTACTCCTACGTAAACACATAGGTGTACTGATTATCTTTGTCCTACTAGTCCAACAACTTTATGGTACTCAGATGTGGACGCAGAATCGCGAGCGGCTCCACTCAGGGCCCAGCAGTCGGCCCGGGACCTTTGGCATCCTTCACACTGACCTATGAGTGTGTGCAGCAGGTGTGAAAAGGAGCCGTTGGCGTATCATGTAACCCTTTGACAAGTTGCTCAACAACAGCAGGCCCTCCCTGTTATTATTGGGTCAACAAAGTCGGAGGAAGTCTAAGGGATTAGAGCTGAGTGGAGAACATGAGCGTGAGCACCGTGCGTTCTCTGTAGAAAGTCGGGCAGAAGCCGCCACCTCTCTTTGTCTGATGGCTGTGTCGAGGTTAACTACCCCTTTGCTCCCGGGCAGGCCTGAGGTCAGGGGGTAAAACAGGCGAGCAGTCAGGCATTCTTTCTCTGCGTGTGTGTGTGTGTGTGTGTGTGTGTGTGTGTGTGGTTGCAACCCCGCTCTCTGCTCTTTGACTCCTCTGGCCTTATAAGGGATCCAGTGTCATGGCAACGGCAGGGCTTGAATAGCAGTGTCAAATCCCTGAGCACACAGACACGGCTCACTCTCTCTAAAGGAGGGAAGGAGGCAGAGAGACACAGAGACGCAGGGAGAGAAGATCTGGAGGAGCTCAGAGGAGCAGTGGATCTGAGGACTGCTCTCCACAGCACCGTCGCTCTTTGACTGAAAAGGCCTATGTCCGTGTTTCTCCGGCTCTTGTTTGACTAATTTATTCCTGCGGGGGCCCCGTAGAAAGAACGGGGAGAAAAAAAAGGACAAGCAGAGTAGTAAAGAGTGCAACACTACACCGTGACTCGCTGACAGGGAATGCAGAAAAGGTTCTGGCCTCTGGTTGTAACTGCTGGACGGACAAGCACTGACAAAGCAGCAGAGCAACAGTCTGACAGACGACTGTGGCTGAGCAGAGTGGTGAACTCTTGTGTTTGTTGTGGCTTGTTTTCTTTTTTTTTTCTGTGACACTTGAGACACTGTGACATCACTCACTGAGGAGTTTGGAAAAACCACAACAAAACAGAATTTTTATCCCAGACAACAGAAAAGAAGAGTTTCTGAAGAAACTAGATTTTTCTCGGACGGCACAAAATCTGGGACCATCGTCTTCGTCGTTTTTGGAGCACAAAAGTGTTGCTGAGCCCAAAAATATCAGGGTCAAAGCAGAAGTTGCACTCTGGTCAGCTCTTCTTCCAAGTTCAGGACAACATCTTTTTTTAAAGCTCTGACTGGAAATGTGTGACAGCTTTTGAAAGCTCTTCTCTTCAGCACTTTTTGTCTTGAGTTTTGACAAGTCGAGAGTTGGTCCGGACTAGACGCGTCTCAGATGAGCAGATAACACATCAGAGCAGCAGGAACTGGTTGAACTCGTTCATATGTTGGAGGAGAGGGCAGGGCAGTTTAACCCTGCCTGGAGCTGAAGAGGAGCTGGCTTTTATTTCTCCTCCTCACTCTACACTCTGGTTGTGCTTCTGGGAGAAAGTCATGCACTGAGAAGACTGAGGAGGTCTGACCTTCTTTTTATTTTCCTTCGCAGAGTGACTCTTGTTTTGTCCCTCACCGCTATGCTCACAGATAGGTGAGGTGGTTGTATTTTTTTTTTGCTCCAGAGCGGGAGAGAGAGAAAGTGAGAGGGGAGAGGGAGTAATTTATTGTTTCCTGTGAAAAGAGCAAAGGCTGCACCCTTTTCTCCTGCCTGAACTCTGAACCACCAAATGTGTGTCTGAAGTTTTCTCAGAGCTCGGCAGCCATTGATCAGAGGTCAGAGT
The DNA here is from genome assembly GCF_000523025.1 of Cynoglossus semilaevis. Taxonomy (NCBI): domain Eukaryota; kingdom Metazoa; phylum Chordata; class Actinopteri; order Pleuronectiformes; family Cynoglossidae; genus Cynoglossus; species Cynoglossus semilaevis. Next base: position 5,174,337 of record NC_024308.1, read on the forward strand.
AGAAAACAGGGGGGGTTAAAGACGGGAACAGAGAGCAGAGGGATTAAAGTGAGGGAGAAAACTGCTCCAGGAAAGACCTCGGGGTCAGAACAATACGACAACAGGGGAGAAAGGTCAACGCAGAGGAACCTGGGACAACTTTTCATCGCTTTTCAGGGGCAAGCCTGCTTTTAATTATAAACCTGGAACCACTGTCTCTGAGGCTAAGCACTGTTCTTGGGCTGTAGGAGTAGCTGGGTAGCCGGGGAACAGGGAGGGTCTGTGTATGATCAACACACAGGACCGCACGTCCCAGAGAATATGGCCATGGTGAGCGGGGGATGGGGCAACCCCAACGGGGACACTAACGGACTGGGGGAGAAGGCTTACCTGAAGAGGGAGGACGAGGATGGATCGCCCCAGGCTGGCAGCAGCGACGTGGATGTGGGGGACGAGGACAAGACCTGCGTGGTGGACTGCGTGGTGTGTGGGGACAAGTCCAGTGGGAAGCACTACGGTGTCTTCACCTGCGAGGGCTGCAAGAGCTTCTTCAAGAGGAGCATCAGACGAAACCTCACCTACTCCTGCAGGTAGGGCCTGACGGGACAGTGATGGACAAGTCTTATCATCACATGTATATTTTACTTTAGTTGAGACATTTTTGACCTATTTTGGTCACAATAAATAGTCTTTAGTTTCTGATATGACAATATTTTGCTGCACCTTTTTGTGGCTTCAAAACTCACAAGACACTGACTTTTGGAAATTATAAATGCATTTATCTAAATTTATTTCATGACTAGGATTTGTATTTTTATGTCTTTTAGATTAAATAAAAAATATTTTTCTGACTTCTACACCAAAAATAATAACTCTTGGATTAAGTTAAAAAATAAAATATTAAAAAAGACAAAACATCTTTGAAAAAAAAGTTCTAACTCCTGAAAAATAACATTAATCACAGTTTTTTTTTAACACTTCAAGATGACAAAATTTCAACATTCTGTTATTTTTTTTAAATAAATATTAATTTTCTATTTATTCCTTTAAATTGGAAAATTCTAATGAAAAACTACATTTATATAAATCGGTAGACCGCCTTCTTTATGCAGCTTACATGTATTCCGGCAATTTATAAAGAGAGTTTTTGAGGGTATGAAAGAGTGACAGCATTTATATTCATGGAGGAAAAAAAAAAGATTTGTTTCTCAGAACACCTTGAATGTGTCTGACAAACAGTCTAAGTCGCAGTAAAGAAATGAAAGGCCTGAAGGTCGGTCATGTGAGGATGGATTGCCTCAGAAGGTCAACATTCCCATTACTCCCTTCACTAGAGGAACACAACATCAACATCACCGCCCACTCCTCGGCTCTAACACACCAAACCCCAAACAATACACTGCTGTTACTTCTTCCCCGTTGAAATGCTCCCACTCTGAAGGAGAGGTTCCTGTGTGGACCGAGCGTCACGGCACGGAGTGAACACAGCCTTGTCTGAAATGTTGGCCGACCTCGTCCTGCTGTAAATGACAACACCAGGGTGTGTAGGGCTGATGATTTACAAAGGTCACAGCCTTGATAGCTTTTCAGCTTACACACTTATCACATGGGTCAAAGGGGGGTTTATATTCATGGAGGGGAGAGAGGGGAGGGAGGGAGAGAGGGGTTGACATTGTTTTCACAAATATTTCAAGCCCTTCAAGCACTTTCAGCAAGGTTTAACATAAACATGTTGTATTTCCTGCTTTCTTCGTGCAGATCCAATCGAGAATGTCAAATCGACCAACATCACCGCAACCAGTGCCAGTACTGTCGGCTAAAGAAGTGTTTCCGCGTTGGGATGCGCAAAGAAGGTACCAAAACTTTGTCAGTTGCATCTACAGCAGGGAAAAGTGATTACTGTGTGCTAACTTCTCTCATCAGCTTTGAAATGTAATATAACTTTATCGACGTCTTTAGAGACGTCTCTGGTTTTAGAGAGCTTTTCTTCTGTGGGTTTTTGCTATGGCTTCAGTTTTAAAGCCCACACTTTTACCGTTTGGGTTTCCTCTCAGCGCTCTCTCACCACTAATGGCACTTCCTTCTGTAACAGGCTAAAGTTTTCAGAGTAAAAGGGCTCTAAATAAACCACTGTCTACTGCCCGACCCGCACAACAACCACAAAATTGCCTCGGGATGGAAGAAAATGCCCCCCAGTGGTGGGAGAAATATTGAATTTCTGTAGTGGAGCTGTCAACCACTCCTACATGGTCAACTCTGATCAACAGACTTCCCTTTTTTTCTGAGAGAAAATTCAAAATCAATATTCACATTAAATGACATAAGAGTGGCTGTGGGAAGAGAGGCAGACCAGACAACTTTTAACCATAGGGTTGTGGGTTCAATTCCAGACAGCAACACAAGGATCGACAGTATAGAGCACACAAAGTGACCATGGAAGCGAAAGAGTTATTCATATTACCGTATATTCAACCTAAAACATATTTTTTGCATGTTTCTTTTGCAATTATGTATGTTTTTGTTTAGTCAAAAATACGGCACTCTTTATGGCAACATACCTGTTTTTGTCTGGCAGAGGGTGCTGTAAACTTTTTTGATAAAACAGCTCGACAAAGTCACAACTTAACAAATTTAAATCTAAAACCTGAAGAAAAAAAATCCTTCTTCCACCCTAACAAAAAAACATTTATGCTTGAAGATGGCTTAAATAAAAATTTTATAAAGAAAATGTTTTGACCTTGAAAGTCAAATCAAAATTCAGTGTCCAGTTTGGAGTTTTATGAATTATTTAATTCCAATATAAAATAATTAGAGATATGTAAAAACATTTAAACTGGATTCTAGGATTCCATCATTTTTGACTTGACATTTCATGAGTTTGCAGCCAAAGTAACTGCTCTGGTCATGCAGGCTCTGTCTGGTTGTTATTAATGTAACAAAACAGGACAGGGAAGTTGGCAGGGCTTTCACCTCTGGACAGGCCTGGAAAATCATTACAGGCAATCAATATTGCATTGCACTTGTAACAACACTCTGAGTCTTTAGCTCCACAACACTTGCTCGGTCAGACCCTAATCCTTCTTACACATTCATGACAAGACAATACTGGGGGGGAGATGGGGGGGGGGCGTAAACAACAGTCAAGTTTGTGTTAACTGACGTATTTTGTTCTGTTTAAGACGACAGCGACTAAATGTACAGTTGGTGTCATAAACAATCTCAGAGCCAAAGAGTGTTTTTGGGATGTTTGGAGTCACCGCCAGAATATTTGACCATGTCTGAGTAAAATAAGATTAAAATTCTATGAACTAACTCATATTATTTAAATCACTTTAAGGCACTCCTGTGTTTTCTTGGGCAGAAAGTCCACCCCCTCCACCTGACATTCACCAGCTACTGATTTAAGCACAATATTTACATTGTCAACTACAGAGTGTTTTCACCCTGGTGCAGCTGTTGTGCTTCAGGGTCACAAAAAAACGCCTGAATAATGTCACAGAAAAACAGACGGATGTTTTCACTGTTGGTAGAAACCCCCGGCGCTGACTTCACCTGGTGAAAACACAGCCGCGGTGACGCACGGTCAAGTGACAAAAGTTGGAAATTGTTTAATTCCCAACATGATAGACTCCCAGTAGGAATCTTGTTTGACCCGGTTTACTTATGTCCACAACAGGAACTAATCTGTCATTATCACATCATAAAATCTCAGTGTTTTATTTTACAGCCAGCGTTAGCGTGGCGTCTGTTGACAGTGACGTCTGTAATTGTATTCTGGCAGAATGGAGCCGGTCTTGTGTTTCACTCTGTGTCAGTGGATACCACACGCTCAGTGACACCTAATGTGTGCACAGAGGTGACAGAGTGTCCCAGGTTAAATTTGGCCTGGTTATTAATGAACCATGCTGACCACTGCCATGACGCCGTGTTTCCACATTACCTAGATTTGTCGGCTTCACCTTTGACCTTGTTTGAACTGAATAGAATCTTAAAACCTTGGTTGTGAAATTTAAAGTCCTACATTTCCAAAACTTCAATTCACTGAGGAGTGGTTACATCTTGTTAATGATGAGGAACTGTGGGGAAATTCAACAATACGCCAGCTAATAACTTAAATAATGTGCCAGGTTTTATTGAATTAAAATACATATAAAACCTTATGATCTCTTGGTCTCTTACATGTTTTAAGAGACCAGGACTCGTGACTTGGCAAAGACCAGGGCAAATGTGAGGGAAAGTACCAGGGTGTTAAGGATCGTTCAGTAACTTCAGGAACATTCTGGAGCGTGACTTTTCATGACTTGAACTTTAAAATAAACTAGGACTAAACCTGATATTCATGTCAAGGACTTGACACCACAGGAACAGGGGTCAACATGGGATTTTTTTCTGTTTGTTTGTTTTTTTATTTGACTCTTAAATCTACTTGGACTTAGAGTCAGACACAGTTTGTACTCAGTTCCTTCCTACCTGACTTGGACCTTTAACAATGAGAACTTGGCACAGACAGGACTTGGACTGAACACTGCAGACTCAAATTCAACACTGCCTTCAGGTGTCACTAAACCTGTCCTGACCTGTTTCTTCCATCACCTCAGCAAATGTCCAGACCCTCTCCACGTCCTCTCTGTAACCTTGTCTCTAAATGTGTCAACCCTAGCTCTGCCTTCATCATTTCTACTCCTATCCATTCTATTTACTAATTTTGAAAACTTTGACATCTTCTGCTCAGTGGGATTTTCTACACCAGACATTAACGTTCTTACTTCTGTTCCGGCAGCCGTCCAGAGGGGTCGAGTACCTCCAACTCACTCGGGCATCAGTCCAAGCTCACTGGCAGGTGTTCCTGGAGGAGCGGGACCGGGTCACATCGGGCTGGATTACTTCAACGGGCAGCCGGTTTCCGATCTCATCTCTCAGCTCCTGCGGGCAGAGCCCTACCCCAGCAGCCGCTACGGTCCGCACTACAGCCAGGGACAGATGCAGGCATCTGTGAGCGGAGCATCTGTCATGGGCATCGACAGCATCTGTGAACTGGCAGCTCGACTTCTCTTCAGCACCATTGAATGGGCCAGAAACATCCCATACTTCCCAGAACTGCCGGTGTCAGAACAGGTCTGTGTTAGGAATGGTTTCAGGAAATAAAGTTCAAGTCACTGCAACCAAAAAGTATCAATGTTAGTCATGGGCATCGACAGCATCTGTGAACTGGCAGCTCGACTTCTCTTCAGCACCATTGAATGGGCCAGAAACATCCCATACTTCCCAGAACTGCCGGTGTCTGAACAGGTCTGTGTTAGGAATGGATTCAGGAAATAAAGTTTAAGTCACTGCAACCAAAAAGTACCAATGTTAAAATTTCACAAAAAGCATCAAACTAATTGACTAATACCTTTCATTTCTCCAGGTGGCGCTGCTGAGGCTGAGCTGGAGCGAACTCTTCATCCTGAACGCTGCTCAGTCTGCTCTGCCTCTGCACATGGCTCCTCTGTTGGCAGCTGCCGGTTTCCACTCGTCCCCGATGTCCGCAGAACGTGTAGTGTCCTTCATGGACCAGGTCCGGGTCTTCCAGGACCAGGTGGACAAGTTGAACAGGCTGCAGGTGGATTCAGCCGAGTACAGTTGCCTGAAAGCCATAGCACTGTTCTCACCAGGTGAGTTTTTGATCACTGAAATGGTCGTGAAAGTAAACTAATTAATAATGCAATAATTTGTGTGAATGTTTTCAAAAAACATACTCATAATCAGAGAACATTTATATCATAATATTTACTAGGACTGTATGCAGTATTCTTCATGTACGATGATCATACTTATAATTTAAGGATTCTATTTAAACTGAGACAATGCAGTTTAGCAAGAACATAACATGACTTAACAAAACATAGTTTCAATAAAAACATAAATTGTGCTCCAAGAGTTAAAACTGAAATTTAAATGATCAGATATTTGTATTTTAATTTGTATAGTATTTTAATAGACCCATTGGGTCCATTACCCAAATATTAACTAACTAATTAAATAACACACAATATTTCTAGGTGACAAAGTGAAGCAGTTAAAAACATGAAAATAAATTAGAAATATTAACTCAAATATAAGTTAAAATAGAAATATTAAATAATTAGAACTCCCTCTCTCCCTGTTCTTACAGATGCCTGTGGTCTGACTGACCCAGCCCATGTGGAGTCCCTGCAGGAGAAGGCCCAGGTGGCACTGACGGAGTACGAGAGGATGCAGTACCCGAACCAGCCACAGCGCTTCGGCCGCTTACTGCTGCGTCTCCCTGCTCTGCGGGCTGTCCCAGCCCACCTCAT
>NC_024308.1:5183464-5212984 GCF_000523025.1 Cynoglossus semilaevis
CAAAACATAGTTTCAATAAAAACATAAATTGTGCTCCAAGAGTTAAAACTGAAATTTAAATGATCAGATATTTGTATTTTAATTTGTATAGTATTTTAATAGACCCATTGGGTCCATTACCCAAATATTAACTAACTAATTAAATAACACACAATATTTCTAGGTGACAAAGTGAAGCAGTTAAAAACATTAAAATAAATTAGAAATATTAACTCAAATATGAGTTAAAATAGAAATATTAAATAATTAGAACTCCCTCTCTCCCTGTTCTTACAGATGCCTGTGGTCTGACTGACCCAGCCCATGTGGAGTCCCTGCAGGAGAAGGCCCAGGTGGCACTGACGGAGTACGAGAGGATGCAGTACCCGAACCAGCCACAGCGTTTCGGCCGCTTACTGCTGCGTCTCCCTGCTCTGCGGGCTGTCCCAGCCAACCTCATCTCTCAGCTCTTTTTCATGCGGCTGGTGGGCAAGACGCCCATCGAGACGCTGATCCGCGACATGCAGCTGTCAGGGAGCTCCATCGGCTGGCCATACGCTACGGGGCAGTGAAACAAAAAACAAACAGAGAAACCAGAGTGAGGAGAACTGAGATCAGATGGGAAGATTACGCACAAATACAAACTGAATGTTGTGAACACAAACTGTTCTGAGGTTTCCCTTCATTATCCTCATTGAATTGGTGGTGGTCTCACCAAAGCTGCTCCAGGGAAACAAAAATCTTAGATTTCCTTTACTTTCTGCTCACTTAACAGTTTCCCCTGCCCCTTCATCTGATCTCTCTTTGTCTCATTCTGGACATGAAACAGGGGTTTAATGAGAATGTGGACTCTGACCCGAGGCCACGTGCCTATACTACCTCCTCCTTTATCACCTCTAATGTGACTCAAGTTGGAACACAGGCCTGTATGCTTTTCCGTCTCTTCTGTTTCTAAACACGAAGCCATAGCAGTGCCACTTTTACTGAACGAGCTTTACGTTAGAGACGCGTTTGTTAGTCCTAAAACAGCATGAAGACAAAAGAAAAAAAAAGGCATTGACTTTGGTGTACTCTTTAAAAGCAGCGTTTTCCAAAGTTTTTATACAAAGAATCACTTTAATGGTTAGTGACTCCATATGAATGGAAGTCTGTGGTGAGATGATGTCACTGTTCACTTCATTCTGTTCACTAATTCACCTCTTTGTTTTATTGCTCTATGATGTCAACTTTGTAATGGGGGACAAAAGCATAATATGACAGGAAAGTGCATGTGAATAGACGAGAATCAGAGCATCAACTCAAAGCCTGACAATGTTGTTCTTCCTTGTTCAAAATTTTAAAAATCTTAACTAAAAGACAATGAAAAAGTCAAAATATATAGTAATATGAAAAATGACGTCAAACATGTTGAGTTGAAAACCAAAACATCTGCTCTACTTCTCTTGTTTGCAACAATAATTTGGAACAAAAGAACTCCAATCCAATGCATCTTATGTTCATTCTGTGGCTATTTTTCAAATACTACTACATGACTGAGAAAACTTCAAGACTTGAATATAGAAATAATTACACTAAATGTTCACAAAAACTCTCCTGTCGTCCTTGGAAAACGCAGCTGTGGAGTGTAACTGAGCAGAAAAGGAAATAGTTCAACATATTGATGGTAACACGTCTTAAATACTGGCTGCTGGGTGAATACATGTAAAAAAGGAAGAAAGCAGCAAAGAAAACAAAAAAAATCCCCTGACAGCAAGTGTAAAGCTGCCCCAAGAACTAACATTAACTTTTCTTTCCTCATTTCACACCACGGTAATGTTAACATTGACACTTTCTAAAGAGACATTTGAAGAAACCACGTGATGAAACATACAAATCCATGTCCTTAAATGCTGAAACACGCCTCTGATGCTGTGTACCATGTGACAGTAGGGACAGAGTGAAGCAGGCAGACATTGGCTGGATCCTCAGTCACATCCCTGTGTGACATTATTACCTCATGTTTTATTCATAAAGATTGTATTGTGAACTGTTTGTGTACGAAAGGTAAATATAAAGGGATCAATGTATCTTTTCATTATCAGAACAACCACAATAATATTTCCTTGTGACTTGTCTAACAAAATGATGCCAATGATGTTTTTTGTTTTTTTTTGGAGGTCCGGGGGGTTAAAATGTAAACTTTATTTAGAGGACACATATTGTTTGGAAGATTATTTACAGAAAGGTCTTTGGCTTTTCTGCCCAATCTCTGCACACTTGTTTCTTAATGGTAGGCATAGTTTATTCTGATCCGTTGTTTCCCCCCATGTTTTTGAGCCCTTATCCTGAAGCACGTCAGTTAATGTCGACCATCGGTGCACACATTCAAGGTACTTTTAGGTGTTGGGAGGGTCTGGGGGTGGGGGGGGAGGGGGAGCAAAGGCCATGTTGTTTGTTGGTACTGACATCATAAAGGTCATGGTACTTAAGTTCATGGTTGTTGTGGCCATGGACTGAAGCTCACTTTCTTTCAAAGTACACCGACTGAAAGACGAATTTCACGTGATCACAGTCCCTGGAACTTCCTCAGCGGCGCCGCCTGCTGTCACTCTGTGTTATTTGTTGGAATGTAAACTGTAGTGATTTAACTGTTTAGCTATGCATTTAAAAGGAATTATGTTCATGTGACCATGCCAAAACTTCAAAGAGAAATGCAAGCCATGTCCTTGGGTGGTTATTTTTGCATTGCTGAAAATAAAAGTATGCACAATTCCTGTCTGAGTGACTTCAGTGTTTAAGTAAACAAGGTTTGTGAATGGCAGGTTCAAGAAAAGCCTCTCACTACTGCACTAAAAGTTAATACAATCGAGTGGTCAAAAATTTAGCTGGAGAATGTGAAATTGAAAATGTGATAAAGGTGGCGCACCTCTGATGCTGTACAACATCCTAGTAAAGTAGATAGAGCAGAAAATAATGTACAGCAGGTTAGGGTGATAAGGGATAAGGAGAATGACATGCGGTGGTGATGAAACACTGTCGTAGAGTGCAGATTTGAAAATGAAAGAGTAAAAGAATGAGTGATGAACGATAGAGTAGAGATAGAGAAATAGAAAGTGCAGGATTACTGAGGAGCAATGAGGCAAATTGTGAGGCAGTGGGTGAAGATGACGTACCTGCAGAATCAGCTGGTTCTCTAGAAGGGCAGTCTCAGAAATGGACAACTGGAGCTCACGTCCATGTAGATCTGCTGCTAATTCTGAATCAGGTTTAATTGAGAGAAATAATGGGGGAAAATTATAGGGATAAAGACTTGACATGTTTTGCACCCGTGTGTTATTTACCTTAGCCATAATTGTGACAGAGCTCAATGGAAAATGTGCCTTTTTCCCCTAAAATATTTTATACATGTGACAAAAGTGTGTGTTCACATTAAATAACATAATTGTGATAGTGGTAACAAGTATTATGAACTCAGACGTGCCTTCTTGCCAAAAGAGGGCAATAAAGCTCACCTTGAAAAAACATGGCTTACTCGGTCGTATTGCTCCCTCTACTGGATGCTCACTGCAAATACACACAGTTCCACAAACCGAAATACAAAACAACTTAAACAGATATAAGGAACATTGACGGAAATGTTAATATTTATTACTGCTTTCAATACTTTGTGAGCATTCCCCCATATGGAAGAAAGAATGCTCCTTTAGAACATCAGTAAAAGAAAACGATGATACAAAAATAAATGACTCACAAAACGGTTTGCAAATGAAAACAACGTTATCTGTAAAAACACAAGAGGGCGACAAATTAAAACGGTGTCCAAACAACGTCACAATATACAGTAGATTATAATAATAATAATAAAAAATGAAGATGACAAAAACAACAATTATTTTTTACTGGTGCATAATCAGGGGGAAAATATGTTCAGCTTATAGACAGTGAGAAAAGTGAGATGTCGACATGTTAAATAATACAGTAAAACCATTTTTGCATAGCTAAAACAACAAAGAAAAAAAATCACCATACATCTGAACTATTTAGAGCAAATGTTGAGGAAAAAACTCTACAGTTAATTTGTTCCTGGTGCTCACAATGGACAAAAATCATTTTGCATATGTACAAACATCACATTACGTTTCTTATTGGCCAGGTTTCGCCCTGTTTTTGGTCTCCCTTGTGTTCGTGACAATCAGCAGATGTATAGAGGTTGAGAAATATACAGCTAGTCTTGGCAGATAGCAGTTAACTTTACTGACAGTGACATTGGTTAAAACTGAAGTTCATCTACAGCACAGATAACACCGAGGCCAAAGGGTTAAAAGTTACTGCATACTTTGTGGTAATAATTTGTTTCAAACTGTGGAGCCAACGACTACAACGTCCACAATATTGTTTCTGTTCTTATCAGTGACTAAAACACTGAAACCAAACCAGCAGAATGAAGGAGACGACTCTGAAATGATCCGCCATTAAAATGAAAAACTGTTAAACGATGGCAGCGTTTCCTTTTTTCAAAACAAGTTTAGGTTTTAATTGTTACCATACACTTCATTTTCAGTGCCTGTGTTAAAGTGTGTCATTCCATTTTATGTGTGTGTGTGTGTGTGTGTGTTGCTGTGCAGGTAACTTTGGTGTCAGTCAGCTGTTTCACTGTGGAGTGCGTCCGTGAGTGTTTTCTGAGAGGTGAAGGTTCATGACTGAGCAGGTTCACGAGTGGTTCTTGTCGTAGTTCTTCACCATGCGTTTGATGTGGAACAGTTTGCGTCTCAGCCTGCGACACTCTCTCTTCTTGAACTGGTAGTCTGGTGTCTACAGAACAGAGCGAGCAGACGAGTCATTCAAGAAGAAGAAGAAGAAGAACAGGGAGTCGCTCTGTTTTATGCATCAGTTCTTCCCTAACACTGGACATTGGAAAGTAAAACGTAGACAGGTCTGCTTGGCTTCACAGTTCTCCTGTGTACAAACTTCTAACAACGTCCACATTTTCTTAACATTATGACACAGCATAGATAATATAAATCTTATCATAGCAACTGTATGTGTAGTATAGAAAACTGTTGTGTTTTAAATATACAGAAATGAATGTTTTTACCTGCTTCAGATCCTTTAAACGATTATATTCCTCTGCTACATCCTAAAGAAGAGAAAGAAAACTTCAGTATTTCGTATTATTGAAGGTCAATTATTAAATATTATGTGATGAAAAGTTTTTGATTGTCAATTATTAAATATTATGTGATGAAAAATTAAGTTTTTGATTAATTCAGTCACCAACCAAAACAAATTGCAATTGAAAAAAATCAGGCTTTAAAAATGTGATTACTTGCAAACACTTCATCACAAAGTCTCCAAGGAATCTATTTTTTGACATGACAAAACCAAAGCTCAGACTGTCTCTGCTCAGTATGTCTCACCTGGTATTTATCAGACGTGTCATCCAGTGTGTCCAACTGACGGCTGAGTTTGTTCAGCTGGTCGTTCATGTCGTCCATCTCTGCACACATGCGCTTGTAATTCCTTAGATCAGCATCAAACTCTCTCTTGTAATCTTGACGCTGAACATCAGTTGTTATCTCTGGGTAGGAACTGTAAAAGACAAAGAATATTAATTAAAAAATAAAACACAGAAAGACATAATACATGTGCATTAGTCATTTATAACACTGAGAAATCTCTTCTTGACTTTTACTGCAGCACTGTTTTAATATACATTTATATTTTTAAAAACGACATCCTGCAACTTCCAGGAGTAACTCAGGGTCAGGTGACTCGTCAAGGTTACCGTGTTAAGGTTAACAGTTTACTTTCTTTTTAAGTAGATTAAAATGAAGGAAGAATTTGTGAATTTTAGGTAGATTGCTGTCAATCAATTTTCACTGGAGAAAAGACACTCCTTTTATTCATTCACACATCTTCTATTGCTTAACCTTTTTCAGGCCAATCCCAGCAGCCACCAGAGGAGGGCGGGGCACACACTAGACAAATCATCACTCCATCACAGGGCCACATTTACACCTTGGGGTGATTTACACTGAACAATGAACTTAACTAACTCACATACACAGGAAACTCCACAGTACAACCACCGTCCACTCTGCCACCGCGCACTTATTCTATTTACTATGTAAATCAAATGTAGTCTATTTATATGCATCAGATTTAGTGTGTGGAGCAGATATTTTTACTGTTCTACGTTATGTATGTTGGACTTTTGACCCAATTCTCTGGTTATCCCCCCCTAGAGTCTCCGTGGACTGGCATGCTTCGGAGGATTATTGTCTCTGCGGGACTGAAGTGGAAATGCTCCGACTGAAGGGTTTTCCTTCAGTTATTGTCAAAACTAAAACAACTGCAGTTTTCCTTGAAATGTAATCAATCTCGTGAGTTTGACTTTGTGAGATTACACTCTTATTCAACCCAGTGAATTTAGGTCTGGTCCTGAGGGAGCCCAAGTATTGGTTTGTAATCTACGGTCTCTATGTCTAATCCAGAGACACAGCGGTCCAGCCGTGTCCACTTCTCACCTCTCCCACTCCTCTGTGTCCAGCTCGTTGCCCGTCTCTCCTCCCGTGGTGTACTCCGTCTCGTACTGAGACTCATCAAAGTCGGGGTTGCGCCTGCGTCTCTTGCCCCTGTTTGCAGAAGGTTTTCTGCCGCCGCTCGTCTCCTCCGAGAGACTGGAGCTGGTTCTTCCTCTGTGGGAATGGGCCTCCGAAGGTCTGCTGATGGTCCTCTCTGAGTATCTGGAGGGCACAGCAAGTCCAAGTTTGAACAGTTAGTTTGTAGTGAGTACAAAGAGGACTGGTCCAGGTCCACACTCCCAACTCTACCACAAATAAACCAGTGTTGGTGATTCGAACAAATCAGAAAAGATTAAACCACTTTCTGAAAATATGCCATCTCTAAGAGTCTTCACCTAATTGTGTGGATTGAGTTGTTCCAAATTAAGCTTCCGTTTTATTATGAACTTTTACCGTCAAGAGATCATTTTTACTTTTACCCCTGTAATAAGCAAAAAAGGCCAAGTGCGATTTGCTTCTAAGAAAATTATGTAATAATGGACAGCGACCAAAAACAATTATTTACTGATAAGCCTCAGACAGAGGTCATATATCATACCATAAGACAAACACCTCGACGAACACCACCTTGTTGTTGTTCCTACCCTACTATTTGGAGTCCAAGTAGAGGGCTCCAAGTGACCGGGAATCAGGCACAGCTTTTTAATAATAAGAGAGGGGCAGCCCCAGGTTTAGAGATTAAGGGATTTGTGGAGAAATCCACCTCCACTGAAGCAGATATTAGAAGTTCATACAGAAAACACAGGCACAATGTCAGAAGCAGAGGATGTGACCGGCAAACTTTTTCCACTTGATGATTAAACACCAGCTTTTCGAGCTGAGAGAGAGGACCGGCGAACACAAATAATAAAAAAAAGCTAGCCTGTGCTTCTGTACGTACTGACCTTCTGACAGTGTTTTTAACACTGGATAAAGCTGTTTTTGAAATGGTAACAAAGAGCAGAGTGCTTTAAACACACAGACTGAAGTGTGCTAGGGCAACAATAACAAGGTGCTTCAGAAATCTTGTGAAGAAAATCAAACACCAAAGTCAAAAACATCAAGGTTGTTTTCAGCCTTCACAGAGAAATTCACAGATAAAAAACGTGAATGAAGTGGCAGTTGAAATGACGAAGGCTCAAAGGTCTCGGACAAATTGTGCATAGACTGTATACTGCCTGTGTATGTGCGTGTATATGTACTGCACGTGTGTGTGTGTCACATGTTTGAACGGTGGTGTCATTTTTCCTTTACTGTTAACAGGTTCAAATGGTGTTGTACAAATATGAATATAAAGTTTGTGCTGTCAAATAATACGACTAATCTCTATGTAGTTTTGGATGATGGAAATTAATCACGATTATTTATGAATAATCAAATTAAGTCAACATTTCTCAACGTGGTTTTCCTGTGTTTTTCTAAAAAGGAAATAGAAATAACAGCAGGTTTATGTTAAGTTACGTTCTATTTCAAATTGATTTCAGATTGATGCATTTCTTTAACCAAAAACACAACTATAAAATTTAAAAAACCTGATTTGGGTTTTTGCTGCCAGTACAGTGATCAAACACACACACATCTGTCTTTGCCACTGCTGAGAACATTGACCCACTTCCTGTGTTAAGGTCAGTAGGAACAGCACACGCTCAACTCTCCTTTAACAAATATTTGATCATATGTGAATATGAATCAGAGTAAAGTGTAAAAGTTTCTGTGAATAAGCGTGTCACCCACTCGTTGTCGTAGGGTTCGTCCTTGTAGACGCTGCTGTTGGTCTTGTGAGGCGGGAAGGAGAGGACACTGTTGGCCGAGGAATTGAGCAGCCCCGCTCCCTTCTCGGACACCAGCAGAGTCGGGGCGTCCTGCACACTGCGGTTTTCCTCCACATTGTTCACCTACAGCAAGAAGGAGAGAATACAAACAGAGACACTGAGAGACACACCAATGGCAGGACACGACACACAATCCTTTGTCTCACATCCTGTTGAACTTCTCTGGTCTTTCTCCTATTTCCGTAGAAAGTGACTTGACAAGAGAAGAAAAAGCTTTGTCTTTGGCAGCAGGGAAGAGTTTTATTAATGCTTAGACTAAGTTAGACGGACCAGTGAGGCGTGTAATTGGTCAGCAGGTTGAGTCCTGCAGTGAAATGTAGGTTATCTGATGATTCACAGAGTAGAAGAAAAGGGAATAATTGAAAGTAAACAAAGGAAAACCTTGGAAACTAATGATTTGAATATCAGTGAACTGTTCTGGTTTAATGTGTAATCTATTTAGATGTGATTTATGTACCTTTTTGCTGCTTCAATTTTGTGAAATCATTCATCTTAAGCGCATTTTTGTGGCATACAAACGCTTGTTTTTGTGACTTCCTGTTGTAACACACCTGCAGCGGATGTTTTCTTTCTTTCTGACTTTAAACAAAAAACTAATCCCAACCTTTCCTGTGAGGTCGGAAGGCCAACATGAAGGTGTTCCTGACAATGAAGTCCTCATGGGGTGGTCACTCATTCTTCCAGTAAATTCATCAATCATTGCCTTTAACCAAACATCTACACAATGTAAAACTGTGGCTTGTTTCTTTTGTTTCGTCACCTGGTTCAGTGTTGTCTGAAACAGTTTCTGGTGTAATGATCTTAATGGTGGGATGAAGATTTAATCAATTTATTTGTTATAATCCAAACAGATAAAGCAGATTTCACTGGACTTCACAAAATAATGCTAAAAAGTAGAAAAGCTGTTTTAAAAAGATGACGTTTTAATCTGCACGTCAGTAAAGATCCTCACCCGCGGAATTCATTCCCTCTAAGGGGAGAAAGTCGTTTTGTTTTGTCGTTTATATATAAATATATATATAAAAAAATTAAATCCTAACTCAACAGATCCATTAATTTAGTCTGTGTTTCAGTTTTTAAGACCAGGAGAAGTCTTTTCAGTTGACTCCACTCCTCATAGCTGTTTTAAAGCAGCATCAGTTCTGAACATTGTGAGGCCAACACAACACAGAGCGTTGGGTGGAGTGTTTGGTTGAACTTCAGGAGAAGCAGCAGGAGAATATTGGTTCATGTAAGAATGTCAAAAATGCTGAGTCTGGGTGTGCTGCACAGCAACTGTTGTGCACGCATAGACGGCGAGAATGTTTCAGATGTGAAACAGGGAAGTGACAGGAAAAAGGATGCAGAAACGAATCAGGAATATGGAAGGGAAGACAGCTAGATCAAACATGGACATAAGAAGTAAATGATGATAATATGATTAATGAGCAGTTTGAAGGACATGCATTCATTTACACTGTATTAGATCAGGTGCATGTACACATTTCTGTGTAGTGTGACAAAACTGAAACCTGACGGAGGACCAGTGTAAATATGTCTTGTGTGTTCTATACTGTTGTCATGTTTCTTGGTGTCGTTGTCTTTGTTTTCTCATCCATTAGTTGCCTCACATTCACGATTTACTGTGAGACAAGTTGAAAAAATATTTTAAAAATAATGCAGGACGATGACCAGAGGTCAGCCCAGATTAAATGATGTGATTTTCATGTCATGTCATTTTTTTTAAATTCAGGTTTCATTACAGAAAACCTTTTTGGAATGTAGGGAGAAAGAAAATCTCTTCTGATACAAAATAAATAAATGAAGGACATATTTTGTGAGCAAGTAAATACCTCACCTGGGTGTTCACCTCTGAAAAACATCTGCAGAATTAAAGTTTTGCAAACAGAGAGGAATCATATATTTGTACTGTTATAGGCAGCGCAGAAAGCGCAAGGTTAATGTATGTCATGTTTATTTTTGCTCAGATAAACACTGGATGTCCCTGCATCTAACCAGAACCCAACTCTGATGACCTCATACGGCAGACACAATAGATCCTTCCATGCCATAAGTGAGCTGAATAAGACCAGTGTGTGAGGTCATCAGAGCGAGCCAGGCCTGGGCAGTAGCAGTGGGGTCTGAGACCGACCCCTGTCTGAGCAGAGACTGTCACAGGACATGATTCACTGTGTGGCACAGATTCAGGTAATTTCAAAAATAAGAACAGAACGATAGCTGATAAGTGGAAACATATACAACTATGACACACTTTTGGCTGACCTGTTTTTAAATCCAGTTGATAATCAGGAGACCTGTGTTTCCCCATCTAAAGTCCATACAGCAGATATACATTTAATGGGGCGAGATTTTCAAACCACAAAAGTCAGGTTGCCCACAGGTTTTGGTCATTACCCAATAACATTTGGACCAAAACATAACCAGTAATTTTAGTCCATTCTGAGTTTCATTATTAGTTGCTAAAGTGCTGCTTTAACAGTATAACTAAACTGTTAACACCACGAGACACACAAGTGACACATTATGGTCTGCATGTTGCTAGGCTACAGAGAAAGTGGCATTCATGGCCTGTTCTACTGTAGAAATTCCAAATTCCACTCCAACTGTGATTCTCTCCACATTCTCAAATGACCAGACTGGGCCACTCTGAGGTTGTGTCTAGGATGCATTTGTGGCCCGCGAGCCACTATTTGAATAGACAAGCCATACATTGTATATGCATCACCTACAGTCAGACGACATTAGGTATCATTAGGTAGCCTGTGTTATTTTTAGAGCCGCCGTAGGATTAACTCAGGGCTTGTGTAGTCTAGTCACGACGGCCTCTGTGTGTACTGTATGATGGCATGTAATTACCCTTACTAGACTCTTCACATTGATCAGCATTACAGCACGTCTGTTCTACTGGTCTATTCTCAGAAAGAGAAGTGACTCACGTTGTACAGTACGTGTACAAGAGAACAATCAAGATTAGATAGTTTTTACTATTTGATCTGTGACTGCACAATATCTGAACATAGTCACTGGGAAGAAAAACTGTTCGACCTCAGATAAGACACTTTTAAGGCCAATGCTTCATTCAAACAATTCAAACAGCTACTGGATATCTTATGGATAATAATTAAAACACAAACTTTTCTTGTCAAGTTGCTGTTATTCATTACATGAAACAGGCAACATTTACAAACAGGTCAATAATCAGCCTCCATCTGAGCTGCTTGTGCTTGTGCGCTGAGTGTTGTTGACTTTTAAAAACCTGCAGGCAGACTCTCTAAAACCCACCTGACTGTGTCCTATCTTCCCAGGTGGTTAATGATTACTCAGAGTGAAACCAGGATGGCAGGAGGTGAGCAAACAAAACCCTGACCTGCTATCAGCTCTGACCCTGAACAAAGTGACTCAGTCACAGGAACCACACTCACAACAGTGCGAGTGTTTCTATTACAGTCCTATAAAATGATAACAAAAAGAGCTACATGAGGCGCTCCTTTTGGACTTTCAGCTCATGAAGACCAGTGATGAAAACGTGGTGACAGTGTGGTGTCACCTGGTCTATGACCTAACAAGGTCTGCATCTACATCAGTGGTGAGCTGGAATTTCGAAATAGAACACAGACAAACCCAACCCAACAATGAGATTCAGCAAGACTAACTTTAGCTCTTCGCTGAGTCTGTTTCACCACAACAGACACAACCTGTCTTTAGAAGTGATGACTTCTAAAGTGAGCTGCTACGTTTTTGAAAAACAACTGACTAAAAACATGGACATTCTCAGATTTTTTTTTAAAAAAAAAAAAACAAAGTGAATGGGTTAAATAACAAAACTGATTTAAACAAAGTGAATGAGTTAAATAACAAAGCTGATAGTTTGATTTTGCATCAAAAATTATATAAATATTTAATGATTTAATCCTGATCCTGCTTTTACTTGAGAGCACTCCCTGCATACAAATGCATTTTAACCCCATAAATTCAATGTTAAAGACCCCGCCTTATTGTTCTTACCCATTCCTCTACATCACGACCCTCAGAGGCCTTCCCTCCGACGAGAGGCTCCTCCCAGTAAATATTTGGCTTCCCATAGCGCCAGATCTTTCCTCTGGTTTTGAATGCAAAGAAAGCTGCTACACCCAGAGCGATTACTACCAGGAATCCACACGCCATGGCAATGCCCTGAAAGAAGAACATAGAAAAAAGAAAATCAGGAATAAAGGTTGAAGAGTTCTCAAGTAAGTTGGGATAACATGAACACGATTACTGTATAAAGTTGATTCCAAAGGAGGAAATAAACATTTCACAACTTGTTGTCCACTCTACTGGAAGTGCAGGTGTTTAAAGACAGAACTAATAATGTGTATTTTCACCATCCACAGTACACACCTCCTGTGGGTCCACAAAGCAGTAATGGTAGAGGTACTGGTTGTAAATGGGGAAACCTCCCACTCCTCCCATCTGTGAGTAAGTGGTTTGGTACAGATTCTGGCACATCATGAGCATGGGGTTGTACATCATACTGGAGGAGCCCTGAGCCATGGGGTTCACTCCAACTATGTAGACAATGTTGATGATGCCCTGAGAGAGAAGCACATTAAGAACATGTATTATTTATATCATTGGTGACTATGATTAATAACATTAGTTCAGTCTATGTTTCAGTCTTGACTAGATAAACATTTATATCCATTTAGAGTAAAATTATTTCTATGTAATATTATACTTTCATAGTAATCACTTCTTGTGGTTACTATGACAGTGTACCATTTACTAAATGTAACGATGTAACAAACACAACAATAATACTGAATAAGAATGTACTGGGAGCAGATGGAGCAACTGCTTCTGGTTGTTTTTGAAAGATTTATCAAATAATAATCTGCTGTGTGAGTGGGAAGAACTGAACAAGTTGAACTCCAGGGTCTAAACCATGTCCACATGCGTCTTTAATCACATTTTCACATTAATGTTTATGGGTTTGGAAAGCAGGCGCGTTTAAATACCACTCACATCAGAGCAGGGTGGGACTGTAACAGACGCAGTATTATCAGTGCAAGATACCTCAATGGCATTTTATGTAAAGGGCCATTTCCACAAATTCAACAAGTTACACAATTAATAAGTTTGAAGTTCCTGAAAGACACAGCAGTGAGACATAAAACTGCTGATTATCTGTTACACTTTGAGGCACGAAGTGAATGGTTTACAGTCAGACACGGTTGTTTACCAGTCAGTTAAGGTGGTGAATGTGTACTGTCAGCTCAAACAGGCAGTTTTTTTATGAGGTGAGATTTTTTTTTTTAATCAAGCTGCAAAAACTCATCTTTCACTAGCGATCTGTATCTGGCAATATGACATGTATCATTATACAGGAGCCACAATATTATATATTGCGATATACTGCGATACTATAGGAATATAGGAGCTTAACATTGGGTTACGAAAATTGAAACAGATCTGCATTTGTATTCACTAGAGATGAAATAAAAGGAAAATAAAATGAACCAACACCATCGAAACTTGAATGTTAACAAACCAAAAAGTAATCATTTTAATCATAACCTTTCCCATATTAATAACCTGTAATGAAAGAACCAAGACTGGACAAAAGAAAGAGATATGGCTGAAGTTTACCTGCAGGAGTCCCACGATGATGCAGGTTATCAGGACAGCAAGGAAGAACTTCCTACTTCGGAACATTGGCGATTTGGAGAAGCTGGAGATGAAGAACCCCAGTGATACCACAAAGTTGATGGCAGCCATGGCGATCATGGCAGTTTTGGCTGAGTAAGGTGAGACGTAGGAGCCATAGTAGTTGCCATTGCCGTAGCCTCCGTAGCCTCCGTAGCCTCCATATCCTGAGCCGTAGCTGCCTCCTGAATATCCACCGCCGTAGCCTAGCCCAGAGCCGTAGTAACCCCCTCCTGCTCCGTATCCATACTGCATGTCCCACATCAGTGTGGAGGCCACACATGCAAATATGGCCACACACAGCACAACCACCGTCACCATCATGGCCTTGATGATGCCTGGAGGTGAGAGCCATTTGTAAAAGTGCTGAGGTTTGTCCTCGATGTAGTAAGATCCAGGCGCAGGTGGATAGGCGTTGTAGTCGCTCTGAGGGCCGTGGAAGCTGCCTGGAGCGCCGTAGCTTTTGTTGGATGGCGAGGAGAAAGGAGGGCTGTAAACAGGCGGACTGTCGTAGTGCTGCTTCTCAAACATTCCTGAAAACATCTTGGTAACTGGAAAAAAAAAACAATACAATAAAAAAAGATGTTTTTTTAAATTAAAATAAAACAGGAGAGAGAAAAGTGTGCAGTGCACAGCTATGAAGAACCGCCTGACTCTGTGAGCAACACCGATGTGAGTAATAATTCTACGTGCAGAGATATGGAAGAGTTAGGCGTGACCATCTTTTGTAACTAGGCAGTGCAACTCCACGTTGTAAATGTTTTACCATTTCCAAGACGATTTGATTTATGAAGATACAACTCAGGCTTGTTTGTGCAATTCTCTGCTTTTGTCAGGTTGAGTCAATCAGCGTGGATAGGGTTTATCACCTGACACGTCACACCTGCTTAATGTAAAGAGGAAACACACAGGCATTGAAGGAATGACCTTCGCTTTGAGGTCTGTGAGTCAGTAAAATCCAAATCGCTGTGGAGATGTCAGTACCAGGACGGAGAGCGCGGCCAAACAACAATACTTTCTCTTTTGCCTCCTGACAGGCTGGAGGAGTGTCTCTGCAGTCTGAACAGACCGACTGTGGACTTTTAACATCCCTCCCTACAGCTACAAATTCTGTTTACTTTCTGTCACATATCTCACAGAGGAGATTGGCGAGCCCACAGCACATACACGTTAACAATGCTCATTCTTCTACACAGAGCTCTTCAGGGAGAAGGTTGCTAAAACTGGAAAGAAATGCAATGAGAACAGGAAAGAGTTGCAAGGGTGAAAAGAAGTAGAAAGATAAAGTGTTCTTCTCTGCAGAGCTCTGTCAATTACAGCATCGGACTGACATTAAATTTACCATTTCGTTGGAACATCAGGTGTCAGGTTCATCAAGTGATGTTGTGTGTGCAAAGTGTGTTTCATGTGCAAAAACATTCCTCTAAAATAGGAATGAGCTCTTGACCATTGCATTGGAAATATGTGAGAGATTACATCATAGCCATTGATGCAGTTTCCTGTAGCAGGGGAAGCAGCGTCCTATGACATGTCCTGTACATCCACACTAACACAACAATAAATACATAGAATAACTCACTTTGGTGCTGCTGGTGTTAACTACTTTAATAATTATACTGTTCTTTAAAAAAAAGGTCTGGAAAAAAAGAGATTGTATGCATATCAACTGCACTTTTCACCTTTACAATTAGTCATTTTGTGAGATCACTGCCAAAGTGTCTGACCTATCAGAAGCAAACAGTCGGAGAGACAGTCAGTCACTGGCACTGCCCACTGGTCTACAGTCCTGGGTCATAATTCTCTGTTCTTTATAGGACTCTGGCACACAGAGCAACAGGGGTCTGGCCTCACAGCCTCCACAGAAACACCTCCCATAACTCTCTCCACCGTTGCCCCTCATTCTTCACCCCTACTTCACTGCGCCCCCTTCATCTTCTCCCCCTTTCTCCCACAACTTCTTGTCTTTGTTTTGGAAGCAGGAGGGTCAAAAGGCAGGGTTGCTTGTCACAGAAACACTGTTTCCATGGAGCTAAGGGGAGGGGAAAAAATTAGAGAAAGAGAAAAAAATTGGAGCACTGTCCAGTGAGGATCAAACAACAGCTCCTCTGTGCTGCAGCTGAGCAGAGAGAGAGGAGAAAAGGGAGGACAGGTGGAGGGGTATCAGGTGTCCTTTACCGCTGATCCACAGCCTTTCCCAAAAGTCACTGGGTCTCAGTTTGTTTACGATTACATTGTTAGGTTTATGGCAGACCGGCAGGAAACAATCTGAGAGTGGAAGGCTTTCTGTGCAATGAAATTCCAATAAGGAAGTTCTACTTACAAAAGGTCACTACACTGTAAAACACCCAGAATTTCCTGATCATAACATTTAGAGCCCAATCTTTTCTGATAAATATTACAGTATAATAATAATAACCTCAGATTAGATTAACAAGCAACCTGGATCCAAAGCTTAGTGTAATGAAATGAACACAGTGTGTGTGCATTTTGTTGAGATCTGTTACAACGTCACATCCATTCATCCATCAGTCACACACTGTACCTACTGTAGCAGGGATTCTTAAAAACAACAATGAGAGTAGTACTACTGGCAGTGATTGTAGTAGTATTAGTTGTAATGGCATTAGCACTTTTCTTTAAAAAGCCACAGTAGTAGTAGTAGTAGTAGCAGTAATTGTAGTAGTATTAGCAGTAGTAGTAGAAGCAGTATTAGAAGTTACAATACTATAGCAGTAGTAGAAGTATAATTAGTAGTAGCAGCAATAATTGTAGTAGTAGTAGTAGTAATAGTAGTAGTAGTACTAGCACTGAGTTGACAAGTCAGAAGCGTGCTGAGAGCCCAGTGTTTGGTCCACAGTCACAGGTCAGGTGACACACCCACCAGCCACAGTCTCAGTTCAACTACAACACAGAGACTCTATCATCTGCTGCTGATAAAGGAATTCCAGTCATACAGTCACATGTCTCACATCTGTCAAAAACAATTAAGCTCCAGCCTTATGTAGACAGAGAGCCTCTTGCAGCCTGCCACAGAATAATCTTCAGAGAAACAAAATCAAATTTAAAAAAAGAAAACATTTCATTCAATATAAACCCACTAGTAAAAGTGAAGTGCTGTGAAAAACTTTTCTTTTTGAGAGTTGTTCAGATGTTTAGGAAGGGAAATGCCAACAGGTGAAAAAACAGCCCTGTATGGGGCAATAGTCATTAAAAATATCTACACCCAATAAAACGTCCTCTATCTGGAAGTTAAACGCACTGATGTCACAACCCATGTGACCATGCTACTTGTAAATAAACTAGCTGTCAACCAAAGACGGTGCTCCTCACATTTACCAAAGATCATAACTTACATAACACTTTTTTAAAAGTGCAATTTTGAAATGTATAAATTAGCTTCATATTCTAGCATGGGAAAAAATGTAAATCACTGAGCAAGGGAGGAAACAGAATCACAGAGACTCATTAATAATTTTTTATATCTTTAAAAATCTCTCTGTGTCTATTTTACTGGTAATTCTTGTGTTAAGAGATGGAGTTTGACATTTATTTGAGGCAAGAATTTTGCTGCTGAGTTTTTAAATGCTGACTTTTATATCAAAAGAGACTTGAACATTGGAATAGTACATGTTTAGATCATTGTGTCCTTAATATTTTAATACACAAAACAGGGACAAGCTTTTTGTTTTTATAAAAACAAAACCCAAATTTTACATACAATATGAATAATTCACAATGACCTTGTAATTGAATTTCATTGCGCATATAACACACATATGTATATATACATATATATTTAGAGACTCATATATACAAAACATAATTATGGCTATATAATATATATAGTTTATTCAGAAGCCTCGAATTTGATCAGCATAGTCACGGTTGAGTATTTAATCGGTATTTTTATATTACTGTTTTTCTCCTTACTTTTTCAAATGACAAGTCTGACTTTCTGGGCATTTTTATGAGAGTTTGTCACTGATATACAGTATAAAGGCTGGGGAAACAGTACACAAACAGCGCTAACACTTGAGTTCGTCAGACACATTCCACCTGTTTTTAAAAACGGACCGTTATTAACACACCGGTGTCTTGGAGAGAATGGAAAAGTCAATAAGACGTTTCGAGTCATTGTGAATTATTTTACTTTGTTATTAAATACAGCACAATCACCCAACGTCGGCTTCTTACCTGAGATTCACTGAGTCGAATCAAAGTCGTTAAGTCTGGTTGGCGTCGGTTTCCTGAGAAAACTTCTCCTTCGCGGTGAACGAAGACCTTTTGAAGCGGTGAGAAACAAATATAACGTCCTGCAGAAATGTAACCTGATTTAATATAAATCTTACTCTTCAAGAAACAAAATTAAAATTATTTGTCTTCTTCAACTGTCCAGTCCCAGGCAGAGACAGAGACAACGGTGTCCGCTCAAACTGAAGCCTTACAACAAGTGCTTTGTCCCGCCTGAGCATATGGGATAGAGCTGCATTACGAGGTACCGGCCGCCGGAGGGCAACATAGTTCATATTTACCGTTAGGTAAACGTAGTCGTCGTCCGGTGTTCAGCCAACTATGTCAGATTTAATTTGTTTAAGGCAATAAATACGAGGACTTGAGGCAGTGAAAAGTACTATGCTGATTGTTAACTTTCAGATCGGGTAAATTAATCGTTGTTTACCGTCTGTTACTAGAGTTTAGACTAAAAAAAATAGTAACAACAAAGTTCAATTAGTAACAATGGTCTTAAAATAATAGTATTCAGGAAGCTTCGATTATTTTTCTCTAAATACAGAAATAATTAATTAAAAAATACAGAATTACAGTGTAGAAACGGAGGCAAGCGAACTACCATATCATAACCATAATGATTTAACAGAGTTCTCAAATTATTGTTATTTCAAGTGCCAGTTGTTTGTAATACATGGTGGGTTACCTAAAACATAAACTATAATGATAATATATTTTTTATATATAATTTGGTTAAAACCAAGTAGACTCCCGGTCAATAGGTTAATTCCTCGTGGGTCTAGGAGCAGCGACATAGTAGATAGTCTAAAAACGTTTTGGTCACTGTGCCAATCATTTTCGATCATATTATACCTACGGTTTAAAGGATTTGCTCAGACTGGACAAGCTGAAAAATACAAAGCAGAGTGAACGAATATAATTTGGTCAGATGATTATAAAGGTATTGAGGAGAAAGAAACACACCACCAGGCCAAAGAACCCCATAACAACAGTGAAACATAAAGGTCAGAGTAGGGTGTCTAAACTCTGTAGTGCTTCCTTAACCTGAAATCGTGAGGGTGAAGAAAAGTTTCAGAGGGTATAGCAGTAAATGAAAAACACAGTCTGAAACTATTCAACTGGTTTCAGTTGAAAAATGACTGTAACCATGCTGAAATGTGTTGATAAAAGCCTCTGTGTTGTGGAAAGGACATTTCTTAACATGCAGAGAGATAAATTATCACCTACCAGAGCTGGGGCTCCACAACCTCATGCCATGATTACCACAGACTGTGGGGCAAAACAGTGATAAACAACAAAACAATGACACAAATTTATGACGACAAAAATGAAATGTTCTTCTTCAGGGAATCTTTGAATCCTTACTGTGATCTTCCTCTTTTCCACATTCTGCAGCTCCATCTTGTCAGATGCAGTACTGTAAAGGAGTTATAGTCAAGTGTATGCATTCATAAAAAAGGGAGTTATAGTCAAGTGTATGCATTCATCAAAAAAACAGGCATGGTTGTTCACAGCTACTGTAGTATAATATCATTTAGAGATTCAATTTCCTTTAAATTTGCTTTTGCACCTACAAAAAGGTTCCTTTGTCAATTGTAATCATTTATATATTAACCATTAAAAACAGAGCTCACCGTTGACCCACAGTGTAACCCCACCCTTACACTGAACCCATCGGTCAATCTGACCACACAACTTACCATACCTGTCTCGCCCTCCCCACACGTCTGTAATTTCAAGACATTATTAAACATTTAAATGTATAATGTAATATATGGTCACAGACATTATGATCTCCAACAGGCTGATGAAGCGCTGGAAGAACTGAAGTTAGATGAACACAGTACTGAGCAGCAAACACACCTGACACCAACATTAAAAAAAAAAAAACTTGTCCAAAATTTGTTTTTTTAAAAACGTAAACTTAACATGTTCATGACTTTGGAATCCAAGAACGTTTCTTCTTTTCACATTAGTGGTACATAATTTTAATAACATATCTCATACTAGGTAAATGGGGCAGAGTGGGCATTATTTCTGTCAATTTCTGTCAACTAATATAAATTTAAAAACGGTGTCTGCTAGCATCTCTGAGAGAACACACACAAACCTGTGTCTTAACAGTGAAGCACAGACGATGGTCACTGCAGGTAAACGATGCACACTGTGCACCTGAGAAGTTGAGCAGTGATCACTTACATTCTCCAAACCCAGACACACAGACACACACAATAATCCAGTGAGCGTTTGGAACAGATTAGATAAAATGTCATCACTGGACACTCGCATGAGCTTTAAACATTTTACTTAGAAAGGCACAAACTATGATTTCCTGGTAAATTATTTTTGATGTAAGAAATAAAAATCGAAAGACATTTCTTTCTCCTTTCATGTAAATCAACAACATTTTCCGGCCACAACTCAGATATAAGCATCATGAAGGAATCTTCCTAGATCAGTCTTTATTAGGTTGTTTTCTTATCTGTTAATTTCAAACCTAAAGTATTCCACTGTAATTTTCTTTTTTCCAAAAGTGCAATAATAATAAGAGAGCTTAATATCTGTTTCTCTCGATCTTCCACAGTACCTGAGGCCAGTGACTGTGCTACAAAGTCCATGATGACAGACGTAAAGAAAGCCAGAGTGAGGAAAAGAACTGAATTCCAGAACACTACAACATAAAATTAAGTTTTCAATGCAGGAATTAGAAAAAAATGAGGATTCAATTACAAAATAAGAAAAAAAAAAAAAAAACACATAAAATCCTCCAAATTCTGTTTTATACAGTAGATGAAATGCTTCCTGTCTCTCACATCAACATCAGCATAGTTCACCTTTTCTTCTTTACCTTGATCCCAAAACACACACCAAAGGGCAAAAAACAAAGTAAATTTCCTAAGGAGCAGATTTCTTTCGTGTGAACCACTGCCAGGATTCCCCTGATCATATCGGTTGACTGTTGGAACAATACACGTTCTTTATGGAATCTAGAATACAACAACTGTTTCAAACAGTATCTTTTTTTCATTTTCACGCCACAGAGTTTCATTGTTACAGCTTTTTTTTTTGCTTTTTTTCTTTTTTAAATGTTTTTCTTTTTACTTTTCTCTTGAGCCCCCGTTGTAAAGCAGGTACGTTCAATTTTGTCGGTAAAGGAATCAGGAGTCTGTTGTGGAGTCAGTAGGACTGCAACATTCCTTTAACTCGTCAGTAGCCGGGGAACACTGAGAACGAGAAAAGAGAAGAGATAGAGCGTGGGGCGGGGGAACAAAGTGACAGAAGCAAAGTGAGAGGAGTAAACAGGTGAAAAGGGGAAGCTTGAAAGAGATAAGAGGCGAGGGGGGGGTCTGTGTAGTTGCTTCCATTTAAAACTCGACAGTGACCACAATGTTTCAAGTTCACTCTTCCGTCCATCTCCATCTTGTCTCACTTGTGCCTCTGAAGGGCTTTCCTCTTTCTTCTTTTGAAGAAACAACAGCACCTTCAGAAAGAGACACAGTACTCAGATTGAGAAACGACAGCAGACAACAACTGTAAAAATAAAAAAAAACGATACATCAACTATGTAATAAAAATAAAAAAAAACGATACATCAACTGTACTACTACGTAATAAAAAAAATGTTTTAGAGTTTCTTGTACATGGCATGATCCTCAGTCATGCTTGTTTATAATAATGGAAGTCCCCTGATACTTCCCCAGTGCACAACACTGTGACGTAATTTATCATCAGTGTTTTCGACTGAAATGTGCCATTGGTGTAAAAGTTCCTCTCACTGTCTGTGCCATTGGTTGTGTGAACTACACAATTATGGTTAAATTTATTCATCTTTATTATTTCATTTTTGTAAATGAGAAAATAAAAAATAAAACCAGCTGAGAGTATTGCCCTGTTTGGTGTCATCACTGCAGTTTATGTTGAGCTCACACCTTCATGCTGCATGTCACTATTACCCACCCTGCTGCTGCACCACCTATACAACACTGAGTGGTGACCCTCAGTTCACTACTGATCAATGGATTGATTGAATGACCTAGAAACTGATCATCAAATCAGTCGGGTTTCTTATTTTTGTGTTGTGTTGAACTTATAATATTAAACTAATGAAATAAAATTCAAAAAAAAATTTTTAAAAGTGTTGTCATCAGGTTAAACTAATGAAATAAAATTCAAAAAAATTTTAAGTGTTGTCATCAGGGGAGCAGTTTCATACTTGGTTTCATCGGCCACTTCAACATCAGTGGGAGCAGTGATGGGAGCGTTGGAGTGTCCTGCTGTTGGGTCGTCAGTGTTCAGCTCTCCATTCGTTGAGCTCATCACCTGAATTAAGAGAGAGGCATCAGAACACCAGTGATGAACACCGACAGCCACTGACTGTAGTGTGGAGAAGCAAACGTTCACAATAAAATATGAAACACTTATCTTTGAGCAGTCTCAGACAAGGAAAAACAGCAAGAGGTGTAATCTGCCCCAAAGAAGCAGCTTCACAGAAATCGAAAAATCGTTTCAACTTTCACTGTGTCCACATACTCGGCTGAAACAAGTTTTGTTTGCTGGAATGCATTCTTTTCAGTTAAATCAACAGCCACAAGACTGAGACTACACACAGAGTTAATTACGTATAAAGGAAAAAATGTGAATGTTTTAAAAAAAAAAAAGCTTATTTCATAAAATTAACTAAAACTTGGAGTGTCAATATTTTTAAAATCCAAGGCTTATAATCCATTCGATTGGTCTCTTCTCTATTGGTCATTTTGCACAATAACTCAGAACAGAAGTTTCTGTTCCCTTAGATTTCCTGTCTGTATCATTGTCGAAAAACACCTATTGTAATACAAAAGACAATGAAACAAAAAAAAAATCCAGCAAATACATTTTTCTAACCTCACACTGTAAGTCAGCATTTATAAAAGTCCTGCAAACAAACTTGTGACACTACAACTTTGACGCCCCCTCAGAACGATGTGCTGAACGATATTGTACTCTTTATCTGAGCGGAAAACCAGTTTTGCTTTTATCTGAATTGTTATTTTGTAGATAAAGATCTGCAGCCATAACAATATCAAGGCAGAAAAGCACAGCAACCTGAAAAGGTGCACTCAGATTCACAAAGATGTAGTTGTATATAGATAGCGCAAATTGAAGTGGAGTAAATAAGTTCAGCAAACAAACCCTGTTTCAATGTGTGTGAACACCGCTTTTTAAAATCCAAATAGTCACTCGTAGAATTATTTTAATAGTTGCTATTTCGATTACACAACACTAGGTGGCATGACACTGCCATTTTCTAAAAACGGGAAACTGGATTATGTTGCTACAAAAATAGCCATGTTGAGGTTAAAGAGCTAGTAATGTTTGCATCCAGTATTCCTACTAATGACAAATGTAAAGCCAAAGCTTCATTGGCCATTTTATCTGTTTGTTGTTTAGATTTTTTTTTTTTCCTCAGCAGTCATTGCTGGATGTCATCTTTGCATGGCCCTTCCTGTGCACAGCCTACAGCAGATGAGGTGAATAAAAGCTAACAGAACAGGCATCAGGCAAAGCAACAGACACACTGGGATTTAAACAATCAGATGTGTGAACAGAAATGAGAAAAGAAAAAAAAAACAGCTGAAAGGGCAGGCAAAGTGAAGACTGTGTGGGATGGAGGGAAGCAGACAAACAGAAACTAGCTGTGGCTTCATGCATTGGCCACCTGAGCAGCAGCAGTGGCAGCAGCAGCAGCAGCAGCAGTACCTGAACAGAGCCCCCCAGCCGTTCAGCTGTGAGGTGCGACCCCAGAGTCTCCTTATTGGTCACGGGAGTGGGCTGAGACTCACTTCCTTTGGGCTCAGGAGACTTGACGCAAAGAGCAAAAAAGAGTGGAGGCAGGTGGTGGCAATGTGGTGAGGAGGAGAAAGGGGGAGGGACAGTGAAGGGAAGGAAGAGGTTGTGGGGTCAGGGGGTGAGGGTGAGGCAACGTGGTTGGGTGGGAAGTGCCGAGGGTGGAGGGAGGTGGGGGAGTGAATAAACAAAATAAAAATTATAGAAAACATCTCCCAAGCGGAAGCAGGCTTGTTAAGACAAACTATGTTACTAGAGAAGAGGGAAGCAAAAATTTATGTGAAGCACAGATCGACACACTAACAAAGTCATGCAGGAGTAAAAGGAACCGGCATTGATCACCTCAGCTAGTACTACTGCATCTAAAAAAGAGATTTAGATTGATATTTTGGAAAATAAAATTGTACATTTTTTCCTTCCTGATCCTCATCACCTCAGAGTACATATACTTCTTTTAAATGATAGTGGTGACTATACAACTGAGTCATTGAGGTTTTATGGTAACTGGTGGTACAGAGAGAAGAAGTATTTTATCAAGCTACTAATGATAAAATGGTAAAGTAAATGTCAACACTGTTAGTGTAGTCATAAACGTTATACCACTTCTCTGTGGATTCCTGTCAGGTTAAAATCACATCATCAGAATGAATCTTTCCATACGTATTCAATGTGATTTTATGCAATATATACAGTGTTGGGCAGGAGTTTTCATCCACTCTTTTGCACAAGTAACGTGACAAAAGATGCATTGGCTAGTGTAAACTTACTGTAACAGTACAGAGTGCAATGCATTTCAATTTTGCTGAAGATCCAAAAATGTGTAATTTTTTTTCATATTATTTTTTGTTTTGGCTGCAATCGCTCCACAAATGATGAAGTTTTGGAAACCAGTTGAAGTGAAGGACCAGACGTATTTCTCTGTTCTTGGGGAAAATGATTTGCTTTGTTAATTTTCTCCAGGTATTTTGTCCATTGCTTCTAAAGTAGCTCTCTAGTCTTAACAAAAACACTTGCACCACAGCTTTTGTCATCTCCACATTGACAGTAAGGCAGCCAGGAGGGTAATGTAGACAGTAAATTCAACAATCAATCTGGTTGAAAGACAACTGTATTAGCTTTAACACACAGCCACCTCCTGGGAGTCACATCATTTGGCCTGCTCCTTAGTTTTCTCTCTTCTAGTGTTTGATTCCATTAACTGTCTCAAAGTCTGCCTGTATATAACTTCAAATGACATTGTCTGAGCTTAAAGCCCATTGATTAATATGGAGTTTGTGCAAAATGACTGTTTAATTGCCAACCGCCATTTGGACCTAAATATCCTTTGTAATGTTCTTAGAAGTAGAAGTCAGTGGGTTTGCCTTGCACCACAATCATTTTCAATAAAACTAAAACTTTACCTTATTTCAAACTCAGAGCACACGACTGGGTTTAGATAGCATGCCATTACGAAAAAAAGGAATTACACTTGTCACATACTAAGCATTGATACCTTGTCATTTATATGAACAATGCACTTCTTGCATTTTCAACTGGCATGCAATGACTGGAGCTTAGAGTGGCAAGGTGATAAGAACAAATCGAGGTCAAAAGCTCTTTCACAGATGAAACAGCGGCTCAGCCTCATGACTGTGCATGTCAGTTACTGTGTGACTAGACACATTTTTTATGAACGTGTTGTCTGACAAAGACTTTGAGCAAAGATGACTTCATTGCCATAAAGAGAAAAGACAAGAATGAAGCAGAACTGGAACCAAGTAGCAGCCTTTCTCTCCAGGAAGTTGCTTACGGTTGGACACAGCACGGCAGGGGAACTTGACTGACTGGGTTGGTCGGTCTACAGGTCACTCATTGGACTGTGAGGCTGGTGAATGGGTGTGGTGTTTGTTGTGTTTTATTGCTGATGAGCTCACCTGGTTTTTGGTCTGCTGTTGTGCTTTGTCTCTGCTGCTCGACTGCAGTGGCGCATCACTCGGGATTGGACCAATTGGTGTGGGCTGAAACACAGTCATAACTCCAGTGTCATTACTAATTAAAAGAAATAACTCTCAATATTAATTCCAACAAAATACACATGAGCAATAATTCATACTTTTTTTGTCACTGTGTTTGCTGGATGTGAACTAAAGATTACAGCGAAACAATTGGATTCTATGAGGGGCACTCACAAGTGATTTGCCGACCCAGTCATACTCATAGTCAAAGACATAGCCATTCCTGTCGAAGAGATCGGTGAAGAGCTTCCTCAAGTAGTCGTAATCAGGCTTCTCAAAGAAGTCCAGCCTCCTGACATAGCGCAGGTATGTGGCCATCTCTTCTGTTACAAAAGGAATATATTTAAAAAAGGAGAAAACCAGACAACTACCTTGGATCACAGTCATGGTAGACGGTAGGAAACGGTAGTTTTACTGACCAGGGAAGCTTTCACACAGCACTTCTATCGGTGTTGCTCGTTTGGTGTCGCCAATCTTTTGATACCTCTCCTTAAGAGTGTCAGCCTAGAAATGCAAACAGAACAGATCGTTTATAACCAGTGCTGCAATAGTGAGTTTAATGATATTGATACAATAGATGTTTTACAGAGTTATCTGCAAAAAGATTTTCTAATGAATGTGACATTACGAGCTCCATCTTTGTAGCCTTTCAGCAACATTGAAACCTGCAAAGGGTTCTCTGTTCCCTGTATATCACTGCTGACTGTCACATCATGTGCAGCTGAGAAATAGCTCTCTGCTCAGCCACCAACACATTCATACATCTTCCACATTCATCCAGCCAGAGCTTCCACCCACATAGCAAATGTTCAAAATGGGGTGTCTTTTTTTCCAGTATATTCTGCTTACACCTTTATTACCTACATTACCTAGACGACTGGAAAACATATGTATTTATCACCTAAAAATGGACAAAAACACAAATACAAATCAATTAATATGGTGACATGTCACTGTGTTGGCAGACAGACATGATGTGAAGTGGGAGAAACCTCCAAGGCCATAATCCAATTTGCATCCATGATTATATAATCATTTTTAAAAAAGTCCTTCAATGTGATTCCATCACCTCAATTTCATAAAATCCATCCGTGACCGATACGTCTGCTGTAAAGTGTTATCACAGACTGAATCTGATTTGATCAAACAATCAAAAACACAAAAAATACAGAATATTTTTAGAAAACAGCACCAATGCACTGTTTTACAAAGATTGTGAAATTTCTTGTAAATGGAGTGCTGCATGAGGAACTGTTCCACAGTCTGTCTTTACTCTTCCAGCTAACCGACAGCAGACGAAAAAGAAACAATTCACACAGTCTCCTTAAATGAGCTCGGCCAGAAATAAAACCCAGTTTTGGAAAGAACCAAGTGAGAAAAATGTGTTTAAACTGTTCAGTGCATTTAGAATATTTCTTCCAGTGTGAAATATTGTCATATGGCACTTCTCCTTGGTGCCACACTGCTGCGTATGTTTAATGCATATGCACTGCACTGATTTCCTGCCATAGGCATCGTTTGATCACAAATTCCAAATAGAATACTAATTAAGGTGATAAAAGGGTCCAGTTTGGCCCACAGACAAGAGAACATTTCTTAACCCGACTTTAAATTAAATGATCCGGGATTCAAGCAGAAAA
Organism: Cynoglossus semilaevis; assembly: GCF_000523025.1. Classification (NCBI taxonomy): domain Eukaryota; kingdom Metazoa; phylum Chordata; class Actinopteri; order Pleuronectiformes; family Cynoglossidae; genus Cynoglossus; species Cynoglossus semilaevis. Next base: position 5,211,211 of record NC_024308.1, read on the forward strand.
GGTTGCAGAGAGGACAATGCAGATACTGCTGATAACGACGAAGTTGAAGTTCCTCTGCAGTACAATTATGGAAACTATTAGAAGAACTTCCCAACTATGAGAAAGGCCTGACAATATAGACATAAACTAAGTAGGTTTAATGTTTGGTTGTCTACAAAGTGCAGTCAAAATCTAATTTTAACAAAAAAACGTTTTATTTTAGCTTTTGTTAGGGCAGGCAGGAAAATATTTGGTAGTAGATGTAGTTTGATGTAAGACTGTGTAAAACCAATGCACATTGTGTACTATATACTACAATACCTTAAGGCCCTGCCATGGTAGGCTGCCTCGAAGGAAGTACATGAACATGTGGCCCAGCGCCTCCAGGTCATCCCTTCTACTTTGCTCTGAAAATGAGAAGATACAGACAAAATATATGGTTTGCTGCAACCAAATTATTTTTTACAAACATGGAAAATAAAAAGGTGGCAAAGTGAAACAGTACAAAAGGCACATTGAGCAAAAGAGGATTGCTTTAAATCATATTCAGCAGAGAACCAACACTGGGCAGGGTTCAAACAAACACTCCCCCACACCCACTTATTAAACACTTCACATATGAGGCAACAATTTATCATTGAATCACATGAGCGTGTACGAGAGTGTTTAGTTGGAATGGATAGAAAAAAGGCAAAAACCCCACTCTCACATGCAATATTTTAAATATTTGAAGAAAAACATCATTTTAAACTCCTTCACCTTTTCCAAGATGTGTGTTAATGCTCATGTAGCGTGCTGTCCCAGTCAGACTCTTGTGCTCCCTGTAGGGGATGTGTTTTTTGGTCTCGGGGTCTATGTACTCTTTGGCCAGACCAAAGTCGATGATGTGGATGGTGTGCTGCCTCTTGCTTCCTGGCCGTCCAACCAGGAAGTTCTCTGGCTTCACATCTCTGTATATCAGACTCTTGGTGTGGACATATTCCATCCGTGTTATCTAAGAATAGATTCAGGTTTTTGTTGATTTTCATCAGTTGTTTGGTAAATGTAGTTTTAAAAGAAAGCAACACAAAGTACAAAAACTTTTAAATCTGTAAAAAACAACAACTTTACTTTATTTAAGTTTAAACACTGCTGCAAACGATATTTTCATCAAAGAATTCCTTCTTTGTAGAATTCAAGTCACATACTTCAGAAGATGTCTGATTGAATTGATCTGATTATACAAATCAGATCAATTCAATCAGACATCTGAAATTCCATTTGAAAACCCATCTTAAAATTGACTTATCCTTTTTGACTTATTTTTAACTTAAACTAATATGTGTGATGTGTGAGTTCTGTTATTAATCCTGTCAAAGTCATTCCATACCCAGGGTGCCTATCTAAATAAAAAAAGCTAACCTGAGCCATCATATTCCTGTGCTTACCAGCTGTATGGCTATCATGAGGACGGTCTTGAGGGAGAAGGTACGGTCGCAGAGGTCAAACAGGTCCTCTAGACTGGGTCCCAGCAGCTCCAGAACCATGGCATTGTATTTCCCACAAGGACCAAAGTAATACACCTGAGGGATCCCCTCTGCAGAAACACACATAAAACAAATATTCAATCATGTCGTCATACAAGAATAAAAATGGTAAATCAAAAGCATTTTCTAATCTTGATGACCATCTAAAACATCTGTATTTCATTTGATCCACTGTCTAAAATTCAATTTCCCTTTACATATCTATCATAGTGTTTAACGTCCTACTGTCTGTATACTACTGTCAAAATGTCAATACTCAGAAGGGCCAC
>NC_024308.1:5213035-5310695 GCF_000523025.1 Cynoglossus semilaevis
AAGTGCTTGGCTGATACATTCATGAATCCTTGTACAAGTTACTTAAATAATGTCATTCTTTCTAATGTTGTTTAAATGCAGGGATTTAAAAAAACAAAAAACAAAATAGTACCTAAAACTCTTTAGGACAGACCAAGAATGTGTGTAGTGATCAGTGCTGTGTTTACATGGATGGCTTTGCTACACTGTTTTAGCACAAGTTTCATCTTAGTTTAATCTCTAATCCACATGATAAAATAGCAAATATCCCTCCATTAATTATAAAGAGTTACTACAGTGCCACAGAGCTGGCTCTGTTTACTCCCATTTACTGGACTGTGTCAACATCGTGGTGAAATGATAAGGACAAAGCATGGGAGGAGCAGGTGTGGTTTACTGTTTCTCCTGTTAGAGAAGAATAACTGAAAACACGACAAACAGTAGTAAAAGGTGGATGGTGGAAGAATCTAATAATAATCTCAGCTACATCACTCACTTGTTCTGAGAAATACTTTTTCGTAAAATGTGTGTCTTCTATGTCAGTGGTTGGACTCTGTATTCCCAGGGTGAGATCGTTTTTTGTTTTTGTTTTTTTCTTTCATCATACAGATTTCCAGAAGTCTTTGAAACATTCTCAGCTGGACAGAGCATCTACAAACCAACTCTGCCCCTGAAATCCAACTAACTCTAGGATAGCACATCAATACAGCTCTGCCTGCAGCAGCAGCACTCACATGGTGATAACTGAGAGCAAGAGACAGTGACTCAGACAGAAAGAGTCAGAGAGATTAAAATACAGATTAAAAAAGGAAATGAGCTTGGGAGAATGGACATTTGATCGCTCCGTTCTGAGCTAAAGATAAATGACTTTTGAGAATAGACATAGGTCTGTCTGTCTGTTCTGTCTGGTTTGTGAAGGTAAATGGATTAAAAGTCCAACACCATCATGCAGTTGGAGTAAGAATACACACTCCTCAAACTCCTCTAAATACACTTCTGTACTTTCTGTGCTCTTTGATATTTCTCATGTAGCGATGCTCGTGCTAGATGAGGCACCGATGATTGATGTTATGGAGACCAACACTTTAGAGCTTAGGGAATAGCCGTTTGGGGAAAAATACAAATTTGTACAGAAACTACAAACACCAACCAGACAGGCAAACCTGACATAAGGCTAAATTCAGAACACGATAACCAACCTAACGACTTCTGCGATAAAAGCTATTAAATAACACACATCATAAAAATGCATCTTACAGCCACGTTCAGAATTGTGTAAAATGCTTGTCCTTTCACTGCAAGCCAACATAAATGATGCTCTGACCCGTGCTGTATTGACAATCTGAGACAATGATACCCACTGTATCTGCAGCCGAGCTTTTTCAGGCAGCACTTGATAAGCGGAGAGGCTGCACCGTGGTGCGGCTGAACACAATGTTGCCCTTACATGAAATGATGGCATAAAGGGCCATAAAGAAAATGACTAAAAAAGATGAGCAGGCCAGTGGAGTCGAAGAGAGGGAATACGTATTAAAGATTTAAATTATGGAGTGGAGCCCTTAGAGGAAGAGGACGAGGAGGAGAAAAAAAAGGAGCAGCACAACTAGTCACTTCCATTAGCCTAACGCTCTGGAGACATTCTCACAAGGTTGAAATGTGATCAGTGCTCAGTGTTGCATTGCCTGAGCCTGGAGTTTTAAATGTGACATTGCTCACCAGCACCATAATCTGGCAAATGCATCACAGTTTTGCACAAAAAGGAAATGGCAAAAATAATACATCTTTGCATCAAACAGTAGCAAAGAAATATTTATTAGTTAATAGTAGTGTGAATTAGGAAGATTGTCTGGATATATAATATGTATCACAATTGCGTGATAGTGTGATACTATAGGCATGACAATATATTGAGATTTTTTTAAACAATTTATTTGTAGGAACCGTCAGCACAGTAAACACACAATGCTGTTAAACGCTTAACATCAGGTTAGTAAAACTGGAACAGGGGGATCTACATGTGTTATTGCTAGAGAAGAAATAAAAGCAAAATGAAATGAACCAACACCATGTACATTTGTATGTTACTAGTTAATTAAAAAAAATACAGTGGTACAGTGTTGTAGAATATTGAAATGATGTAATGAAATATGGTGATATTTCATTACATCAATATTTTCTCACCTCCCTCACTTCATTTCTTTCAGGTTTTGGCATGAAGATTAACAACTGACCTTTTAATCAATTTGAATATTATTTATTAAAGGCCAGGAGCAACTTTGTGCTTTTCAGGGCTGTCAAAAGTGTTGCTGTTACACTGTTGCTGTCTGTGTGCTATAAAGTTTGTTTCACTAAAGCGCCTCAAGCTTAAAATACCATTTAGTGTTTTGTTCTATTTGCGTAATAATACGCTGATTGCAGCACATTTAGTGAGTGCACCACTCGTTTGCTTAGGCTTCGACTGTGCTTTGGTATGCATGTTTTGAGAATCTCTTTACGTACACCCACACTACAAGAGCTGTGACCGTGATTAATCAGTTTTATGGCTAAATTTATAGTAAGATTTACATGTGTTTTCTTTCCTGAGTAGAAAACGATAGACACACATTTCAACAACTACAACGTGTGTGCAAGTTATGAAATAAGAGAGTGCATGTACTTCGAAGCCAATGGACAAGATATTTATTTCATCAAGCTTATACAGCTATGAATAGCATTAACTGAAATGCCACATTATTCTCCCATAATGTACAAGTCATTCTTAATTTCATATTAAAATAATGTCACTTGTAAATAGGTTGCAGTAAGGTAATTGTAAAGGTTATTGTCATGGTTAATCAGTAGTGAATCGCTGCAGTCTTAGAGATCTTGCAAATCCTAACATAGATAATTATACATGTGTGAATCATCAGAAAAGAGAAATTAAAATTTAATGCAGAGTGTAATTATAAACCAAGTTTTTTTTTATTATACTGCTCTGTTCTCCTTAAATACTGTATTCTGCTATTTACCTTTCAAATGTTAAATCATTGCTATAATTTGCCACCAGCATGCAGTAGCCTTAATAAAAATATGTGGTAAAAATGTATTATTACACCAGAGAAAACAACTAAGTGCAGAAGGAGGCAAGCCTGAACTGGAGGAATCCTGTAGTGCAATCAAGGCAAGCGACACAGAAGGTAGTTACCAATGTAATCAGGTTCATGTATGTGTGGGCATGCATTGTGTGAGAGAAGTACACAGATCAGACAGACCAGATTAAAACAAGTTTAGCCATAAAGTAAAAAAAGCCACACCCTGTTTGTAGCAGTTTCGCCGTTTCTGCTGGCAGCACATAGTCAATCCAGCAGGCAGAGGGTAATGTGGTTGAGGAAGCTTTTCAAGTAGATGCACCACAAATGACCGATTGTAAGAACATTTATAAATAGTCAAGGTCTGCCCTAATGCCCCACCTACTTATTAACAGTAAAGTAGCCAAGAATCTTAGATATGTCACCAACTACAGGTCAAACAAAACCATGTCTTTGTCAGAAAATATAAGCGAGAGGAGGAGCAGGGTGCATTTGTCTGTGAGTAGTATGAACTGCTTAGCCATACGTACAGTTTAGCAGATGCAGGTGTTATGATGGGCCTTGTCCACCTTTCATGGTAAATTTCCTTCTGCATTTTCTTAAAACAAAATGTCTTCAAAGGTTTTCATGTGAGGTGTCTCAAAAACTCAGTGTATAAATTAAACATAGTTACTGACGCCTTGTTAAGACATGCCAATAACATCCACAATGTGTGATCTTATCACATATTGACAGTGTCAAACATGACTGACTGACTTGCATCAGAATGCTTCCTCAAAGTATCTGATGTGACACATAAGATCAAATCTGTTCATTATGACACAATGTTATTTTAACTGACTTTATACATTGTCAATGCATTTCTGTGAAACAGATGTGTGTGGGGATATCAGTTAGGGGCTGCTTGCTAATGAAAAATTTGATCAAATGTTGCAATGTTTTGTTTTTTAAAATTTGATCAAATGTTGCAATGTTTTTGTTTTTTTTTAGTTTTAAAATAAATTTTAAATAAACTAATCACATCCTGTTCTGTTTGAATACACCACAACTACTACCTAACACAAACATGTAATTAGACTTTAACAATTGTCAGGAGGTATGTATTGATGCATTAACAACAGGAACAACAGGAAGTACAAAGAGTAATATAAACAACATGTTTAACAAACCACAACAAAACTAAGTTTCAGTCTCTGACACTAGCTCTCATTAAAGTTTTTCATTATAACGTATCATTTACTATTGCACATTTGACATCGTGCTGCTGTTCAGTACACCCTAGTACTCTGCTTGAGTCACTCTTACCTGAATTTCCCAACTGTTTGTAAAATCTATACTCCAAATGAAGCTGAGGCGCCCTGGACTTTATAGGTTCCTGAAAGACAAACAGAAAAATATACATCAACGAACATTATACAAATTATTTCTGAGTTATATGCACTTGTTGTTGCATCAGACATTGGAATTTGTCACAACATTACTTTAAATAATAAGTAATTATGTGTAACTATTATTATAATTATGTATGAATCAGGACTGCTTGGCCTGTAATTTGCAGAATATCTAAAGCACACTGATTGGAAATTTTAAATATAACTTTAATTAGGGTTTCATGTTTGAGATGTGAGATGATAAAGGGAATTTGCAGCGATTAGTGATGACATAGCAGATGATCTAAATTGCTGGAACTCTGTCTTTATTATATTGCTGGCTTCAGCTTTACAACCTAAAATGTAATCTGTTTAACCTCACTCTCATGATGAAATGAGAAATATAAAGAAATATGGAGAGGATAAAGCAAACACACACTTCATTGATTTGCTTTATCTTCAACAGCTAGTTTGTAGCTTGTGGTAAAAGCCCTCACACACAATGATAGTACTGTCCTTCACTGTTCCAGTTCTTTGCCACTTTTCAAGATGTACATAAGTCGTAATGGTTTTTTTATTATTACAAATTGAGATATAAATACGACATAGAAATTAGATGTTGTGGAAATTTCCTAACTTCCACCACACAGTGAAAGGCAGTTTCACAAATTGCTCTATTAATGTTTTCATTACATATAAAGCACAACAAAAGCAGGCAGTTCAGCATTTTCAAAAGTAAACATTCAGGATTTGTGTTCATATTATAATGCTGAATTCCTGAACCAGAAATGTCATAAAATATTGATAATTGCACTGCAATATGTGTGAGCAATGTGTGTACCAAAACCTTCTGAAGTGGTATAAATTAGATGTGCTAAGAAGGAGGTGTTATCAGATTGATAATCTGAAATGCCATCTCCAATCTGAAATGTCATCAGCATAACCACATGATCCACAAATTTGGTGGATGGTTTATAAGACAGTAGTGAGATCTGCTATGATGTGTGGTTTAGACACAATGGCTTTGTCTAATAGAAAAATTTAATGAAAATATGATTTTCACTAAAAGTGGCCAATATCGACAGGATCATAAATAAAGAGAGATTGGACACATGTTGAGGAGATATACTGGATGAAGCATGTTGGAGATTAAATCAGAAAACAGTTATTAATTGTATGCGGGGTTAGAAACCTCCTCCGTGTATTGAGCCTGCTCCACTACATACCAAGACATAGAAACACCTACAACTTCATTCAGCTGAGCAACTTCTCAAGAGGTGATTGAAGTGAGATTTAATCTAAAAAGCAGTTTACCATGTGCATCTAATTCCAAAGCACTTCTACTGCTTTTTAAATTACGTAAACCTAGAGCCGAAAGGCTGTTAAGCTCCCACATTTAGTCCATTAGGTCTTTATTAAATCAGGATCACTTTCTCTCCCGGTGCCCTGCTGGAATGTAGGCGAACACACAGAGGATGAGCCACATTCAACAGAAAAACAAAGAAAAAGTGTGTACTTGTTCCTCTCTTTTTAGTAAATCAACCCAATCTGAAAAAGTAATGTTTTAGTTAGACTGGCAGTGGTAATTTTGAGGTTTATAAAGATGTGGTCAGTCTGATCAATTTCAAAACTAAGCTCAAACATTGTTTACTACAATGTATATATAAAATAAAACTATAAAGATTCAAAGGATACGTTCTCTTCAAATAATGTCAGACAATCCAAACCTCCCTGACATAGTAATTTTAATGGGATAAAACAAGTACTTTCGCAACTCAAATAGATACAATTTTAAGAAATGCAAAGAAAACTATTCCAGAATCATACTCCAAAATGATGGCAACAAGAGAAGTAAGTGGCTGCTGCATGTAGTGGGAGGCAGAACTTGAGCAGAAGAGAGGCAGGAAAGAAAAGATGAAGTCTGTAGGAGGAAGACATGTGACTGATCTGAGAGGTGGAGTGGGAAACTAATGTAGCGTCATCCAACCCCCACACGAAATTGGACAATGAACTATTTCACACAAGTCAGGCCAAGGCAGGAAAAAGAGGGGAAGACAATTCAAATTATATTGTTTAAATAATGATTCAAAGCAGATGGCACTGACCTGCAGGAACTTTTAAAACAGCTTACAATAAGAGACAGAGGCTTATGGCAGATTTATGTTCTTAACACTCCGCTGTATTCCCAGCAGATGGGCTAAGCTGTGGCTGTGTAAATGAACAGGGATATGCTATAAATGTATGACACAACATCTTTGTGTATAGCCAATTCATGTATCAGATATGTTTGATCTACCACAGATTGGTAGGTATGTTCATTATGAGATCCTTCCCCTGTTACTACATTGCTGCATTTACAAAAGTACTATCCAAGGAAATTTTTTGTTCTTATATTTCTACTACAACAAAACAGGTGGCAGTTTTACCCTGACTTAAATACACAAATAATTTTTTTTTTCCCGTAAATAACTGTGATTACCTGAGGCTGCGTTTACGAAGCAGTGTAAGCAAGCAAATTACCAAAGTCAAGTGGAAGGAAGTTGCAGTAATCCTATGTGGAACCAGAATTGGTCTAATGTCCAGGACAGCTGACCCACAGCCTAGAAGGGCCCTCTCCTGTCTGACCTGCTGCTACAGGAACCTCTCCACCTCAGCTGTTCACACTGCAGCTGTCTGTGTGTAATGATTCTGCATATCTGACACCAGACTTTTTAGGCACAATACACACAAAATATGTACATTGTCTGAATAAGTTCTATAAAGTAATGAATATTAATATTGTATGCAGCATAGTCATATTTGAAGAAAGAAGAGAAAGAAACATTCAAAGTGCAATTTTAACTGTGGTCCACAGTGTACCATTAGCATTACAGTGCATTACCAAGAAAACTCTACATCTCTACAGTCATTCCTAGAGTTATGAAAAACTCACCTTTAAGTGAGACCTCTTTCATATAATGACATAAAGAAAGGCTAAGACAGATGAACAATGGATGAGAACTACTTAAATATATTGTTCTCAACATGACTCAGTTAAGACACATATAGAGCTCTGCTGTTGACGGTTGGTGTATGGAAGCATTACTTACTTTAATATTAGATCTAATCCTATCACAGCGGAGTGTTTGAGATAAAATGCTATATGCCATTTCAGGGATCTAGCTAAGAGCAAAAACACATGAATACTGTACAAATGTGTGATTATGTCATCATGGATTAGCTAGTGGTTTTTGTATTTTTAACCCCTTACTGCCTCAGTAGACCTGTGGGGATGGAGCAAATCATCCGCAGCACATAGAGTCCTCTTCCTAGGATTAACCCACTACGCATATGTCATCGGGTCTGAATCAAACAAATGGGGAAAATGGGAAGCAATTTTGACGAGAGAGAAAAAAAACAAAACGATAATACTGTGATGATACCAGAAGTATGAAGAGAGAAAAAAAACAAAACGATAATACTATGATGATACCAGAAGTATGAAAAAACAAAACAGAAAGCAACCATTGTCACTGACACAAACAAACAGAAAAAAAGCCTAAACCATATCATGTGAATATGCCAATTTGAAAATTGATCAGATTATAACTAAATCTAGAAAGAATTCTACTCAGACTAACTAGATTGTCGACTGCCATTCAGTTTTAACAGTGGCAACCTGACCAAAGTAAATGAAGAAGAGAAGAAAACATATTTCAAGATGTTAGTAAAAGCATCCACTTCTTCTAGCCAGATTACTGGAATACTGTGTTACACAATGCTGTATTATAAAAGAAGTCAGCTTGAATTATGTAATACAAAACATAAATATTGCTGTCTTTCAAGAGCCAGTGTGATGATCAGTGTTTGCACAAGTATGATTTTATGTGCCACGTCCAAGGCAACAGACCTAGCATTATGCACAGGAACCAGAATAGATCCTGACCTTTGCCTGACTCCCTATAAAACATTTCACAAAATGCAACTGGCTCTGTGACTCATCTCGTATCAGACAGATCCACTCAAATGTCAACATAGCGGATCTCCATTTGGTAGTCTTCATGGGGTATTAATGACAACGACTCTGGGGCTGAAACAAATGGTGGAGCTTAGAAAGGGGTTGGGATATGTGTGTTTCTCTCTTAGAAGTGTGCTGATGATCAGAGGTTGCTCCAGCCGTAGTGGTAACAGAGTGACTGGTGTCAGAGAGCAACAGCTGGCCTGTGTCCAGCACTTCTCCAATTTCAGCTCAGATTCAAGGGACACAGATGAGGGCTCACCTGCCCTTAAAACCTGTAACTATAAGCAAACACTGCTAGATCCTGCAGTATCCTGCAATATGACAGCTACTTTGTTCTGTAGCCATTTGTACTAGTAGGGATGGGTCATAATGTACAACAAGTACTAGGCTCATTATTGGTGTCTTGTTATACGTGTCATTATTCACAGTTATAAGGATAAAACTACATATCTTCCTTTGAAATGTGGAATTTCTAACATTAATTGTGTAACCTAAAATCTCCAGCACTGATTACACAATAATGAAATAAAAATATTGTTTATTATTAGAATGACCCATTGTGTTGACAATATCTCCCCTGTTGTGATTTAAAGTGTCTCTGTCTGAGTTTGTCTAAACACAAGTCAAGGTCACATCCTGTCTTGTATACCTCTGACTGTTTGTGGTAACTGTTTGTGGTGGCTGTCCTCCAACAGTGTAGTTTCATTTTGCAGTGACCTCAACAGTTCTGAATATCTTCTCAATACTGTACTAGCCCTTAGTGTCACTATCTGAATAATTTGTCAGCATGGCATGTTACTTTACAACCACATACAATGATACCTGTATCATATTGTATAATATTATAGCAAAGTTGACTTTAAGCTAATTGGACAGAAAAAGTCTAATATACAGTATTTTCAATGTATGTAAGTTCTCCTCAATAGAGAATAAAGAGGAATTAAAGAAAGTTTAACCATACTTAAATAAACATCTTCAAACATAAAGAAAAACAAATTGTACATAAAATGAATTTACACCCATTTTAAATGCATTCTCGCTATTTTTTTATTATTTGTGTAAAAAGAGAAGAGTCATGCTACCCATCTAAACCTGATTCATTTTAGGCATAATTAAAAATAATTTATAAAAATGACTATTGCAACAGATGGAATATACTGAACTCTGCAGTGCAGAACAAACTTGTTAAAAATGTGTTATGAAATGGCTCACATGAAACTGTCGTGATACATGGAATAGAAGAAAGTCCTTGGAAAGAAAAAAGCAGACTTTAGGCTGGAAATTTACCTTCAGCGATAAACACTGGATTGAATGGTCATGGCAATATTAAGACCTCCTTCTATTTAAAGTGTAGGTAGGCACCACACAAGTAAGTTCTCATATTGCATTAAAACATACTTTTAATTCTATTTGAACAATTCAAGTCATTTTTTTAATCCCATAATACAAAAATAACTTACCTGTTTGTTAAGATAAGATTAGTTTTGATAACAGAACACGATGTTGTGAATGTATTGATGGAGTAGGCTGTGTCTTTTCACCAAATACAAGAGTTAATAGTATGTAGTATAAACCAGAACAGACAGAAATGAAAAGCTGCTGTTTCTTTAAGGCCTTGGGATCTCCCCCAGGGAGTAAAACCTGCAGTGTACTTACAGCAGTGGCTATACAGTCATATTGCCTCCATCACATAGGCATTTGTCAGTGTGAGAAAGTACACAGCTCAAGCAAAGACTGAACCACTGTGTGTCGACAGAACCGGCCAACAAAGACAACCTTTCAGTTTCCCCGATCCTGTGTGTTTTTGCAGCTACATTCACTGTGGTTCAAGATCCACTTTCAGAGGATCTGGAGCCCTGTTCTCTTCTAATGTTCATCTCATCTCTGTAATTATGCAACGTCGCAGGAATACCATGTCCAGGCAGGTACCAGCTTCATTCATGTACTGATCAGTTTTAGAAAGACATCTCTAATGACATCGCTGAGCTCCAGCTTAAAGATTAAACCTAAAAAATTGTCATGTTACAATAACAATGATACAATTTTAGCCAAATAATGTGCTATGTTTGATTAAGTACCGGTATGTCGACCTTTTATTGATTTCCTCCTAAATCAACAATCATAAGTCATACTACACTGAATTAGTTACACATAACTTTATACACTACTACAATTAGTGAGTACAAGGCATTATACAAGTGTCCTTCATAAGACCAGCAACTAGTGAAATGACAGCCATAAGAGGTGGTAGTGCTCATGTCAAGAATAATGGTCATAGATAACAGGGCTGTTATTTGTTTTGGTCCCTAAGTAGGAGCTCAATAACAGCCTGTGACAAAGTAGACGCCCTATTAGACAGGCAGTGACATTCACAGAGTTACCCCGAGGAGCTGTGAGACCAGGGACACACAGAAACATGTGGATAGACAACTGTGCTCCAGTCTGTGTTTGGCTGACAGTGACAAGAGAAACTCTCTTTTCTATGAGAGGCCTAAGAACAGCAGCACATTAGCTACTTAAACTTTCAAGAGGCCAGTCTGACAGGATCAAGTAAAAACAACAAAATGGTGCCAGATGATTAAAGAGGCAAATTCAGTTATATATATTTTAGGTCAAAGAAATTACTACCAAGAACATAAATATGTACAAATGAATTGGTTGATTATCCTGACTGCTTTTAATCATTCTCTTAAAGGAGTAAGTCATTGTAGCTACTTTGCACCATTAGCACACTTCCTCCTGTCACCATTACAAATTCAGATAAATGTTGGGATCACTGGGTCACGAGATCCACAGAGCTGCGTTCTGGACCAAATGCCAGATCCAGATATAGCTGGACACCATGAGGATAAAAATACCCAAACAGATGGGAGGGTTCGCAGGCAAGGGGGAGAGGCAGCAAGCTCAACTAAAGATTTCAGAGGAGAGGAGAGCTGCAATTACAGCTGTTTGCCAACCTCTGCCTTCTATGTGGTTAGCAAGGCCTTCAATGGATGCCCATTCAGAGATAATGACCTCCCTCAGAGATACAAATGTAAGGATAATGATACACAGTCCAGTGGAGCTGTGGTGGAGATGACGCCTTGCTTTTATTGGTTTCAGTAAGATGTGTGTCTTCTTGCTTAGATCAACAGGACTGGGCTCTCGGACATTACTTTCTTTTCATGTAAATATAAATTAAAACCATGTTATATTGGCAATTTATTGGCTATTCTAGACCTCTGGAAAAAACATTTAATTTATTGATTGAATCCCAGATTGTGTGCTACTGACCACAACACAACTGTTTGCAACTACTACTCCTTCGTTAAACTATGTAGACATACAATGGGGTTCATGTTTTTAAAAACTACGAAAGAGAAAGGTTAAAAGTCTCAGGTGTAATGTATCTCTAATGACAGACGCCATTTGTGAAGCATTTACATTACAGGAAGTTACTGAGGGCTTCAGAAATATGGTATATTGAGTCAAACAATACGCTTTTTTTATATAATGGATCAATTCATGTTATTTAGGCCTTTGTTTGCTTACATTAAGGCACCACTGAAAATGTGATTAGCCAGCAAGTGTTAACAAATTATTACAAAAAACAGAGGGCAAGGTAGACGTAGATGTTCAGGGGAAATGGTTAAGGAGTGACCATTAACATTTTGAGTGTAAAAACATAGGACCAGGACATTTTTGTTTTTTTTATTTCAAGCTTATTGAGAGAAACTGCAGTTTCCTGACTATAGATTGCAACTAGTGAATAAAAAACAATGTAACTAACACTTAATTCAACAACTGTCATAAAAATAGATAGCGTGTGATAATTCCTACTAATTAATTTCACAAAAAAGAGGAAAACATGACTGAGCCCTAATCAGTTCATATGTTCAAACTCTGGGGAGCCCACTTCCTTGACTTTAAGAAGAAACTTTGAAAATGTACTTACCAATTTGATGGCCACATATTCATTAGTATAGAGATTTTTTCCCAGCCGCAGTTCTCCAAAGTTCCCGCAGCCAATTTTTTTGCCCACACGGAAGTTTGGGCCGACCATAAGAACTCCAGAATTGGTCCCTGAACTCCGGCCCCCATGTCCAGTCCGGCTGCTTGCTGTCTTGGACATCTTTTTCCCTTCCTCTGTCTCCGCCTTGCCCCCTCTCTTTTCAAAATCCATAAGCTTGTGATACCCTGGCTTCTCCACGGTTATTCTCAAGCCATACAAACCAAAGAAACTCCAAAAAAACAATGGTAGACTAAGCTTTAGGGAGAGGGGGGAGACAAATACTCAGAACAGAGGAAAGGTGTTGCTGCTAAAAATGTGACTTTGTTCACAAGATCATTGAGAAAATGAGATGAAACTACAGCTTCCAGTGCCGTGTGTGCCAATCAAATCAGCTCTTCAGTTAAGGGCTTTCCGTTATCTTCAAATTCCTTGATGAGTAAAGGAGCTTCTCTCTCACGTTTCTCCAGGACTAGTTTCACGGTAGCATTTCCCTGCCTGAGGAATAGGCAGGTGTTGCTAGGCTGTGCCCAAAGACGCACATACAAAATGACTTATAAAAAAAGAAAAAAAAAAAAAAAAAAAGCACTCCAAAATCCAGCTACCAAATCCACAAGGCAATATAGGAATATCTCCAATGGAGCCTCATTCCTTCTGGTCAGCCTTCAGTGACGGAGTGGACAGACCCCATGCTGCATGGCCACAATTCAGGAGGCAACGCAGGCTTAAAAACAATAAGTGAAAGTCTGGTACTGAGGTACTGGAGATCTGCAAAAGTGAACAAAAAGACAAATATTAAAAAGTGTGTAACAATGTGGTCCATGTGTCTAAATGTATTTGCATCTTCTAGTATTGTGTATCTAAGTCTAAAACAGGTACAAGTGTGAAGCCCATGAAAAACTCTAAACACTGTTTCACAACTTTTCACAACAAGACTTTCAATGGGTCAAACGGTTTTACTAGAACATGTATAAAAATGCTGAATCATGTTTTCAGAAACACTTAGTCATTACTTGAAACCAATAAATATTAATATAAATAGCTTAATATAATATATATAAATCACTTAGTCATTACTTGAAACCAATAAAACATTGATAATAGTAAAAATTGGACTCATACGTCAACAAGAAAAACATTTATTGATAGCAAAACCCGTTTATCAGTATTCATCATAGAACACAACTTTGCTAACCTCACTCTGTACACACATAGGCTATAACTGTGGAATGGTCCAAATCTGGACTTAGCCAAATGAACATTTTCTAGTTGCACCACAGTCCAATCTTTATGCCCCCGGATAATGGCATCATTTTTTTTCCTGAGTTGATTGACATAGTTGCTGAGTCGCAGCCACATAATCAGGATGAACCAGCAGTTAGCACCACAGTCTTTTGCCAAAGAAATACAAGTGAAGCATGTTACACTGTTACCTAACTGACACTCGAACAGCTGTCCTTTACCTTTTAGTTAATTTTTTTATTAATTTACTTTATAAAGTTAATAAAGCACATTGTTGACCAAACATAAAATTACTATTTTCCTGTTTATTTCCCCCACATCTTATCGTTCAAATGTTTCTTCACCCATTAGGCTTCTAAGTTGTTGTTTTTTTGTTTGTTTTTTAATAAACACCCACTGCAAACAAAATGTCAGGTAAATGGCAGATTGTTACCCATTAGTGAACCAATAAAAACAATCTATAAGATTCAGACTGGCAATGAGTGTAACCTGACCACCTCTGTGTAGCTCTTGAAAACGATCACATACTCATATCAGGAGAGCTACTTTCTCTTACTCCCTCATGTCCATGAGCTAAGATGTTGTTGGTGCTAAAGAGAGAGGAGAATACAAGCAAAAGTAATGAGCAGCTAGGTTTTTTTTCCTATGGAAAGGCACTTACACAGATCAATGACTGCTGCAATGCCTCATAACATTTGCATCGATGGGAGGCATATTATTGGTGGAATTTGCATACGGTCTGGTTGACTAACTCAGTTGCATTTGCCTGACTAAGAAGACTGTTAACATAACATGAGTGTAATACAACATCTGCAGTTATCAATGTCTTGAAGATTGGTGAACATTACTGCATTGCATTAATTACATGATATTACAATGTATTCATTTTATATATAATGTGCCTGTAAAAGAAAAAAGGCATTCATCAATAAAACTGTTGTGATTTTAATCTTTTTTGCATTCATTTATTTTCCAAATTAGAGAAAGGGCATTAATTCCATAAAGAGGTGAACATACAATAAAATTGATGTGTAAGTATGTGTTAGTACGTGAAAATAGTATGCCCCTCTGTGTAATAGAACAAATATGCTAGCAATCATTACATTGTCATGTCTCTACAAAAACTGAAGTACAGAATGAAGGCTAGTTTAAAACTAAATGCATTTAGATTAGAAATGGCAATAATGTACAAAACTACTACTACTACATATATTTGATGAAAATTGTTTCCACCAAGTACTAAAAAAATAAGTAAAGCAGTGTCATTATAAAAATGATTCTAGTCACTGATTTGCATTTACAATATTTTGACCCATGGGCTGTTGATGGATTATTTTTATCCCATAGTTCATTCATTTTCATTCATTTTGATATTCTTATTAGTAATTTACAAATGTTACATAATTATATGCACTACAAATATGATATAAGATGTTAACACTAATGTTACATCTGTGCCTATTATGAGTTAGTAGTAATTACCTTTTGATAAAAAAAAGCAGGTTTTCTTGGAGTCTAAATGCTAATTAGTAACATTACACATATTGACTCATACCTATCATTATTGTCTTTGTGTAAACATTGACAATGTAAAAAAAACACAATTGATTTAATGATTTCCTTACTTGTTCCCATTCATTTTCAAAACCCTTGTCATAAAAATAAACATATATGTAATCTATGTTAAAACAGTAGGACTGAACTGAACTATTGGGAATAGAATCGATTATACCTAAAAATAAACAGATATATACAATGCTTTGAGTCATTGTCTTTTCGTACTAATGGGTACAACCTAATTACCTATGTTATATCAGGAAGTAGTGCATTGTTTTCATATCAGCTGTTTAGGTTAGCTGCCAGACCCTTTTAAAACATACACACGCACACACACTGACAAACTTGATATGTAATTTATGTGTACAATAAAAAGGCTAAAAACAAGTGACGAGTGACATATTGAGAGTTATATATTGTAAAAACTGCATTTGAAAGTTAAAAGTGGGTCTTCCAACATTCTTCACGACTAAAATCCAAAAGTTCAACTAAGAGTTAACACGACGAACGACATATTCCATTCACATCAACCAATAATTACAACTTATGGTTGAATTAAACATATAGACTCAAAGCAGCTTTCTTAAGCCTTTCTCGGCTTATGTCAGAGATAGCTGATCGCTAACAGGCTGGTTGGCAGCTGTCAACCAGCGTCAGATAGTGTTAAACCTAAATACATGTTTTTCTTCCCCCCGTACAGGTAATTTCTCTATACCAGATATAAAACCTGAAGAGAAGAAAGAAAAATGACGTTGTATGTGTTGGTTAAACCTAGCGCTAACGTTGCACTGGCTTTTTCGGCGGACAAGGCCAAACATGGACTTAGGCTATGGTCGCCTACAGCTACATTTTATCATCAAAACATGATCAATTTCCTTATCTTAATGTCATTTCCTGGGTAGTCCCATTTTATAAATACTTGTGAATAGACTGATCATGCGGATTTCTTTTAGCTGAAGCCAAGTCGGAAATTCACGCAGCTAACTCTGCTAGCACGTACCAAAAACACGGTTCCTCACGGCCCAAAGCCTAATTAAACCCGCTGTTACAGCCAACAGCCTGTTAACAACACACCGCAAAACTAAAAAAAAATGTATCGGAACTACAATTAGGGAGAAGTGGCCAAATCGAAGCAGGTCATGACATATATTATTCATGAACATACATTACACATATGCTAACTGGTTAGTTAGTAAATGCTTAATAACAACGTCCCTGGCGACGTCGTTACTGTTGGATTGAGTAGAGCAGCGATATAATACATAGATTCTCTTGTTCACCTGAAAGTATCGTTTGTTTGCGATTCAGACTTCCGCGAATTTCATCTCCATTACATCCGCCATCGGGCAACTCCTTAATCCTCAATAACCGACTGCTCCAGCTCCAACAGCGGCAACAGCAGCCGGGGATTCTCTTACCGCTTAGCTCGGTTAGTTAGCCACTTAGCAAGTTAGCACACGAAACAGGAGCAAACACGATTCTACATGTAAATGTCTTCTAAATCAACTGTTTTCTACGAAACAGCTATCGCCAGAAGAAATATTCTTACCTTTTAACTCGGTTATAGAGGCGAGGTCGAAGTCATGGTCCGACTTTCGAGTATTTCTTTCTCATTTCGTTTCCTCTTGTCTTCAAGTTGCTATGATTTCGCTGTTGTCTCTTTAAGCCCAGCCACACACAGCGTCACCGCGCTGCGCTGGAAAGCTGACGTAAACTGGTTTTGTGAATAAATCACAAGTTTCGGCTATACGTAACTGACACAGAGCCGTTTATTTGACTAATTTGAACTTTTTTCAACAAATCTGGCTGAAATTGTATGATTAAGCTTAACTACGTTCCCCAGGGATTCAGACCTAATTAATGGCAGATCCATTAGAAAAACTTGTTCATGATTCATGGAGCTACAGCAAACAGAAATTTCCACAGAAGTAAAGTAATTCCCTTGATTTTTCTTGTTTACAGTTGGTTCTTACTGGGGTTTTTTCGCCATTTGTTTCTTGTTGGAAATACTTATCTCTTTAAAATAAATCCAATAGGTTAGAATCATATCTGTTTGTATTTTAACTTTTTACACTGTGTATTTATGTTGGTGGAGGTGTGCAGCTCCACCAAACAGCCCTTTACTACATACAGACACCAAACCAGTGACCTGTGACTCAAACCCAACTGCCCTGCTGTGTATTTCTAATATCAAATAGAAAATAACAGCTCCCCAAATCTATTTACAACAATAATCGTTAACACAAAAAGAGTTGTGCAGAACCACCTGCAGAGTACTGAGGGATTTTATGTATGTGAACAGTAAGTGAAAAATATGTATGCAACAAAATATCATTTTGTACAACTTTCTTTTTAAAGTTTGTTTCAGATATATGTAATATGAATTCCTTATAGAAAGAAGTGCAATGTAAAATAGATTTGAGCTTTTATTAATGTGCACTCACTGAACTGTGAAGTACACAGTTCCATCATCAAGTCCTTACATACACAATACAACATTCTTACATTTCAATTTACTTCCCTAGTAGAAAATCAAGTCAGTGACAAATCATCCATTTTAGAAAAGAAAAAAAGTTTAAATTGTGGACTTTTGACTACAGCCGAAAAACACCACACTTCATATTTCACTTCTAAAATGACAACAGGAAGTGCTCACATCTGTAGTACATGGGATATACAACTTAAATAGACACACGATCATTGCCATAACTAGATGCTGCCAATGCAGTTATGGACTAAGCTGCAGATTTACTACCATTTTGACCCATGTCAAAAGAAAACAATGAGGTGGAGTGAAAGACCAAAGTAGAAAGAAATATTTATCGTTTGACTCTTCAATATACCTGCAGGGCACCAAATGTTTTCAGGCATGTTTGGACCATAGATCATACATAAGAATAAACAGATCTCTCTCTATATTTCAGTTGCAAAGGGAAGAAAAATATGTGCTAACTAATTACATCATATCCTCAGTTTGCAGTAGTAAGATGGTTGCTTCCAAACATTAACCCAGACCTTTTAGATTACAAATGCTGCGTGCAGCATTTTGTTGCAATGATGTTGCTCTAAGTTTTTTCTCACCTTCAACACAAAATACTTTTGAGATGACTGGTTGCCCACG
The DNA here is from genome assembly GCF_000523025.1 of Cynoglossus semilaevis. Lineage (NCBI taxonomy): Eukaryota > Metazoa > Chordata > Actinopteri > Pleuronectiformes > Cynoglossidae > Cynoglossus > Cynoglossus semilaevis. The sequence goes on from NC_024308.1 coordinate 5,231,361, forward strand.
CTGAAACAAAACCAAACTGCATCTCAAATGAGTTGAAAATGATTTTATTTAACTTTATTTCCTGTTTTTTGTTAGATCAGAGAGGAGTTATGAAAACCTTCCATTGGATACTTGGTTTTGTAGCTAGCTGCATTATGGTGAAGGAGACAGGAATATCTTTAAATGTAGTGCAGGCTATGCTTCTTGTCGGGAACAAAAATAAGATGGAATAAACAATGGCCTCATCCAAGAAAAGTCACACTCACACTGGCAAACTTCAACTAAACTGCTGGTGTTATTTAAAGCAAACCCACATTAGACTACATTACAATAACCTCTGAGAAAACAACATGCTGCTCTACATCTTAGAGTTAGACCCTGCTCCAGGCCCAAAAATGAGCACCGGAGGTAACTAATTGGGGTTTTGAGAGTGGGACAAACTAGTACTTTAACACTAGTTTTGTCCAGTTCTGTAGAAAAATATTCTCTGCTCAGCCTTGGTTATTTTTATTACAAGGCGCTGACTCCACCTCAGATCTGAAATGGAGACGCTTTTTATCCAAAAAAAAAAACCAACATTCTATTGAACTCTCTTGGTTAGCCAGAGAGAAATAATTTAAAATGTAAAAAATAATTTTATTACTGATTAAAATGTGGGTGTCATTTGTGATGTATGTTAAGCTCTGACCTATGATCCTAATATGGAGAAATTGTGTATTGCACACATGTTGTAATGTAAAATTAAATAATTAAAGAACCAGTCATGGACAAAAGGTTTGTGTTTTTCAGTTGAACCAGTCATGGACAAAAGGTTTGTGTACATTTTCAGTTAAAAAAAAAACTGGACCATATGAGAAATGTTGTTTTTAATGGGAAGAAACTAAAGAATACTATGTAATCTGCTAAATAAAAGTTATTTTTCTCTTCAGTTCCTGTGCTTTTCTGCACTGTATTACACTTGTTTTTTTTAGGCTTTGTTAATAAAGAGACAAAAACTTGTGTCTATTTGTGACACATTGTAAAAATCAGTTACAGCAGGGAGGGGCTATGGACAGCGGGGGGTTCACACAGTTTTACTGGAGAAGGCAGTCTGGAGCGACAGGCTACAGTGTTTGCTGCCTGATGATGGAGGAGCCCTCAGGGTGGAGCTGTGCTGCTGCTGTATAATAGGCCAGTACAGTGGGGGGAGGGGGAGGTCAGAGGACAGCACTCCCAAAACAGGCTGGTGAGGAGCGTGGCCGTGGCACTCCCCTCTCATGACAGGAAGGAGTGGAGTGGAGTGGAGGCGGAGAGTGCACCGTGAGATATCAGCATCTGAGAGCGTGAGTGGAGGAGGACATACGTCCCTGACATGTGGAGGACGAGGAGGAAGTGGAGGAAAAATATTGCTGTCAATGCATGCTGTTGTCGTGTCCTGTTTGTCCTCAGCCGTGGCGTCTTCCTGTCCCACCTTACTGCAATGTGGCATGTCCTCCAGACTGGAGGGTGAGGAGCACTTCTGATCTTTACGAAACTTTGCTCTTCTGTTCTTGAACCACACCTGCATCACAACAGCAAAAAAATATTAGTATACATTGACTTTTTGCCAATATTTGAAATGCCGATATTGTCCAAACACTTCGTTTTTAATGCCAATATAGGCCTGGTAATTTTTATCTTGTTCTGCAAACAATCCTATGCTTATAAAATAGATTAATTAAATGAGCTGCAATGCTGCCATCTAGTGACTTTCACATTAATATACAGCCGTTTATCCCCAAAACTATTTTTAGGACACACATCATTTGGCAATACCCAGGCATTGCATTATTGGGTCTTCATTATCGGAGGAAAAACAGAAAACGATTCTTATAGATATTACATAATTATACTAATATCGGGTGTTAATATTGATCGGCCGATATTATCGGATATACCTAATGCTAACAACTTAACTAACAGAGACGTACAGAGAGAAAGAGAAAAGACAGAGACGAAACACTTTTTAAAAAAAAATATCCTCAACTTTGAAGTTTTTTAAAAGAATAACCAGAACCAGTTACACAAATCAGAGCTCAGGACCCTGGAACAACAGAGTCTCCAAACCGAACCTGTTTTGGGTGTAGACTACGTTTCTCACCTGGATGCGAGCCTCAGGCAGGTTGATGCAGACAGCCAGCCTCTCTCTCATGCCAACGTCTGGGTACTGTGTCTGTTGAAAGGCTTTCTCCAGAGCTTGTAACTGGGACACGGAGAACGCCGTGCGGCTGCGACGCTGCTTCTGCTGATTTCCATAATGAGCCTCCAGAATCAGCTCTGCTATGACACAGAAGACAAAATTTCAAATGTGAAAATGTGAAGACTCAGCAGCAGATAAATAGAATAAAGAGGGAGAAAAAAGGTGATACAATCAAGTAGACGACTGAATATGACTGGACAACACGAGTCTGATCAAAAATACTAGAAACCTATGGATGGTGCGGCTGTTGGCCATAAGCCATGAGCAGTAATTTATACTCTCATACTTCTCAGGGTTCTAGGGTGGAGCTAAAGCCAATCCCAGCAGTCAATGGGTGAGGGTGAGACACGCGCTAAACAGTTTACTAGTCCATATAATCTACTAATTGGTTAATCCTGCATGTTTATGGACTGTGGGAAAACAAAACGTTGGCAAACAAAACCCCACACAGGCCATCGGTTACCATTAGGAATCGAACCTGTGACCTTACTAATGTAAGGCAATAGCAGTCAACCTCTACCGAGTCATGCCTGAATTAAATCCAGTTTCTTTATCTTGTTCTGGGTCAAAATACTGGGTCGGGTGATTCTGAATTTTTACATATTTACGTCAAACCAGAAAATACTTCTGGGCCTGCGAGAGAGAGAGAGAGAGAGAGAGAGAGAGAGAGAGAACTCCATCCACTTCTTGTACCTGGTCCATGGTTGTCCACTGAGGACCATGATGGCAAAATTAGGCCTGGTCTGTGGGCCAGATCCAGCCCTGGTGCCTTAAGTTGCTGATACTTGGACCAGTCGTTTAATTAACTAATATATATATCACATCATAGAATGATATAGAATCATAGTGAAAAGGCTTCGTGTTTTCCTTCAGCCCAGCGGACTCGGTCTGATCACTGACCATCTTCTCAAACCTACACTCCACGGACTCTGCGCTGTGGTGAGTGGGTGTGTTCACTGCAGACCCACCTGCCAGTCTCTCAGCCACAGTGAGTGGGTGCACCGTGGGGCCTGCAGCAGCAGAGTACGCCTGGTACTGTTCTGCCACCTGCTGGTGAATGTCAAACAGCATGGAGTTCACAACGTGAAGAGGATGAACTGCAGCTCGAGATGGTCCGCAGAAATTCAAGGAGTTCATGCTGAAGAAAGAAAACATGAGACGAAACAATTAGGATTTTACTCTTTGTCTAACGAGACCTAGAAGACAATTTAGAAAACGATGTCGTGTCTAAATCTGAACATTATTTTTTTTCTCGGAAATTGTATTTTTTTTCTGAAATAATGAGTTTGGTTTCCCACAATGTTATGATTACAATAAAAATTAAGCATGTATTGTTAATTTGGGTTCAAGAATTGTAAGATTAAATTATTTTGGATTATATTCAAGAATCTAACCAGTTCACTGTCAATCTGTGATTGTAGTTAAGACGGAATACTTTTCAGTATTTTAATGGGACTCATGTTGTTTTTCTCACTGATCAAATGATGAAATTACCAAAATATTTTCCAATTTTTTGTCCACAAAATTTGAAGATGAATTTCAGAAATCTTAGCAGAGGCTGGAGTCAGATTTCTGAGTTATTTCAGAACTGTCTTAGAAAACACCAGTCGTTATGTGTGAAGGAGTTTAAAATCAACCTCTTAATTTTGACTGTAGAATTTAAAATCACAGATTTCTGACAAAAAGGTCAAATCACAGAAATCCAACTTCATCTGAAAGAGATTTTCCACGTGGCCCTAATTCCTTGTCTGCACCATCAGCAAAATTAATCCAGAATAAATTCCCATGAACCATCCTTCGATCGGTCCAAACCGGTCTTTTGTGGTCTATATCTACACCTTTGTGAATTATTTGGCTTCTGTTATAAATGATAAGAAGCAGCATTTTTGAACTTAATTTTAACTCGTTTTATCTTCAGAGTTCAGAGAAGTCCCTGGGTTAATTACCCAGATCATTATCAGCTGATCAGCAGATCCTCAGTCCTCGGTTGGGTTACCTGAATGGTTTTCTGAATGCTCAGGCCTGTGGTTCTGGTCCAGTATTTCCTCTAGTCCCGGTTCTGGCCTTAAATCCACACACGGCAGCAGCAGCAGCAGCAGCAGCAGCAGCAGCAGCAGCAGTAGAAGTTCTCTTTGTGGTGACACAGATCCCGTTCCAGAAAGGCATTCTCACCCTCCACTATTTAAGAAGCATTTAGCCAGGCTCCTTCTGCCATTAGCCAATAGAAAGGAAGGTATTAGCTGGGATTAGGTGGGATGAGGGAAGAGTGGGGGGCTGCAATGGGCTCAAGTTTTTGAAACTATTGAACTTGAGAGATTTATGCCAAGGATCCCCCTATAAGCAAGCGTTTCACTCCCTCCCTGTAAAACAATTAAAACAATGTGCCGGGCTAATCTTCCAGGCAGGACAGATTAAAATAACAGCCATGGATTGTCCTGTCCTCAGTCCTCTCTTTCTGTCTTTTCCTCCTGGACCGCTGCTTTGACAGAGGGAGAGGTGGTGGTGGTGGGGGGGTTCTCTGAGGGTTTGTTTTTCTAACAGGCACCATATTTTACCCATGAACTGTCAGCGTGTGAAGTTAATCTGAAGCCTGCTCGATGACACACTATTTCTCAATTTACGGCTAAATTATAAATATTTCGTAGAAGAGAGCAGAGCTGCAGTCACCACTGAGAGGAGGTTCTCTTAACACCATTCACGGTTTAACAGTCTGGGTGGCAGCTCTTTATAAACCTGTCTCTGATGGTGAGGAGTAAAATATAAATATATTTTACTTTCAATTTTATACTTTTTTGAGAACATTCAGCAGTAAGCAGCAATATTTACAAGGTCATATTTATCCCTACATTTATACATTTATATACTGCAGAGCTAATCATTTGACATGGAGTTCATTCATTCTTCTGAGTTCTGTTCAGTTCAACTTCAGAGTTCATCCTTAAATGTGCGGCTGTTTCCTTGGTTTTGAATTTCAGGGGAACTTTTTTAATCTAATTAAGACATTACTAAATGTAGATTAAAAATCATAATATTTATTTATATCTGAATGAATATGAAAAGCATCTAAATTCATTGGTAAACATCAGGGACGTGCCGTCTACTTTGAGGACGTCCAGGAATATTCATGATCCTCTTCTTCCTCTCACTTTTCACATGACAAACAGCTCCGACTCCTGAAATATGTGAAAATGTTTGTGTTCTTCTTCTCCCTGCTTTTTTCCTCCTCTTTTCTCTGTTCTTGGCTGTCAAGCTATATTAGTGTCCGATAGAAATAAGTCATTTAGAAGAGCCTCTGTCGGCCTGCCCCTCAGCCCCACTAAAAGCTCCAGGATTAGGTCCCAGAGGCCTTTGTCTCCGCAGCCTGCAGGATTAGGGGAGATTTACTTGGAGGAGAGAAAAAAAAGTAGTTATTTCATGGCACTTTCATGATGAAACCTGGCCAAAGCTGTGTTGGCTGGGGGGATTAAAGACACACAAAGACTGTGTGTTGTGTGTGACCCTCCCCATCTCAGAGCTGCTACCACCAACTCGCTCGCTCACTCCCCCTCCTCCAGATCATGTCACCTTCTGCGGGCCTGCGGACCCCGGCCAGGTTCACCTGCAACCTGTTAGTGCGGTGATCAGGTGATCAGGTGATCAGGTGTCCCGCCTCGTGCACTTTGTTCGTCCCGCAAACTGAGACGTTCTCTCTCGTTTGGATTCTCGGAGGTCGTACATACACTTTTTTTGTCTTCGCTCGTGTCCAGTGGCTGGGGGAAAGCGAGGACGTCTGTGCATGTGTCAACCACGAAAGCCTGGTCTATGCTCCCTTCACTTTAAATACATAACTAAGGACGTCACATTCGCTGTACGTTACAAATATTTCTTTCATTTCATTTAGCCAAATCTAGCAGTTCACAGCAGGTATTAAAGTTCCTGGACCGAGTACTGAGCCCTGTGGTGCTCCACAAGGAGGAACTTTATTCAAAATCTTCTTGGTGAAACACGTGTATTTTGTTTTTTAAAGGGAACGGGAAAGTCATTGTTTTTAGTATTTCCACTCAGTGTCTTACCCACTGTGGACCCCTGACTCCAGAGGACACCCTCAGCGGCCCGACCCTCAGCCTCGGTATAATCTGCAGAATTTCCTCCTAATTAAGAGTCTGATCTTTACTGAGTCTCTTACATTGATCTGCTGCCAACGCTGTTTATTGCTGCGTTCCCATGGGCCGTGCTGCAGATCATGGGGTTATAATTGAGGCGACTCCATCTCTGGGTCACATATAAAGGAGGGATTATTATGGTGTGGAGCGTTTCTCAGACTCATTTTAGCCCAATCAAATTTGGAGAATGGATTAGTTTGTTCACTTAGAACTGTGCAGAAAATGATATTCTCAGTGAAATTCCACTCTCCAGAGCCAAGCCTTCTGTGGGTTAGTGTGTGTGTGTGTGTGTGTGTACAGATAAGATTTCGGTGTGGACTTGGTGTGTTTGCAGCCAGGTCAATGTCACCCTAAGCCCTGAGTGTGTCACAGCCAGTGTCAGGTCTCACAGTGTGATCCTGGACTCAGAGAACGGCTTAAGAAGACCCACCGACCCGCTGCCTGCTCGTTCTTACCCACTCAGGTCAAAGGCCAGCCGGCTGTATTGATCCCCCCCGATGAAGCACTCTTTAGCGCCTCCGCCTGCTCACCCTGCCTTGGCCCACATGCTCCTGGACTGACACAGTGCCCCCCCCCCCACACACACACCTCCCTAAAGAGCCCCCTCAGTTCGTTTGCATGCCCATCGATCTACTCTGTGTCAGAGGGAGGGGTCGCCATCCTTTCAGATAACTGACAACTACAAAGACCCCCCCCCCGACAGGCTCTTGTCAATACAAATTTCCACTATTGATAAATCATTATAAAAGGATGGAACATAAGGCTGGTTTTCTCTATAAGGCATCTGTTAAACACATACGTTAACAATAACATGGACAGACAGAGAAAAAGGACGGAGGAAGATTCACTCCCCGTCAGCTTCACTGATGTCAACAGAACCTCAGTTGGTTCTTGCTCTGTTAGTTATATCTTCAGTCAAACACTACTCCATAGATTGGTCACATGTGAGGGTAAATTATAAAGTTCTAAGAGAGATGTCATCATTTCAAAACTGTCTGATTTTAGTAACTCCAGTAACTGTGATAGATTTAAAAAACAAGAATTTTAAAATCAGAGGAAACATAAAAGTTTTAACCGTGTGGGTTAGTGAAAATGGTTGAACTAAAATGGTTGAACTTGTGATTCAAGCTCTAAATATTGTTCTTTTAATTTCTCAGGTTAAGAAACTCTGCTGTATGGACTTTACTAAATGCTTTTTAAATATCCCGCGGACCACACAAAACGGCTTCTTTGGCAGGCGAAGTAGAGTGACAGAAGAATACACCCTTCAATAACTTTTATAAAATCTTCTAACTTCATGTACAAAAACAGATTCTGTTGTACTGCGTACCAACTTCATAGTATTACCTCCTATCACTCTGGAATTAGAGCGTGTTAAAAGTGTCTATTCACTAAAGTCCTCACAGAGCATGATGCCACACTCCATCTCCCAGCATGGGGTCAGTTTCAGAGCCTCACCCTTCACACACACACACCCTCCCCCCCCAGCCTCCCGCTGACCCCCACTCGTCAAAGGTGATCACGAGGGAGAGAGAAAGAGAGGCACTGATCGAATTTGATAATGAAGACGACCTCTAAGCTGCTTTGCTCCACATGTTCAAAATCTCAGCAACACTCAACAAACACTAGGAAGCCCCCCAGCCTGTCACTGCAACATTGTGTCGGTATTGATCCTCACTAAGTGGCTCTTTTAATACCTGGGGTCTTCGGCCGGGCCTGGGGAAATGCATACTGACATGTGACGAGTGGAGCTTAACAACAACGGCAAAAACTGCAAAGAAAAGGATGGGCCTCTCAGTTGAGCATGTGTCTCCTGTTCCTGCTCCAATTTACACATCTGCTGAAGAAAGGAGGACCACGGCCGCCGCACCTGCTGCTGCAGAGACGTATGGACCGCCTAAAGACGCAGCACTGTCACACTGTCACGGGCTAATTGTGCAGCAGATGTGGAAAAGTCCTGGGATCTTAGATTTACTGAAGGAAAAAGAAAAAGAAAACTACACTGGTTACTTCATATCTCAGAATGACTCCATAAACAACAGAGAACACACAAACTGGGAGATGGAGACTAAGTGGTGTCAAATCTGTAGCCTTGTGGTGGCAGGTAGTATTGCACCAATCTAGCCCGCCTGTAATCCACCTACTTTTTTAATTAAATTCTATTTGTTGAATGAATACTTCTGGACAGATGCTAGATCACTCCTGGTTACACAGTTTTATTTGGATTACACTTTTTGAATTTCTTTGTTTTAGTTCAATATGTTTTAAAGATAACAGCCAGGGGTCACTGTTGTCTGATTCTTCTCATACATGGGATCTCACGTGTCTATTGTGAGATAAAATCATCACTCTGACAAAGAGTGATGATTTTACTGCAGAGATCAGTAGTGAAATGTCACACCCTGGCATACATATCAATCAGAGACAGAGTCACATCTTATCTTAACTAATATATTTGTTGTTTTTAATACAAAAAGGACAAACAACCAAAAATACATACAGAAACTGCATATGTACAGCACTCTGTGTATTCTCTTCTGTCGTCTTCAACGTAAAACAGCACAGGTTTGTTAAGGGACCCGAAACCATGTTGTAACTTGATCGACCGAGTCTAAATTCGACAACTGTGGAACAACGGTATTCTTATCAGTGTAAAGCAGAAACACACAATATCACGCCTTCAACAGTCCTGGAGACTGGGGAACTTTGTGTTTCATGCAGTGGACAGCTGTGGATATGAAGTCTGAACAAGGCAAAAAAAAGGGTAATATTTATTATCAACTTTGACAAACAGGCTGAACATGTGTGTCAATTAATGATCAAGTATTATAGGATTAGTCTATGTAAACTAAGTGACAATAAATGTGGTGCAACGAGGAAAGTGCATTTACACAGCAATTTGACAAACTAAGACATTAATGCACTCGGTGTAGCAAAAAAAAAAAAAAAAAGTTTTGTGGTTAATTTGAACACAGATGAGGTACTCAGACTTTGGCCCTGGACAACAAGAGCGTCACTATAGTGCAATTCAGGCTGAGGACAGAGTCTGGCTTGATTTATTTTCATATTGACCTTTCAGAGGACAAAGTCCTGTCATTCTGCGTCGCTCCTCCACGAAGACACTGCTGAAATAAGAGAAATGCTGTGAGACTAACATTATTTAGAACTGAAGAAACCAACACGCAAGAGGGAACACTGTCAGTTTGGATCCTATTGTTCTGCGGGTGTTGACTGTTTTGTCCTCAGATATTGTGAATATGGACTCAGTTCTGCTCGGGCTGTTCAGCTAAAAATGCGCTGAACCTCCATCTCTGTCCTCTGACAGATGCAGGTCACCTGTCTGTAACCGACACAGAAGCAGGAAGTCATACTGCCTCAGGTCGTAGGTCATCTTTTGACTTTAGCATCCTCCTTGATCCTCCACATCATCAGCTCCATACAGGCAGTGGCGTCTTCACTGGAGTCGTGTCCGTCCACTGGGATCAGAGAAGAACAGGACATTAGTATAGAATGGAACACAAGAGAACCAGGTGAATTTATTGATGTCGTGTGTAAGTTAGTTGGTAAACATAAAAATATTTTTTTAAACAAATTTTTAAAATCTTAATCAGGTGACAGCAACTTAGAAAAATGTTGTTATAAACATTTTTATCTCTACAGGATAGAAGACATTTAACGTCATACACGTGAGAATGAAACCAGCTTTGAAAACACTGCAGATGACTGACATCTACTGGAGACATGACCACAGTGCAGGTGAATTCTACTTTTTTTTTCAAATTATCATCATTTATTAGAGAATGTGATTTAAATTTAAATTCATCAATGGAAATCCTTTCACATCTTCTTACCGTTGTCCTGGATGATGCGTTTGAGGTGGTCGGCCATCAGGTTCCTCAAGGCACGTTTGTAGGGCAAACCCAGACGGTGAGGGAACACGATGGCCGTGTCTACGACTGAACTGTGGATCAACTGGAATTTGACGGCAAAACAGAAAAATGAGAGTGATCATGTGATATTTTTATATAAATCATAAGACACAGCTTTTCTTGGGATTCACCCCCTGCTGGCCATTTATTATACTGCATTTAGTTATGGATTTCTATGCGGCCAAAACAGAAATCAAGGAGTGAGTGTCCACTGTAAACATACAGTTTATGATTGTGGTAGACCTGTACCTTCAGAGCCAGGAGGTCACTCTCCAGACTGTGTCCAATGAGAATGGATTCAGCACTGAACATACTGAGCAGCACGGCCTGAACATCTCTCAGAGTGATGGTGGCGTTTTCTAAGTCCTCCTGAGTCACACCTGAAAATCTGTTGTGTAAAAAGTTTGCTGCTGTGACAAAACAATTCCAAGTTGTTTTTCGTTTTTTTTTTCAAGTTGTCTCGATGCCAGGTGGACGAAGAATGGCTCACCGCGTGTTGTAGTCAACGACCTTCTTCTCAGGTTTGACAAAAGTGTCGTAGATGACTTTCATCCTTGAGTCGATGACCGTCACTCTGGTCAGCTCTAGGCCCAGTTTTGTGTAGCACTGTCACAAAAACAGATGATTTATTTTCTCATTGTTTACACTTTTACAGTCAAAATTTAATTTGAATTGAATTTAAAATGAATTTTGACATAATAAAACAAAAGGAAAATCTTTGAATTGAATTTAAAATGAATTTTGACAAAACAAAAGGAAAAACTTTGGATCATAAGTGGATCATAATGTATTTTATTATCATAAATGAAAGAAACAAATATGCTGGTTGCACTAATTTTCATTTCAAAAAGAGTCTATAAGAATTAGGGCTACTCTAGAACTCTGCGTCAAAAAGAGTCTATAAGAATTAGGGCTCTAGAACTCTGCATCACCTCCTCTGTTTTTTATTCCATACAAATAGACACAGCCTCAGTCTGTGAACCTGGGCTACACAGCAGAAAACAAAAGTGGATGTGAGTAAAGAAACCACTTCCCTGAACTGAAATTCCCCCGTGGATTCAAATGTGTGTCCATGGTCCAAAAATAATAAAAATAGACCTACAGTAATTTGACTCAGTAACTTTGGTCCAAGTCCAGTCGAGTGTTTTTCAAGTGTGGTGACATTTCTGGAAACCCGTGTCACACTCACCATCTCACAGTCCAAAGCAAACACCCCTCCGTTGCCATCTGGCGGTAGACGCTTACTGAAAGTCTTCACGTAGCCGTCCAACGACTCTTTACGTCCGTCCTGAACGTGTTGCTGTGTGAAAACGAAACGTGAACTCAGTGACTATGTTGAGCTCGAACAGAGAGGCACGTGGAGAGCTTTGAATTAAGGAAACTGACTGACCCCTACTGGCTAAATGGAATATAGAGTTCTACATTATTCAGGGCTGTCAAATTTAACAAATTGGAATTTTTCCAATTAAAAATGTTAACGCAGCAGCAGAATATATATCCAATAATTCCACCATCCATCCACCGCTCTAATACACAGTCAATACACATGTTATTTACACACGTTGCGAGAAAAAGTTTTCGTTTCACCTGAGAATCTCAAGCTTAAAAGACCATCTCTTGTACCTTGGACACTTGACATCCCAGAGTTCCCACAGCAGCAGAACAGCAGCTGTAACTGGTCTCCCAGCCTCCAGCCACTGACGCAGCAGACAAATGAGGTAAAAGAGAGAGAAAGAGAGAGAGAGCGACGGTCAGATTATGTTTGCAACAAAATGCCACTGACGACGACATGTGAACCAGGATACCTTTGTGTCTGCGTAAACGTCCCCAGTGAAAAGTGCATTCTTCTTTGCGTACACAGTTTCCACTGACGTTGATTCTGTACTCTGCCCCACATCGACAGCAGATTTTGTTGAAGGCTGGAAAACATTACGGTGAAAATCAAACATCGCGATTGTCCATTGAACAATCATGAGTGGATTTTTGGAAGAATTAATAAAACATTATCGTCTAAAATATCAACAAAGAGCTTGGATAAACCAAATCAGGTGGTGAGATGTCATAGACGCAAAACATGCGTCACTGCGACGTGAACATTTCTTAACCGATTGGCTAATGAAACTATAACAGGTGTAACCAAAGTGCATCAATTGAGCGGTTCTGTAAACCTGGTTGAACTAGAGTCCACAGCTCAACAACAATAACATTCCATCAGTACAGCATACACCATCAGACCAGTATACCATCATTCAAACAGACAGCTACATCTGTGTGTTGAGTTATGAGAACATTATACAACCTGGTAAAACAGGTTTCTAACTATGGATTAACATACTTGTACTTTTATACAATGATGCACTGATTTGACATCCAGCTTCACTCTGATACTCAACCAACAAGCACTCTTAAGAGCTGAAAAGACCTTAACTGTAGTGTGGCCTTGACTGTAACTACAGAACATGTACAATCTTATTACAATTACACAATGTACAATTATTTAACAAAAATATTTCTTTCACCACAGCTGAAAAGACACTTACGGTCTGGAACTATTTTTTTCTCCGGCTGGTTGAATATTAAAGCCTTCCCAGCAGCCTCTGGGTTTGATCTCGGGTATCCGTGCTCCTGGAGCTGCTCCTCCGTCATCAGATACGACTGCAGCTTCCTGTACAGTGTGGCTCCTGGAGCAAAATAATCATTAAAATAAATGTTTGCCTTTTGCAAATAATGAAAATGTCATATGAACTAAACAACAAATAATTAAACTCCAACTGTATTTTACATATTTTCTGCCCACTGGGGCATTTCTATTGTATCTACAAAAAAAAAACCAACTGGATGACGACGTTAGTCTGAAGTGAGCAGGTGTTTCCTGTAGCCGTTCTAATGTGAGCTACAGAGAACAATGGTCACGACTGACCGATTGTTCCCAAAGTGCAGTATCACTTTGGTTCTCATAACCTCAGTGTGGTTTTTACCATTAATTATCACGATCTAAAGACTTGATGAGCATGGATGATTAACAATAGTAGAGTTCATGTTTTTACTTAATAAACTAACCGAATTATTTACTTTACCCATGGTTTATAAATGAATTAAAGAAGACTCGCTGTAGTTTGGTGCTGTAGTTTGATGCTGTGGTTTGGTGCTGTGGTTTGGTGCTGTATCGTAAGGACAACTAGTTTGGTGCTGTAGTTTGGTGCTGTATCGTAAGGACAATAGTCTGCAGTGCAGTCCGTGGTAAAACAACAACACTGAAAGAACGACGACACACGTCAGGACCACAGGCGTCTGCTCTCGTCTCTCCTCACCCGTCAGTTTCTCCTCCTGCTGTTTACCCGTCCTGTTGATAGTGAAGCTGGTTGTAGCAGCCAGACGACCCCCGAGGACGTCCTCGTGGGACTGAGCCCTCCTGTTGGGGGGTAACCCTGGTTCCTCTGTGAACACAGGTTTGAACATAATATTAAAACCATGAAATAATACATTACACGCCTTGGTTTGATGTAGTGTCTCAGCTGAAGGTGAACGCACTTGAACGGACAAACTGAGGAGGGGACATTTGAGACTAAGACGACTTTCTGACATGTTAGAGTAAACATTTGTCAACACGAAGCGAAGTGACACATTCATTTACAGTGGTTAATTACTGTTACTACAGACTGAATGTAGTACAGCAGTGAACAGGGCTTGACGTACTGTAGGCAGGTGAAGGACTGGAGCTGCTCTTGCTCCGCAGTTTCTTCAGAGTATTGACAGCTATGTTGAGGTAAATGTTCTTACTGCTGCTGCGCTCGTACACCAGCTTCTCCTCATCAAGGCCCTGGAGAGAGAATCACAGCACAGGAATTCATAGGTGTTTACTGGGAGGTTTTAGTCAGACAGATATTAAGTCCCATTATTTCAGTCAGATCACTGCAACAGAAGTGAATTATGTTTACCATCTGGAAGGCAGCTTCTTCAGAGGGGCAGAATTTGACACATTCATCTATGAAAGTGTTGAGGTAGCGCTGGCGGATGTTGGTGGGAACTTTGGCCCCGAATTCAGAGGGGATGACCGGCCGCTTCATCGAAGAACTCTGGAAAAAGTAAAAAAAAAAATCATCATCCTCCCCCACACATTAATAAACTGCATCTGCTTCTAATAAATACAGTATATCAAATGCCAGATTTTGGCATCTGATGACAGCAGCATTGTTCAACGTTACACTCGATCATATATGAACTGATAACATCTCCACTATTACTTTCCTGGTTTGTTGGAAAACACTGTACACATCAACACAAAAACACAAACAACTGTCACTAAATGATGAACACAGTGGATACCTTCAAGGTCGGTGTGTGTGCCACCCTCTTCCCTATTATAGTCGATGTGGTTTTGGACAAAATACAAGCGGTGGTCTGAGGCTGGACACTCTGATGGGATTGGCTGAGGGACAAGACTTTACTCACAGTTGGTTTAGCATCTGCAGCACCTGCTGAGACAAAGACAAAAACAAAGACACAGAGGTGTCATGATAGTCGAATTTGGTAGTTGATGGGTGACGATGACTCTCGTACCTGTCGTGGTCACTGTGATCTGTCGGTTGGGACGGTGTGCTATTCTCTTCCTCTCTCCGGAGAAGCTGTGACCGGAGCTCTGAGCAGCAGCTTTGGCTGAAGCAGAAAGCTGAACAGCCTGCTGCTGTGCCAGCTGCATCCGCTGGTAACAGACCTCCTGAGCCGTCAGTCTCTTGTACGGACGCACCACGGGCTTAGAAGACGTTTCTGCCTGGAAACACAGAAATCAGTTTATATACCGAGGTGTGTGAACAAAGTGAGAGAGAACGATGGTAACATGGCAACGAAAAGAAGGAACGCCAGGATTATTTGGTGGCAAGGCAACAAGTGCAACATGATTGTACTGAAGCCATGGACAGTGTTATCAGTTGGTACATCCTTTATACCCTTATATTCCTTTATATAACAACAATTTGATTGATTCCTTTAAGGTTTACGGAACCCATTTTTATAACTAACCAGAAGCAATGACAATAATAATGATAAAAGATAAGGTTGATAATAATAACAAAAAAACTACAACATTGTCAATAACAATAAATTACAATGTTAATAATAATAAAACCAAACAATCCTGTCTTGTTTCACAAATCTATCTCAACAACCTCTGACATTTTTAAAATTTTAAAACTGTTTTTATTGTTAATCAGTTATTGGATGTCACTTCCTAATTATCCTCACATATTTAGGGATTTATTTGATTCAAAGAATCTTTAACTGGTTATCAAGGCACTGTGTGTAAAGGAGGTTTTTAGCAGAGATAAAGGTCTGAGTCTGTGTGGCTGCATTGTAATTTGAACTTCTGTTCCAAAATGTGTTCCTGTGCTGTTACTGTTTCAGAACACCTGCAGTAATGATTACACAGCAGACTGGTTTCCTGCTAACTAAAAACTGCAAAACAATACAACATTCAATGTCCTGACCTTCTGCTGAAATTACAAGTAGCCTGTAGCATTTGAGCCAAACTATTTTTTAGGTCTGTACACACTTACGATACTCAGAGTGCTGTCCAAATGTCCTAAACTCATGCTGTGTCGAAATTCTCCAGTAAAAGCAGTGCCTTCAAAGATCAGCCTGAGAAGGTGACGGTCCGCTGCTCAGACTGCGGCTGTGACTGACAGACTCACGACTCCTTTGGTAACACTGACAGCTGGTTAACAGTCAAATCAGACCAACTGGAAAACCCCATAATCCAAACTCTCCCTGTCTCACGTTACAATATTTGCTCATATAGTACTACGTACGTTCTTGTACGTTCTACCGCACCCATAATGACCTTTAGGACAAGAGTTTTACAGCCTGATAAAGTTATCCATTTCACTCAAGCAGTCCAACAGGTCTGTCTATAAATAGGAGAAAAAACTAAATCTAACACGCAAGCATGACTTAATGTGATAAAATAACAAACTTAGTGACACCGTGTGCAGTCATGGCTAAAATACTACAACAAGAATTGTTTCAGGGCTTCCTCTATGTCTATTGAACAGTGGTCACCACGGACCTGTTCCTCTATTATAGATATTAAACATCTGAAAGTGTCTCCACCTGCTGGTGGTGCTAGACTAATGATTAAACAACACTGAAGTTTAAGTGCTAAACCCATCGACCACTTCTGCTGAAATTTGCTTTATTTTGGTCATAATGTAAGGTACAGATTTTTTTAGTGACATCCAGATTCATTAATTCATTCAACCAATCACAGGAAGAGTTCCTGTTGCGCCATCACATTGCTAGGTAAAGGTTGAACAAACAGTTCCTTCAGCTGATCCATCACTATGTGTGCTAACAAATGAGTGGAACCTCACACACATTTCAAAATAACAAAAGGCATTTTTGCCTCAATGGACTTTTCTGTTTTTAAATCCTCCTTAAAACCCTACAGCATGTGACAAAAATTTTAGGAAATTATAAACTTTTTTTTAAATTCATATAGTTACAAATATACAGACTACACATGAATTGCTCATTTTTACCTGAAGTAAACCTGAAATACACAGTACATACAGCACAAAGAAAGCTGTGTAGGATGGAAAGCCATGACCTGGTTTGAAACACTCACACTGCTGTAGGGGAGATACAAGATTACAAAGCTTCCTGTGACTGTGAGAGTGTAAATGACGGAAGTGCTGTTTTGTAAAAGTGGACGTGACATGACTTGTTGATTCACCAGTTTGTAACTCACACACACCGTTTGTTTAAGTTTCATCCTGTTTCAGCACTTGAAGACAGAGACAGGAAAAAAAAAAACTTACATTTCCTTTGGCAACAAAATGAGACACTCTCTTCTTCTGACCGGGAAGGGGAGCGGACAATGTGCCCTCAGTGCTTCTGTCTTCCTCTGACTCCCTGAGAGGCTGAGAAGAAACAACACAACAAGTTAATTTAATGAAACTAATAACTGTCTAATCAATGTGGTAGAACCTGTGGTTACACCTGTTTAGTTTGCCTGCCCTTATCTTCCTTCTTCACATCCTTGGATTCATTGAAGATCCGCAAACACTCTTCCATCGGGTCCGACTCAAAGTCCAGATCATCCTGAAAACCAGACAAGTCGATTTCCACTTCGTCAAGCTCATCCTTTACTTGAGCGCCGTCGTCCACGCCGCAGTCTCCCTCGTAGTCTGAGGAGGAGGGTGTCAGCTCCGATGCTTTCCTCTTTTTCAGACTTCCTCTCTTTAAAGCATCGGCTGATTTTCTCACCAAAACCTCCTCTACCTCCTCGTCGCTGTCATCCACCACTATCGGCTCAGCCTCATCTGGACTTTCATCTCCAAACAAGTCGGCGTGGCTCAGACTCAGATGTGGACGTTTTTTCTCGGGTCTTCTCTCTTTTGTTAGGCTGTAGCTCTGCTTCGTCTTACTGCTGTTGGCAGAACTTCCTTTACTGGAGCTGCTCTTGGTCTCACTGTGACAACTGCTTTTACTCACCCTCTTGACATCCCTGTCTCTTTTACTACTATCAAGTGTGCCATTTTTAAGTTGGTGGTCTTTATATTTATTCTTTTCCTTTTCCCTGTCTGTTTTGAGTTTCTTGAATTCTTTTGCACAATTCTCAGTTTCTCTCTCTCGTTTGCTCGAGTCTATTTTCATTTTTTCTCCTGACCTGATCTTCACATCTCGTCCCACCATGTGAATTTTATCACGCGCCTTTTCCTTCACCTTGTTTTCTCTATCATCTCTCCTCTCCAGACTCTTGTTCTCCTTTTTTGCAGACTCCTGCTTCAAGGTTTTTATAGAACCCTTGCTGCTGCTGTGACTGCTCTTGGAAATGAAGGTTTTGTTCGCATCTTTAGACAGTTTATGGATTTGATCAGATTTAACATTGTTCTCATGACTAGCATGACTGGCCACCTTCGTCTTCTTCTCTATACTTTTATGTTTCACAGTCACTTCCTGAATGTCCGAGTCCTGTCCTGAATCCTCTTTATTCCTCTGTGTCAGGGCATTCGGCACACATTCTTTTTTGTCCTTTCTCTCCCTTGAAAAAGCAACTCCAGCTGAAGCCATGTTGGCTTTCCTCTGTTGGAGATTACTGAGGGACGTGGGTCGGTACTCTGTGCCAGAGCTCTCCTCATCAGACTCAGAGAAAGTGTATTTTTTGGTGTCCACAGTAGACTGCTGCGGATTCTTCACATCCACACACTCCTCATCTGACAATTCATACGTGGGCACTTTGTGTGTCCTGCTCTTGTTTGCCTTTAGAGCAGAGTTCACCTGATTTCTCTTGCTTTTCGTAGTGATCCCCGCTGAGTAGTTAGAAAGGGGGTCATATTCCATGTCAGTAGATGGTTTTGAATTATCCAATGTGTATTTGCACTTGAAAGATAACGTGCTATTTGACCTGTTTGGACTGATAGGTGGAGACGAAGGTTTGGGAGCGTGCGTCTGAGCAGAAGGCTTTTTCAGAGAAGTAGGAACATATTCCATTGAGTTACTGTTATTCTCCTCAGAGCCTGAATCCAAAGTGTACTTACTACAACCTGGGGTTGGATTATAACCTCCTGATGTAATTTGATAACTCCCGGGATCATAGGCCTGGTGAGAAGTGGCTGTTTTGTTTTTGTCAGACAAATGTGAGCTGCTTTTTTTCTCCCTGGGAGTGTAGGGCTCATCCCCAATTTGACAGAGCTTCTTCTGCTCCCTCTCCACCTCACTGCGGACCTCCTCAATGGCTCTGTTGACCAACTCCAGAGCACCGCTGAAATCTCCCGGGGCAGGCGACTTTCCATCATGCTGGTCCTGTGGCTTCACCACTTCTGGGTTGAAGGGATCGTAACCTTGTTCTGTCGGGATACAAGACAATCAGTCAAAACAAAACAAAACAACAAGGCTGCTCCAAGGCTGTTTTACTGATTGTTTCTGTGAAACATTCCATCAAATATTCTTGCTTTAGACTTTAGGCTTTGAGACAACCGTAGGTACAAAATGAGCATAAGAAACAGAAATGTAATTTAAACAATTGTTGGTATTTGATAAACAGTTTTCTTCATGTCTTGCATTTATGGTTAAGGCTACTTAACTATGAATAAGCTAACATACATGCTTCCAAATCTACATCAGTGGTGTGATGCTATATTGAATGTACCATTAAGAATAAATCTATTTAAGACATGGGATCTTTGCAAATTCTACAAAATGAGACTCAATTTTACACCAATGTTCCGACCAAAGTTTCTTTTTCTTTCATAAAGCTAACCATGCAGAAATGGTCAATAAACGGGAGAAAGAGTCGAACTTTAAATGTGAAATAACTGACATCAAAGACAACAAATGACTCGTCCTGTTCCTTTCAGACCGTTTGTCTTCATACAACTCATGCATTATAGTTTACAATCAGTTTATCTAACACATATCCTGTCATTTTGAACAGTTGACGCACACACATCAGCTGCATCCCCTGCAGATGTTTGAACTGTGTCAATGTGGCCAAAATGACTGGTAGCAAAAAAGACAGATAGCAGAATCTCATTGACACAATTAAAAGTTAGCACCTTTGTTTGCTGAGTGGATGTCTCTTTGCTTTTTAACGTCTACTGGAGCTCCGTAAGACGCTCGCCTCTGCTTGCTGTGTCTGAAGTGACAGTACGGTCTATTACAGCCGTTCCTGTCGCCTTTGCCCTCGCTGTACTCGGCGTAAAACGGGCAGTCAATGCCACGAAAGTAGCCGGTGGACCGTAACATTGTCTCCGTGTGTTGCTCTCATGCCCGCGCGAACTCAGTTGTCCGTCTGACTGCGTAGTTTTCGTCGTACTGCCGGAGCTTTAAACAGAACGTCGGAACAATAACATCGCCCCTATGGTGCCATGTTGGATTGACCAGAGATCGCGGTAAATCTCGCGTGAAATTAGACGAACTTCCTTCTCTGACGTCATTAAAGTAGCGTATGTGGACATGTTGCTCAGAAATGATGGTTCAGTGACAATACATGTTATGGATACGACTTAACGTTCAGAACTTTTTTATAAAAAATGAATAAATAAAAAAAAAGCTCACTTAAAACCCCCCCAGTATGGTTTCTGTACAATTTACAAGATGTTCTGACGTGTGTTAACGCTAAGCTCATTATCAGTGGCTCAGGTTTTCACATTAAATAAAGAGACAGGGTTTTCAGTGGTTTTATTTTGAAGAACACAGAAGAGCACTAGACCTGCAAATCAGCAGTACCGCTCGATTGGGTTTAAACAACGTTTGAGAGGCTGAAGACAGAACAAACATCCACTTGTCTTTGTTCTCCATTAGATAAGTATCAGTAGTAAGAGAGAACATGCAGCCCATGTGCTCTGGGGAAAAAAAAAAGTTGTTTGACAATTGCATCAGCTGCTTTGAATGACTTGTTCCTTTCAAAGCAACTATGTTGAAAGCACATAAAAAATTTTTTGACTCAGTTTAGGCTACCCAAAGGTGTCACGTTGTTTGTTGGCACCAGGAGGCAGTGAGGAGCAGGTTTAGTTACCCCATGTGCTCTGGGGAAAAAAAAAAGTTGTTTGACAATTGCATCAGCTGCTTTGAATGACTTGTTCCTTTCAAAGCAACTATGTTGAAAGCACATAAAAAAAATTGACTCAGTTTAGGCTACCCAGAAGTGTCACGTTAAGTTGTTTGTTGGCACCAGGAGGCGGTGAGGAGCAGGTTTAGTTAATGCAATGTTTTTTTCAAAGGGAAACTTTCATCTTCAGTTGCTGCTTTGGTTGGCTGCAGACTGCAAACAGAAACATTTCTTTGCCCCCAAGTTGTAAGTATTTCAGCAGCACAGGCATAATCGGTTTGTTGGATGACCACAGCCCATCAGAGATTGCTTAATTTCACACTAGGCCATTATGGATGTCCAGTCTGACAATGTGGACCCCACAAAGACATCAGCAACTCCTGCAGAGGCCCTGCTAAAACAGGACAAAGAGGCCAATGTTGAAAGCCAAATGCATATCCAGGAAAATGAAACAAAAATCAATGATCAATCAAAACTGAAAGCCAAATGCATATCCAGGAAAATCACTGATCAAACATTTTCATCTTAAAAACTAACCCAAACTAACCCATACAGTTGACAGTGATAAATAAAAGAAATCACTTCTAGGCCTTCAAGCCAAATCTAAAGTAATATCTCCAGCTAAACCAGTCACACGTCATCATTAAAGAAACATTTTAAATGTTCCAGCTACATAATCATCGGAATATCTCATTACTGCTTTCAAATGTAACAACCCAACTCACCTTCAGAAGCTTCTTAACCCTCATGCGTACACACACCCCGGCTTTTTGTGTCCTACTCTAATAGATCAGCCAATCAGGTTCCTCAATCATCATTACCTTCAGGTGTTGGGAAGTCAGAAAGAGGAGAATGTTTGCGTGCACAAATGCAGTGAGTTTGCGTATCCCAAATTTATTGAATATATTTTTTATTGTCATAGACCATGCATATCTAAAATGTTGCTGTAGTTTTTTTCTTAAACTGTGTCTTGCCAGCTTTTAAAAATACCTCACTTAGATATTTTAGGGTTATTGGGGATAATCTATGTGATAATAACACCAATTTTTCAGGCCTCTCTCATGTTCCTTTAAATATATCCAGGAATCATCCAGGAAAAAACAATGAATCTTAACCACTGTGGGGATTTATAAAATACGTCACAACAGAACATGTTATTCTACGTGCAACGATACAAAATGTCCAGCAGGCGGCGACATAAACCTGTGAAGTGACATGGTTGTTGCACTACAAAAACACCCTAACGTTGCATCATTTGATTTCCTCCCATCGTCACTTTAGGCCATCCTCAAATAGAACTTCCGCAAAAAGTCATTTAGATCCTGTCTTTTTCTTTTCTCTGTCTTTTCACCTCGTTTCTTCCGGAATTGCAGTGGATGAATGTAATAAGGGTCAAGAAAGGAGGATGAATGAATTGAATTGGAGGTGTTTTTCTTTCTTCTTCTTCAAAGTAGCACCTTCCACTTTAAATTCTTCCTTCAGCAAACCATAACAGTCAGCTGACTCAGTTGTTGATCTTATATGCTGGCGTCTCCATTCAACAGAATTCGTCTTGTATCAGCTGACAGTCTGCCGTGACACATACAGTAGCTGTAGCTCTTGCAGCAGGTTGCATCAGTCGTCACAGGTCAGGCCTGACTTGCTGTTTGCAGCGCCCCCCCTCTCCCGGCCCCCCGCAGATACACAAGCAGCACAAGGTGAATCTGCAGTCACATTTCAGAGTGTGTGAGCAGACGACGTGAGCTCAGACTCCCCAAGGACGTGTGTGACATCGGCAGCTGAGATATGTGGGAGCGGTACTGATAGAAGGATTTACGGCACTGACTCACGTGAAATGGTCCCAGCCTTGTCCAGGTGATAAGATGGCTGGTTAATATCCAACTAGTGATGCAGCGGGCAGCTCATATCTGCTGTTTTCAGCCCCCCCCCTCACACACACACACACACAGAAGCAGATGTAGTTTGAGACATTTTTATTGCGTTTTCTTAAGAAAAACAATACAAAAATTTTAAGCAACTGTCATAAATGTTGCCTTGAGTGAACTGCAATCATTCACGCGGTACAGTAAAGTGCTTATTATAAATCAAAAAAATATTTTTTTTTGTACTTAAAAGGATGCATTTGTTTCAGATTTCTTACTTAGGAGAACATTGATGCGGGGTCGATCCTGATGGTGTTATATATCAATTTAGACACCAGGTCTACAAATAGAAACATTAGATAACACATCAGCTCAGCATTGGTGGACTCTTAAGTACTTTTGCCTTTGGGCTACATTCAAATTATGGGCTGGTTAATTAATCTGTCCATTTAAATGATGAATTTCAATAATTCCACAGAAGGACAAACAATACAAAGTCGTATCATTTTTTTTTAAACCAGAAAAGGCAGTCGTTTAAAAAAAAGTTACTGCACTTTGGAAAAAGTAGAAATGGTCATGACCAAGTTAACTCTCATATCGCCTGGGATATTGTAGAGTATGGCCGTAAGGTGTGCGTTTTCTGAGTATCCAACCCTATCAAAAAGCTAGGGAAAATGTCTGATCCTCAAAATTGGAACCAGGAAAAAGAAAAGGCAGAATACTGAAGTGTACAAGTATTTTTTTTTTTCAAAACCCCAAGATTGCCTTGATCTTTAGCTTAATGCTTTGAGATTACTGAGAGATAAGAAGTTTCCCAAAATGTAGAAGAAACAGCTGCATAAACATATTCAAGTAAGTCTTATTATAAGACATAAACCCCACGAAGATTTGTAGAAGGTTTTTTTTTGTTTGTGAAGTATTACAGTGCCCTGTTCTCAGCATAACGGGTCCTTAGACACCATTTCCAGAGTACCGCTGTCGCAGTGCTGGCAACAGGACATGGACAATCAGAAGTGACTCACTTCTCACTGCTAGGTGACAAATCATGTGTGATCATGTGTGATCGTGTGTATGTGTGTGTGATGTCATGACTCGAACCCTCTTTGGTGAAATGGCTACAGTGTTGTGAGACCACCTCATCACCAGCCCATTACCGGTCAGTGTCAGAATGAACTTTAACTTAATCTGAACAACAATAGAAGGTGCGACTTTTACAAAAAAAAAACAAAAAAACAAACAAACAAACAAAAAAAAAAAAAACTTGCCTTCACTGGGCATGAACGCTCCAGATCAAATAAACAAACACTTTCCATTCTCTCTTCCTTTGTCTTACTCTCACCACATACTCTGACTTGTAAAAAAATAGAACATAAAAAAAGAAAACATCTGGTGTTTCACCTGATCTGAACAGCACCTGCATGAAAGTCACCATATAGAAAAGAAAAGCTTATTAACAGCTGTTCAAAAAAAAGAAAAAAAACAGTGTGGCACATTGTCATGGAGTTTTAAAACATCAAAAAAAAAAAAGTCAACTTAAAACAGCTACATACGAGGAAGACGTTTTTTTTTTGTTTTTCTTTATGTGGAATGCTTTCCTTTTTTTAACGTTTCTTTTTTTCTTTTTTAAAATCATGCCTCTTTTGTCAAGAGAGCTCTAAATTTGAAACGGGTTGGTCTCATCAGGAAAAAGGAGACTCCGTAAAAACCCTGGAAAAAAAGTGTTTTCTGATCAATTAAATAACATTGACCAAAATGTGCTTTTCAGCCCCTTGAAAGGAGCGTTTCCTTTTACTGTCAAAATGTGTCAAAAGTCAAATATATGATGCATATTATGACTGGTAGAAAAAAAAACTACAAAAGACCAAAGGGAACAAAAAAAAAATACAAGATATCTTTGCATTTAGGGGATAAAATGCTTTCCGAAAAAAACCAAAAAAAAAAACCACATGAATGAGTTTGACTTTCTTAGTCATATAATCAGCCTGTACCTACATCCCAGATATACTTCAGAGCAAACCTGGAAGTTTTTCTTTTTCGGCAGCCATGCATCATGACCCAAGTGAGATTGACGAGAACGACGTCAGTCGCCAAATTGTGTCTTAAACACTGACTATGTGGTCACTGATAATTTGGCAAATTTTCAAATAACATACTGTATGAATTGGTGCCACAGTAAATTAAAGCAGTTTGGAAACAAACACTCTTTGTTTTGGGAGCATTAATTCCCACAATGAAGAGTGAATTTTTAAATCAGATGTTTACATGATTGGCTTAAAAAAAAATCCTCAATGAAGGAAAAAAAAGTAATTTTTTTTTTTGCATGTCCCCCAGCCACATAATGGACCACAGTAGGCACGGAGAGCATTGGCCTCCAGCCCTTCTAACGATGACAGGAACAGCCTTCACCATGGTATATTGCATAAGCTTGTGCGAATCTGAGTGTGGGCCATTCATGCATACACATACAGACAAAGAGAACATTCCAGATAACTTAATTCACAGTGGATCCAGTTGTAACACGAAAGCAGCACAACAGGTTGTCCTTTGGTGTCTGAGCTTAAATGTAAAGATAAAAGTTTCTGATTTCTGTTTAACACCATTGAATGGAAAAAAAGAACATAACTTAGAAAAAATACTTCTGTCACTTTCTTTCTCTCTCTCTCTCTCTCTTTCGTTCTCTCTCTCTTACATCATAATTGGCCCTACTCCCCAACCTGGACCTGCACGTGTGTGTCTGCTGTATGCGCGTCCAGGGATAATGTGCTTCAGAAGTGCTGCAGAAGGGCAGAAGGCATTTAGAGGAAGTGCTGTGGGCAGCATCTTCCTTTACAGTGAGGCAATGGAGCCTGAATGGCAGAGGGATCAAGGCCAGCTAGAGTGAGAGAGAGTGTCCAGAACTGAGGAGGGGTAGCTCAGGCCAGTCTGAGATCTGGACACCAATCATAACGGAAGGTCAGGAGGTCGGGGTTGACTGGGTCAGGCACAGTCTCCCACTATCACCAGAGGGGCCAGGAGCTGACGAAGCTCTGCGGCAGAGACGGGACCTCCCTTGGGCTGGCTGTTCCTCTGCCTGCGTCGAGCGAGCTTGGAGTTGGAGGGAGGAGAGAGGCGCATGGAAGAGCCAGCAGCAGTTACGACAAACGGCTCCTCCTGCTGCTGCTGCTCTTCCATGCCGTCCTGTTCAGCCAGCTGCCGGTTCACAGCCATGGCCTTGTCAGCAAATAACGTCAGGTCCCTTGCACTGCTGGTTCTAATGGACGAGAACAGAAGATAGAATTCAGAATGCATAAATAACAGTATATACACAAGAGGTCACACTGTCTGAGTGAATATTTATATTCACTTCAGTGTATTCTCACCGTTGATGCAGTTTTGATGTTGGTAAAGTGTCAGACACACCCTGAATGTTACAGAAAAAAAAAAGAATTAATTCCTATAAATGTAAACTTCAGGTGGAATTAAAGCAACTTTTATTTGACACTGAAATCACTTACCCCCTGCACCCAGGGATGCTGCAGCACCTGGCTCGCACTCAGACGGCTTTTAGCGTCCCGAACCAGAAGTTTGGATATTAGATTTTTGGCACTTGAGGAGATGTGAGCCCAGTCCTTTTCTGGAAACTCATATTTGCCTTCCTGGATGCTTTCAAATAAATAATTCTGTGGGGGGAAAAAAGGATGTTTTATATTAGTTTTGACAACCCCGACTGAACACAGCACAGACCAGCTGACTGAGCAAACAAGGGTACTGTGTTTTTGTTTTTTTTACCTGACAGGTGTGACATGGTTCCCCCAACTCCCAGCCACAGTCACCTCCACAGCGGCCAACGAACGGAGGATACCCACTCAGCATGATATACAGGATGACACCAAGGCTCCACAAGTCACAGCGCTTGTCGTAGATCGTAGCCTCCTCACTAAAGGCCTCCACCACTTCAGGCGCCATGTATTCTGCTGAGCCACACTGTGAAGAACAAGATGTGTTTTTGTCCTCAATCATTGTGACTTAAAAAAAAAAAAAGAAAAAAAAAAGAGAGAAAATGGGGCAAAAAACTTCAACGTTGAATTCTTTCTTTCAGCTTAAATCACATGATTTCACATGCTAACGTCTACTTTTAGGTCTACCCGTGTGAAAGCCACATGCTGAGGTGCAGAGCTATTTCAGCCAAAGACACCTCTGCAACAGCGACATTGTGTGAGAAGAGGCGATGATGACGCAGGTTAGTGGTGAGGGAGCAGCAGACAGACACCGCTCTGCTCACCCAGCTGTACACAGATCAGTTATACAGGCTGCTAGAGTCAGGGCTACAGCTCTGACGATGCCGTGTTATGTAGCTCAGGAGGAAATAAAAAGAACGCTGAGCAGAGAAGCCGATTGGCCGACATTCAGAGACTCTTCGAGTCTTTGCCCATTACGTAACTTCAAATCAACCCTATCATACTGTGTGTTGGTTTAAAAAAAAAAAAAAAAAAGCTGTTACACAAATTTAAGTGTTTTACAATTTTTCTCTCTTAATCATTCTCCTGTTGAACCCTCTTGTTTTAAAAAAAAAAAAAAAAAAAGAGCTGTTACACGAATTTAAGTGTGTTACAATTTTTCTCTCTAAACCATTCTCCTGTTGAACCCTCTTGTTCCATCTTTCAGTGCACAGGAATGTTTACATCGAGCAGGCACCTATTGTGCCCTTGTACCAGATCCCAGCTGTCTGCTGACTCCTCCCCCTCCTCACCCTTATGCAATGCCATTTTCTGCATAGGAATCTCAGACAAAGCTGCTTCTGTCAGAGAAAAGACCCCAACCCCCATGTTACCAACAACAACAACAACATCATGTCTCGACTGCAGGGACCAGCTCCAGGATTGAGGTCAAACACAGCTGTCCCTCTCACATATACACAGACACTATGTTTTTGCCTCATTGTGTGGGCATAAAAAAAAAAAAAAAAAAAAAAAAACAACAACAGTGTGGTGGTTGTTTTTTTTTAACTATTGTAGACAAGAGCAAATAAGAGAAGAGTTCAGAACCTTCTTTAAAAAAAAGAAAAAGAAAAAAAGACTTGTTGTTCCTTGTCTGCTGCAGTCATGATAGTATAGTAAAATGGAATTTTCAGAGCACAAAGTAAAAGAACAACACCCATCATTGTTCCATGAAAAATGTGCCCAAACTGACCACAGACACAGCTTAAATACAACCCCCATTGTTTACTTAAGAACACCCAACATCTTTGGTTCTTGCAATGAGTCCCAACCTGAAGCAAAACTGCTGAGGCTGTTGACAGATTACCAGCTGCCACCACCACAACAGTGTGTGGTATTCTAACCCGGGGCTTTCCTGCAATCATGTGACTGGCAGACCATACTGACGACACACACCTATGTACTCAGTTACTCAGTAAACTGTAGGATTATCACCTCCAGAGGCTCATGGGAAACAATCAACCTGTTCTGTCATGTACCTCTATCCAACATTTACAAAATCACCAAAGTGCCTGGAATACTTTAAGTCGTCTCATTACTATCTTCATGCTAAAAGTCCTAAGATAGCTCACAGATGCTACATGTGAGCAGCGACATGTGTAAAGATTTAATTTACATCGTGCTGGCAACGTGAGTGTGCAGTCATTTGTGCCGAGTTCTCTGAAACTAAAATTAGCTTTTTCTTAGAAAGGTGCTTCTCATTTTTCCCCCAGTATTCCAGATGTTTGGTGACCAGGGAGCAGCTTAAAACATGGCATCAGGCCCTTAAGCAATTAATGCAATGCCACATGGTATTGTGCAACAAGTGTAGGAATGTGTGTAAAGAAGAGAGCAGGGTGAAAAGCCAACAGTCAGTTCAAAATCAGATAACATTGTTCCTGCGAGACGGAAAGAAAAAAAAAAAAAAAGAAAACAAGCCGAGCGCATGAGCAGACTGGAGTGCTTTGCCCTCCCAGTTGCCCTCCCCCTCCCACTGCTCAGCCAATCATATCTCAGTTGCTAGGTATGGGGGAGGGGGCCAAAAAATTTCCAGAACAAGCTGTATGCACAGCCTTTGTATATAGAGCATAAAGAAAGTGCAGGCTTGCTCCGTCTGTGGTTGGGGCCACAGGGGGGGAGACTAAACAAAAAAAAAGGTTTTTTTTTGCTGATTTTCATACCACAGAAGGAAAATGGAATGGAGTACGAGTGTGTTTTGGTTTCACTATAATTTCTTCATACCACAGGACGTGGCTTTGTTAATGTAAAAATGTCTCTCATGCAGTCTCGCTACATTCCAAAGCTAACGCAGAATTTCCTGTCTCCAAGGGCAACTTTTTGTCCACACAACACCATGACTTCCTAAAAGATCATCCACCGCACCAGACAGACAGGTTCAGGACGAGCTTCTAAAATACACTCAAACCCAACACGTGAGGCTCAAAAATACTCTCCTTCAAATAGAAAAAAAAAGGGATCGGCTCTCTGTCTGCAAGTTCCACGAAAGGAAGATGAAGTTACCAGTCTAGGAAAACCCCCACCCACCACTGTGGGGTAAAGCACACTCCCTCACCTGCTCGGTTCAGTCTATCTCGTTCAAAGAAACAACCGGACAACATGTGTTGACAAAACTAAAACATTTGCCAGTTTAACGTTATCACTTATCTCACAGTTGAAAAGCACTCTGTGTTTCTGGCAGCTGTTCAGAGAATTTGTCACATCAGTCAGAAGGTTAAATACTAATGACCCTGAAAACTCACGGGTTTGAATATTTGCTTTAGATAAGCACAGAGATGTGGACGTCAAACTGAGGGGAAAGTATTACTGATAGCTAAGGATGAACGCTACCAGACGGGGACACTGAAAGAGCGAGCCATGTGATATTTTGGTTAAACTCAGCAATGACGAACACTGGACTGTAAAACACAGATTTATTTCTCTCTACCAATCAGTGAGAGTTACGACGCTAGTGCCACTGAAAACCACCCAATGGCAAACAACCCAGCGGACTTCATACTGATTGTTTTACAGCCTACGAGCAGCGTTCTTATCAATGACCTCAGGAGGAAAAATAAAGGTGTTGAGAAATGTGACTAAGGCTATCATTTTACGACCAGAAAATATCAGCTGTTTTCTAGTGTGACAAAACAATTCAGCGTTTCCTTACGGACATTTTATAAACTGCTATGAATGAACAGCAGATAATAGGCGTATGAGACTTACAGGAGTGAGAAGCTCGGGGGTGGAGATGGGTGAGCTGTCGCTGTTCAATTTGATCCCACTGCCCAGGTCAAAATCACAGATCTTGACTGGGGAAATCTGGAAAAGAAAGAAAAACATCATTACTCATTTGTGTAAAGTTTCAGCTTAAGGGAATGTATGTGGTATTTTTGTGACTATGACTAAGGTTCATATTATAGTCCCAGATTTTATCTGCATATTTAGTGCCCTTTGAACCATTTGGACAAAGGTGTGGCTGCAATAAACTCACCTTGTCTGCACTCTCACAGAGAATGTTTTCAGGCTTCAGGTCCCTATGCGCCATTCCTGTGAAAATAAGATACATTTAACTCTGTGGATAGAGAACATGTGCACAGTAGTTTTGATGAAATCTTTTAGGATTGTTGCCATCCCTGGCTGTCGTACAGGTTGGTTTCCTATTTTATACGGGTGGCCTTACCCTTGTTGTGCAGGAAATCAAGAGCACTGGCAATGTCCTGCACCACATCACAGGCTTCCTGCTCACTGAAGTGCTGCCTCTTGTGAATCTGAGCTAAGACTGAGCCTTAATGGGGAAAAACAGCAAATAAACAACATTAGCATTACAAAAAAGTTGGCAGACCAAGAATAACTGAAAAGCAATCAGTACAAAATTAAATATTTTTAAAATTACCTCCTCTTAGCTTTTCAAACACCAGGTAGAATTTGTCTTCCTCTTCAAAGAACTCCACCAGCTCCAGAATGTTCCTTTAATATAAAGAGCCATTTGATGTATAGGGTAGAATGCCAGGGTATAAAAGACAACAAAGCAAGCGGCTGTGCAAATGATTCATCAGTAATTGTTGCGTGTCAATATGATTACCTGTGTCCCTGGCACTGGTAGAGCATTTCAACCTCACGGAAGACACGGCTGCGGCTGTGACCTGGTCTTTTCTCGATGATCTGGAATTGAACAATGCATTGACTTAGTCCAGCATTTCAAACTGGGCCACTAAACAAACATGAAGCTCAAATATGTTTGTGCAGTGAATGGTGATTAAAAAAACAAAACAAATAAAATAATGCAGCCTTTGTTCTGGAGTTTATAGTTGAGTGAAGGCCACCCCGATACACTGTACCGCAAAACCTTGCCTGTGGCAATGTTTAAAGAAATCTACTGGCACAAGAACTCCCTGATGTTTACTGTTGAGCAGGCAGTGTACCCAAAATTACATAGTCCATATGCAGTGCCCTATAACTGGTTCCAGACCAAACCAGCATTTTTTCCTGCTTGCTAACATTTGTCACACCCAGTGACACAGTTGCAGTGATAGCATAACCTACTTTCATTGCTGCCTGCCAAAGCAGCAACACAACAAAATGAGCATCACACAAGAACACTGGCTCTATATTTAGCCATTGCATGTGCCCTATATGCAAGTGCTCTCACACAACTTACTTCATGAGCCAAAGCTAAACTTTTGCCAAAGCACAATACTCTCTAAATTTAACTGCGCCACTAGAGGGGTCACTCTCTTTGAGAAGGGTCTGTTTAAGGACAGAAAGAAAGACTGCTGACTCCAAAGTAAAAGGACTGGGTTCTGCAGCCCCTGGTGGTCATTGTCTGTATGGGAAGCTGTGTGTGTGTGTTTATCCCCCTGGTAGCTGGATTACAGCTGCCACTGAAGCTTGGTGGGGCCAACTCTAGTGTGTGACTATGATTTATACACAGACAAGAGACCTGGGGGGAGAAAAAGTCTGTGCTGTGTTCCAGGCTGAGTCAGCAGCAACTGCAACTGTTAATCATCCCACTTTCTTCAACTCAAAACACCAACAACCTGATAATCACGTGCAGATTATCAATCTGAACAGAAGACAGTTATTTACCCCACCATATCATCCAAGTTTTTTTTCCAAAACCTAAATCAAAACAATCACCAAGTGACATAGCAGGTTCAAACATCAACCCAATGTTGTGAAATAATTCACTAGCAGAAAATGAGTGCCTCTTGAACCTTGCAGACATGTGTGCACCCTGCCCTGGGCTGAGCCTTTGGTGCTGTGGCTGTTGTTGAGATTGCAACACAAGGAGCCCACACATATAGCTCCGCCTGACAGTAGGGGGGAGGGTAGACGCAGAGGACATCTGGCAGGCGATGTCTGAACCTCACCAACTCACAAATGACCCCCCAATAACGGCAGACCCCGTTATTCCACCCCTGCCCCCGTGCAGAATTACACAGCCTCTGGAGATCAACAAAGACGTCCCAGGACAAACAGAATCAATGGACCGTAGTCACATTAGAGAACCTGGGTTTTTATTAATGTGAAATACTAACTGCAAAGAGACAATCAAGTAATATGAGCATGTTAGGCTAAAGTCTAAAGCTATGCTTCATTATTCAACATAGATAACAGGGAGTTCAAAACAGACCACACTGTGCAACAGTAGGTTAAGGCCGTTAACCTTTTGAAAAACAAGCAGTTGTTATGATTCTCTGAAAGTCAGCAGTTAAAGGTTTCATAATGTTTTTCTTCCCCAAAAAGAGGAAACGTGAATTATATTTGGGCAAAACAAGAAGATCCAAGAAGTTGTGTCATGTATGCACATGTCCACACACCACTTGAGAGAGAATAAAAAAAGTAAAACTGCACCAGGCGAGGAGAACAAAGCAGTGTAAACACCCTGGGTCACAACCCTCACCCAGCAACCTCTCCCTCCCTCCTTCCTCTCTGTGGGTTTTGTTTTGGCACAGAGGCTTGTACACAATGTTCCTATAAGAGCGACCTCTAGAGGCAAGAGGGGTAATAAAAAAGGGGGTGGGTACATCCCTCCCTGTCATCCGATAGGCTGTCGAAACACAAAAACACAGCCACTAGCTCACAGCAGCTAGTGGCGTGCATTCAGAAAAGCAAAGGAAAGGGAGGAAACGGAGTGAAGGAAGAGAGCCTCCGGACATTCACCAGAGACATTTAAGGCAGAGGAAACAGAAAAGGACGCTGGGAGTCTTTGGACAAAACCACTTTAGATTTCTAGAGGATAAACTAAAGTTTGCAATGACCTACATCCAACAGAACAGTTCTCCTCCACCCTTTTTCTTTCTAACAAAATGCAGGCACAGGGCCTGGTACTACACACAGGTCCTTTACACAATCTATGGCTCTATATATCTTCTAAATATCTCCTAAATTCTAGCCACAAACAGCAAGCCAGTGATACAAAACTGCCAAGCAAACTGTTTCCAACATGGTGATTCTTTTAAAACGGAATACAGCGTAGGTAATTAAGGTCTTACCTTTACAGCATACTCTTTGTTGGTGATGAGGTTGATACAGGTTTGCACTCTGGCAAATGCACCCTCTCCTAGCAGCTCCTCTTGCAGTCTGTAGACATCTGGTGTGAGAACATTCACAAAGTTAGCAAACACTGTACAAACATTCCCAAAATGAGGAGTACTGGCATCTAGAAAACAATTTACTTTAG
This sequence comes from Cynoglossus semilaevis, assembly GCF_000523025.1. NCBI lineage: Eukaryota > Metazoa > Chordata > Actinopteri > Pleuronectiformes > Cynoglossidae > Cynoglossus > Cynoglossus semilaevis. The sequence continues at coordinate 5,264,675 of NC_024308.1, forward strand.
TAAAATTAAAGCATTTACCTTCGAATCTCCCAGAGAAGCTGTCAGTTGCCCGGCAACGCTTTTTCTTCTTATTTCTCTTCTTGGCATCGGGGATGTCAATAGGCTGACTGGAGGGCATGTCTGTGAAAACACCAGGGTTTACATTAAAAAGTGCTGACGTGTGTCACACCCAAGCAAACCACCAGAACGCACTAAAGTTGAAAAAAACAAAATCGGGCCCAAAATTTCACCACACTATGTGTGAAAGTACGGATTTACTTTAGTTCTACCAGATTACTCCAAGTTTAGCTGGAAGTAAATTTTCAAGCAAATTAAGCCATTTAACACAGTCGCACTTACCATGTCTTGGGGAGGAATCAAAATTAAATGATGAATCAAGAAGATGGGATCCATTTTTGGTGAAGTCCTCTGATTCAAAGGGATTTTGACCCTGGTGGATGTCAATAAAAATGCTTATTGCAATCCTGATACTGGGAGCACTTAAAATTGATTAAACACTAGACTACCTTTACTTTAAAAAATAATAGATGGTAATATCTAAAGGGCTTTTCCATTTCATAAAAGGCAACATTTGGACAATTCAGTTATTGTTTAAAGTCATTCCTCCATTGGCTGCATAAACATGTGTCTTCAAACCACATGGTTAGGTTTCCAGTCATGAGATGTAGGACAGCAACAGATGTGTTTATATATAGCATAGTGAAGTCCATTGGAATACAAGACATGCTGACAACTGTGCTGTGAGTGACAAAAGACTTGCTAAGAGCCACACTCACCTTGAATGAACGGTGAAATCCAGTGACTTCGGTCATCTTATTTTGCACCATTTTGCTTCGATTTGGTTGATTGGGTTTTTTTTTTTTTTGGTTGGTGTGAAGCGGCGGCAGTGGATTTTAATATGGGAGTATCAATTTGCACTGCTCCAAAACTAAAAGTCGTTTCAGAGGCAGTCACAAGTGATGACACTGCGCTGGGTTGGTCAGCTCGCTGCTGCGCTTTAAACGGGAGCCCTGCGGATAAAATAAATTAAAACAAAACGTTACAAACTGCAGCAAACGCCCCGTCACTGGTGGTGTTCACGGCGCTTATATACATATTATGGATTTGCGTGGGCGTGGAATGAATACACATTTAACAACAAGCAACATCACCGTAGCACAAGCTAGCGCATGTTAAACGTCCGTGGTCATTATAAACAAGCGATGGCTATCGCCAGCACCGATAATAGGGCAGCTGGAAAACTGCACACAATTTCAGAGACAAAAGTAGGTGAAACTGATAAAGACTACACGACATTTAAAATGTGTGACGCTAAGGAAGTTGCCAGAAAGTGCGTAATGGTAAAAACCCGCATTGAGCGTTCGCATTCGCTTAGTCGACGCATACACGCTCGGGAGACTTTTCGCCGTCAAACAACTAACGGTTACTTCATTCGTTACATTAGTTGAATATGACGAGAGACTCTAAAAACTTTTCTGTGAATAACATTTTGGTGTCGCTGAGAAATGGAAGACGAAAACATGCGTATGTGGGAAATAAATGCAATTTTCGATAACTCACCCCGTTGTTAATTTTACAGCTCCAGTGTTAGCGTCTTGTTTTACCCACTGCTTCGACAGCCGCAGAGGACAGTCCAGGGAGATATCGCCTGATTGTAAGTGAGTGGAAGGTGACGAAGCTAGAACAGCGTGGGTGCTATTATAACCTCCACGCAGACTCCGCCTCCTTTCAGATAGACTACGTCAACAGACGCGGAGGGATCAAGTGTTTTCTAGAAAATACTCGACGGCCACGTCCCGCTTCGTTCAGACCCTCTTCACGCGTTCCTGTTTCGCAAAGCAAAAAAGATACACACGACGTTTTGACGTTGTCACAAAGGAATGATGTTTAAAACGTTCGAGTTGGTGTTGGTGTAACCTCTAACGGGAGTCGGAGCGAATGTTAGAAGCACTTTCCGATTACACGATCAGCAGTAAGAGCGAAATGGAATGCGGCCGCTGGGGCCTATTTTGTTTCACAGGATACACTATGGGACGCGGAGGGGAGGGGTAATGGGCAGAGTACGTGCACACGAGCACTGTTGGCTGTTCTGATGAAAGAGGCGTGAAAATTTCGGTAGTTGAACAACATGTAGACAAACCAGACCCACAAGGATTACAGAAAAAGGTGTACTGCTGCAACAACCTCACCACCACCACCAAAAAAACCCCAAAACATCCTTTGACAAAAGAACAACTGCGCTGCACGTTTGTTCAAAACAAACACACAGCGCAGTAGTAGACAAACCTCGAACACATCCCTGTCTCTGTGCATCATAAAGACGAGGGAATCTTTGCATTTACAATGTCCTCAACTTTTACCCTGTGATTGATGACTAAGGACAGATGGAGTTTCAAAGAGAACCACTCACTGCATGCATCTTCTCACGCACTGCACGACTTCAGTACTACGTCATAAACGTAAACAAACCCAAACCTTTGGTTTTTAGAAAGAACACCAAAGATAAGGGCACATGGCACTACGACAAAGGGACAGAGCCGGGCTTTTCAAAACTTGCGCAGGGGCCAAAATGTTTGATTATTTATCTATCTATTATTATATCTATTATTATGTATGTACAAAACTGTGTAAAAAAATCTACCCCTGAAAGACACTTCATTTAGATTGAGGACAAGGCAAAACAGGAGTAAAAGGACATTTCCTGAAAGACACTTCATTTAGATTGAGGGCAAGGCAAAACAGGAGTAAAAGTGTCAGTACAGTTTCTTAATAAGTGAGTGAAATAGTACCAGATATGGTGCCAAGGAGAAGAAGTGTTACGTGTGGCCTCATTAGAGCCTTACCACAGCAGTGGTACACTTTGTGATTTGGCAGTTTTTACTCCAGATGCCCTTCCTGGTGCAACCCAACCCGGGATGGGTGAATAGTTGGAACCCAACTAGAACCATCTGCATGGCGATGTTTGTGAGTGATAGTCCACTTTCTAGATGCACTCAATAGTTATAGGAAGATACATAATTTAAAATATGATTACCAAAAGGTACAGAAGCCAGTGCTGGGCTGGGGTCCTTCAGCGGTTATATAAAGTGGTTTGAATTTACATGTACTATTTTTGGAATATGACAGTAGAGATGCAATACATGTATACATTAACATGTGGTATTTGGTATCGTGTATGTTTACTGTCGGGGAGAGTGGGAGGTGTTTTTGCGATGTTCAGTCACACCACCGCCTCCACCATTTGTGCTGCATGGCAGAGGCACAGCTGAGCTGACACGTTTTGAAGCCTGATGATGAGTCTGTTCAGACAAGGGTGGAGACACTGTCTCATGGCTGTGATAATGAACTGAAATCCAAGAACTCTGAAGACGTAAAAAAAAACCTGTGTCCTATTGACCTTCTGCTGAATGTGAGATTCCACATGTTTGTTCAGTATTTAATGAGATGGAAGACAAAGGTGTTTTTGACCGAGGCACAGTGGAGGGGTCTTAGATCCATCACTTACATTTTGACTGTCCTCTGCATGCACCTCATGCTTAATAACACTTGTGTACTAGTAAATGTGACGCGTGCATGCTCTGTGCTATCACACGTTCATCACTGTTTTTAACCCCCACTCTGCAGTACTGTTAGGTATAGCTTTCATATATTGTTTATCAAGGGCGTCAAAATTAAAACCATGTAAGGTTTGTTTTTCGATAGAATCTGTCTTGTGACTGGAGGCCCGCTGCCTCTCCTCTTCCTACTCCTCCTTTCACCTTCTGTCCCTCAAACATAAACTTAGTGGTAGCAAACATTACGCAAGCTGCTGGCAGAGCGTCCTGTGCAGCGGGGAGCACATGGTGCGCCGAAGGTTTTAGTAGGAAAACAAGATCACACGTCAAAGTACGAAGGGGTGGGTCTGAGTTACTACAGGTCAAAAGGAAGAGAGCCAGGCTGCCGTAAATAACTTCAGGTGGCAACAACATAGTATCTGATGTTTGAGTGGCTCAATCAGGAGGAGCCCTGGGCGGTGCATTCCTCCAAAGGCACAGAAAACTGTGTCTTTCAACTGTGGTTTTTCAACACAGCATCTGAAGTTCTGAAGATAGTGTTTTTAAACGCCCTAATCTCCAAAGATCACTATGTTCGCTGATATCTGATGTCTCCAAATGCCTTGTCCCACTTTTAAACATTATTTATTGTTTTACATTATGTGTTTAAGTGTTTAAGAGGCTTTTTATTGAAAAGTTAGCCTTTATTTACTTTTTTGTTGTTGAAACTCAAGGTTTTTTTCTTATAATCTTCAGTTTAGCAGCCAAATGGTAGAAGTATAGTAAGTACTGGTTCAATCCCTACTGCTCAGGGTGTACCCCACCCTCACCCTGAGGAGGATTAAGTGCTATAAGATGCATGAATGTTCAGTTCAGTTCAGTTCAATCCAGTTCAGTTCACTTGCCAACAACTGCTTGTAGTGTACACCTCTGACATGGTTTTATTTACACCCTACCTTAATATCTGGTCCTCCGATGAATTAAGAAAGGAAATTCTGAGGTGATAAAAAATAACAATTGAGGTGGGTGTGCATATTTGTATTTTGTGCAGACAAAAAAAACATTCAAATTTGATGTTTAATTGGAAACCAAAACTAAAGGTGCATGTTGCTTTCTAACATTTTTAACAATGGCTGCTTTAAAGTAAAATATTTTGAAGCCTCAGGAAAACTACACATGGCTATAAACCAAAGCTTAAAATTAGTCAATGGCCTCAGGAAGTTTGAAGACTGTCCTGAAAAGCCTAGGAACCAGTTGGTGCTGTTTTGGAAGGAACAGAATATAAACAGTTCAGCTCAACTGCTACAGCAAGTGCAGGCAAAACGTGAGCAGACACAGCTGCACGTGCAGTTGTATCCATTAAATAAAGCCGAGCTACCCTGAATAAAACTATCAAAGACACCAAGGAGACAAATGTCCCTGAAGCAGCCAGGAGTCTCACATCCTTCCAGTATGAAGGTTACAGTGACCTCTGGCTGCTGATTCTACCTTTTTTCCCCCCAAGAATCCTTCCCCAAGCAAAAATTCCCAGAGCACACTGGCCTCCAATAAGGAAAAACCTCATGCAAAAGAGCGCCAGTACTTTAAATATTACAGGACAAAGGCTGCCAACAGAATCACTGGAATTTATTCCAGATCCAGTAAAATCCTCAAATGCAGAATATATTGCCAACGATTGTGAAAGTGGTTTTTGTTTTGTTCCACTTGCTCTTGAAAACAATGTGCTGTTTTTTCCCCACTGGGCTGTACTGCTGTTATGTAAGCACATGAAGTATGCAAGTGTAATGGACAGTGACTTTAAATTCTCAGAAACGTCATTCTGCTTTGGCATCACCTGAGCAGTCAGGTTGTTCACACCTGGGTGTGGACTTGTAGCTGGAACAAACGCAGTTCAACAAATATTGTTTAACACGGCATTTCAAAAGACTTTTTGTTTAAGTGTCCTTATAAAGCTGGGGTTAAGCATTCACCTGATCATAGAGATTTGTGACATTAACTTTACCTGCTAAATATATTGAACAGGTGACCACAAGATCTGTTTCTTGTTCATGTAGGATAAAAAAAATATTTTGTGGACTTAGAGGCCGGTGTACAAATGCATTGAATTCTAATAAATTAATTTATTCAAACACATAATGTAGCAAGATTAGCAATCAGAAACTCAATTTGAAGAAAAGTAGCCCAGTAATAGCTTTAATGTAGCTAATGTTTAAACAAAGATATTGCGATAGCCAAAAGTTTGCCTGAAATAGATAAAGGTTAGAGGTCAGAAAAACACAAACAAAAAATGTGATTCTTTGAGATCAATGGTAGGAAACAAATCATCATCAATTGTCTGAACTATCCAAGAACATGTATTTAACGGGATAAAATGAGCCCCATAAAAAGAGGGGGTTTCCTCTGGACCTGTTTTTTAAAAACGTCACCATCTTACTGGAACCTCTCTGGTTTTTGCAGTAAACCCTAAAATTATCATCACTTTTTTTCTGTCCCGTGGCTATTGAACTGCACGCGGCAAAACAGTTCCAAACCGCAAAACTGTTAAGGGTGTGGCCCGAGTCCAACATCTGCTGAGTCACATCATGTCCCAAAACACTGGCAACATGTAAACAATCAGACTGAACCGTTGAAACAACAGGCAGATAAAACTCTGACAGAGTTGGACCAGCCTCTGTCTGACTGGCCACAGCCTGAAATTCCTCCCCTGACTTTGGCCTCCTCCATCTGTCTGCCTGTGTGTACTGCCACTGTTCAGTTCTCCTGACATGGCCTGATACATTCCACCAGAGAAAAACACAGCAGAGGGAGGGAAAATCGGCTCATCACACACGTAACAAGCGTAGATGGCGCTGCCAGAGTTTAGAGGAAGTGACTCTACAGACACAGGAGGAGGGACAATCCTGTTAAGAGGATCAGATTGCAGCAGGCAATGAGGTCAGTCAGTGGCTGATGTTATTGGAGCAGATTGTTACATCACGAGTTGTTTTTCTTTTCTTTCTGGTGTAATTCCGCCCATCCAGATAAGATTACTGACGTTCCAGGACAGATAACAGTCCTAAGCGCTTCCATTGTGAAAATATCTAACCACCTGTGGTATGCACAAGCATTTGGAGAGACAGGGGGGGGCAAAGAAAACATAAGGGGCCACCTTCTCATAACTTATCTTACAGTTACACTACCTGTACATGGAAGGATTACGGGCAAAGCTGGCAAAACTATTTGAGTTTGTCCTTGAATTTCTTATTGATGCATTAAATAAATAAAGGTTCACTACTTAGATTAATGTCCTAGTAGTGTATAGTTTTGATGGGGATTTTCTGGGGTGTGGATGGAATTGTTGATTTAATTTATTTCTGTATTTGCCATATATATTGTTGTTGTTTATACTGTGCATGTTCTATTTCTGAAGCCAGTGAGGGCCTGGAGTTGGAGAATTAGCTTAGCTTAACGCAGAACATCAGATGCAGTTTGTGTACACAACGTCTTAACGGCTGTGTCCTTGATGAATAAACGGTGACCTAGTCCTGTGGCTATTGTCATGTTTGGGATTATATTAGAACTGTTTGTCAATTACACACCAGACAAGCAGATAGTAATGGCCAGATAAGAAATAACTGAAGGCTAGTTAGTTAGTACACAAAAAGCAAGTAAGCTCACAGAAAGCTAACTAAAATTAGCCAGAAGGCACTTCATTCTGGCCAGAAAAAAAGTGTTTATGTTAAAGTCAGTCAGTTAACATCAATACTGTTTATGTTAAAGTCAGTCAGTTAACACCAATACAGTAATCTATACTGTATATATATATATATATGTATATATATATATATATCTTTATCTAATCTCAAATATACTGTCAATTTTATGACTTCCTTTTATGCGCCCTCAGACAGTGTGTTCAGGCTGTAACACAATCGTGTTTACATACTGTAGGTGTGTGGTGTGTGTTTTTCTGGATGTACACAGCTGTCTGTATGGAAATGCCTTTACATCTCCTCTTAATCAAACCTAGTGTTGAGATAAAAGCAGTTAGTGACCACGTCTGACCCAATCATGCCCATCATTCTCATTTCATCCAGGCTAAATGAGAACAACGGCTCTCTGTATGTTTTCATCTCAGTACAGTCTGGCCTGGTTCTTATATAACCTGTTTAGTCCGGTCACTAACCCCTATCAGACGCCAGGACGCCCCCTCTCGGTCCCCCATTTGTGGCCTATATGTGGGACATTTTGGATTTCATAAGACCAACAACATGAACTGTAGAACCACGCTGGGTGTTCTCTTCACCCTCGGGTGTCTGACACCACCTAGTGGTTATATTTTTGTGCACATGATTCGAGGAACCTGTGCTGCCAAGCACTGTTTTGTCACGTGAGGTTTGAGTCTCGTGCGACCTTCAACAACAAACACCTGCGGGTTTGATACATGAGAAACTTGCCCGATGGCACCGGGCATGTATATAACAATGACACACACACACACACACACACCTATGATAAGCTCTGATCTACCAGCAGGTCATGGCTGCACTTTGGCCTCAGTATCACTTCAATTTTGAGGAGAAATGCACAGTTGTGTTAACAAATACTCTATGAAGCCAAATAGCCACCGTTTTAAATATGTTAAGTGAGAGACACATGATTAAATAAAGGTAAAATAAAAAGTAAATTAATAAAAGTGGAAGCATAGTGACATAGCTAAAATATTTAAAAAACTGAAACAAAAACAGAGACTACAACCTAACCCATACATTGTGTAAAAAAACCCTTTGTGAAAACCATGCAAAAAGTTTGAACTGTCTTCTAAAAAATAACTAGAAGTTAAGCAGAAATATATAAAGTGTAAAAATTGTCAAAAATGCTAGGTGACTAAAAACACATGAATGTGCTAAAAAGTGGTTAGTGCTAGTGAGAAACAGCTAAATGTTAGCCCAAATGTGGAACAACAACATTTAATTAATCCACCTTTTAAATTATTCAATAATAGTACATTCACAGTAGCTTGAAGCCCAAACACCAGAATCATTTCCAACATGATTATCTGACAAAATACAATTTAAAATTGTGAAAAAAAAACACAGATTACCAGACAATACAAACAATGAACAACCACATCCAATAAGATTATTTTAATAGAGCAACATAGAGATTTTTAAAAACAGATTTACAGTAAGAAATCGTACTATTTTAGTTCATTTATCAGAAGGAAAGACAGTAAGTATCCTGGAATGATTGAGAATAAAATAACGAAAAATAGAAAAGAAAAAACATCAACACATCAACATACACCATGTAATACTGTGTTCTGATAAAATGTTTTTTGTTATTCTTTTTAGTTTTTAAAGAAAGAGAACAAAGCCTCACATGAAAAGGTTCCTGGTGAAAACCTAGAGTATGTGGCTAAAATAGAATACAGTACTTAAATATAAAAATAGACTCTTCTGAATGTTCTCTCAGTTCTTCTATGCTGCACATGTCTCCCAGATGGACAGATCTTTCTCCACATGTCCACTGCACTGCTGCTGCTTCAGTGGCACATCTGAGACGTCATCTCTTTCTGCAGGACACACAGAGTACAAACACACTCGACAGTGAGCTACAGAAGCGCAGTAGACAGAATCTGAAACATCAACAAATGCATCGCTATTTAAAACATTTGTCATTTGTTGTTGCTGAAGGTTCTGACTCTGCAGAAACATCCAAAGCTTAAACAACTGACCACAGTAGCAGAAGGTGTGTGGAAAAAAAAACATCTGTGCTTGTATGTCTAGGATTATGGTCACACTGACCTACTTCAGAGCTGCGTTGCACAAAAACATCATATGTCCTGTTGAGCCTCACTCACTGATCTAGCAGTTTAAACCTTAGCTCCCATTAGCTTTAGCAGGAAATAAAGGGTTGGGCTAGCTTGATACACTTTTTCTTCATCCTGTAATTGTCTGCAGAACAGCACAACAGAATGACCTGGCGTCGACTTCTGCCTGTCAGTACGTACCAGGGGAAGTTTTGTGGAAACACTCGAGTCATTTATCACACTCACCAAAGCTGTTTATCTATTCATTTGAATACATATAATTTCTTTTTGTATAACATTTTTGGACGTCTTCCCACACCAGGTCACTACCTCTTATGCGCTGCCCCCATCACATAGTGGCTATATCTATGGGAGTTATGTTGAGTTTTTTATTCTCTCTATTTGTTTTATTACGATTGGCAAAGGCACCAGACTGACAGCTGGACCGTCCAATAAAAGTGAGATAAAGTTTTTTTTTTTTACTGCAAGCAGTTTTTACCTTAAAAGGTGAATCATGCATTATTACCTATTTTTCTCTAAATGGGATCAATATTCCCAAAAATCTCATGACCTTCTTTTTACTCTATAGCTAACAGTCACCAGAAGGATTCTCTCTCATGTTAGCATACAAGAATAAAAATAAAGGAATACTCTCTTGTTTTGTGATCCTCCAATTACAAGGCCAAAGCCTTTAACCACTAGACCAGACACAGACTTAGGAACACATTTCCTAAAATTAATCCCGTGTTTGTGGGAGCACTGCTCCACTCCCAGATACTCACCAGAGGCTCCAGCTCCTTGTGGTCTGTCAGGTTGAACTCAGTGACAAAGTAATAGAAATGCTTGTAGCAGGTGTTGACATGAGCCTCTGCGCCCATCTGTCTGACGCGGTCAAAGTGGTGGATGTAGACGTGGACAAACACCCGGAACAGACGAGACAAAATCTTCTTAGCCACCTGCATGAAGGTCTTAGGGAAGGGAGTACCTGAGAGTCAAGCAGATGGAGGGAAACACCGGGGTCAATCCACGGTGACCTTTTGACATAGTGCATCATCGCAGGAAATGACAGGACATACTGGACAAATGCAATAACATACGTGTAAAAACGAAGACCGAAAGAGAAAGTTCTAATTTACAATCTCTAATCTCCTTTAAATTTCAGTAATATATTAGGATATTATTATTATTATTATTGATTCAACTCTACATTGTGATAAATGTTTCCACAGATATTGAGATGCCAAGCATACAGTGCATAAATGGGCAGCATGAGTCAGATGATGAAGGACGTCAAGGCAACACCAGATAACAAAATCTTTTCACACTCTGGACAGAGTGAAGGGAACGCAGCCTTGCACATTTCATCAGACAAACCAATCTGTAAAGAGTTGGCTTAAAAAAAAAGTGACTCCACATTTTGCACCACTCCAGGCTATTTTTTGGTAAGCTTTTAAGCCTCCATGTGACTGAAAGCACTTAGAGATTAGTCATTAGGGTCACAATGCAGTGAAAACAGAATGGTGCATTTGTGTGGTCCATTTATTCCACTGCAGTCATGGAACAAAGGGTTTGTAACACATTTACATAAAAGGAATTAAAAAAACATATGCATAGTGATAAAGAATGTCAACTTAGCAAAACAAGAAGAACAATAATTTGCAAAACCATCTCAGTGTTAGGTAGATTTTTAGTTAAGGACATGGAGGTTCATCGCAGTTCTTTAATGTGACGCTGACAGTGGTATTTTTATGCTAGCAGCATGTTTGGTGTTATCTGTCCTCAATATGAGTGTTCCTCCACTGTGACAACACGGTGACAGTGTTTTTCTGAACACACACCCTTAGGTGTCACTCTGCGCAGTCATGACTTGGAATCGGCACCTGCTGTTATGTTGTGGCCTTGATGAATTAAATATTCAAGGGATTGGTTTACAATTAACGTCACGTATGGTTTATGACGTTTGAGGCAGGATTCTGGAGACAATGCATTGAGGGAGGTGTTGGCTTGATTGGCAGACGTGTAGGCCTCCCTATCTGACTCACTGTAAAGGTCGATTTGTAATTCGAATTTTGATTTGAATTTAGTAAAAATCTAATTTAGGTGTGGATTCAGTAGTGCATGAATACTAGTTTGTGCTGTTCTTATGTAGCTCCTTAGCTGTGGATGACGTTTTCACAAAAAGCTGTCATCACAAGCTAGCAACACATTTCTCACTTATGCATCATAAAAATGTATCATCCCAATCCTGTTTCCCTAAGCTGCGAGGTGGGTTCACTTATGCATCATAAAAATGTATCATCACAATCCTGTTTCCCTGCGAGGTGGGTCCAATGTGAAATCACAGAAGTTTCTACCAAGGGAAAGTGACTCCATGCTAAATATTAACACAGCACTAGGGCCTTCGTCCTCAGTACTTACCAACATTGGTGGGGAAGATGTTCTCATTGTTGATCTGTACCTCAATCCAGTCCATAAGCAGACTCATGTACTTAGGGGCCGACAGTGCAGTCGGCCTCTTGTATTTGTGCTCGTCCTGCCAGCGGTATTCGTACCTGGGCCCACCAGACATGACGGGACAGGTTTGGTCGGTGCAGGAATCACTGATGGTGCCGTAGATGAGGTTGATGCGGTTGAAGAAGTCGACCACATGAACGGCCACCCAGTCGTTGAGATCCTCACCGTAGGGCAGCGCTACGGCCTGCTTCAGGTCCAACCCAGCGTTCAGAGACGCCTGGGCTTTCTTGTGCAGCTCGAAGCGCTGAGTCCCGGGCTCAAATTTTCTCTTGGGCCGGAATGTCCTGTCTTTGTTGAAGACTTGTTTCAAGGCCATGGACATGGTTGCCTGTGGTGGTGGATATGGATGAATGCTTCAGATGAATGATTTACTGTGTAAATGGAAGTCTGTCAAAAGTGATGTGTAAACAATCAGGGCAGTGTCTTTGTTATGGCCTGTGTCTCAGTGATCCTGCAGATGATTAAAGGAGAAAAGAGAAAGACAGGTTTGGTCAATGAATACACACTTTCAACAATGTATGTGGCAAAGATTACGATCTGGGGCTGAAAATAACTGCGGATTTCCTGTTGTATTATATGTAAAAATCCAGCAAACAATAAGCATACATTAAAAAAAAAATCATTCATTTAGCCTTACGTACGCACTTGAAAATAAATGTATGTTTTTGAGTGCTTTTCACTGCTATCTCTCAGACAGAAATTCTAGGTTTTAGCAAAAATAGCATTATATATAACCTAATGCTGTGGTCTCTTAACTTGACTGCATGGATGAATATGGTCAATGTTAAGCCCCTTATCCACTAAAGCCGAGATAAACCCCACATGCATGGGTTTTATCTATTGATGTTGCTCATAACATTGAGGTCATGAAGAGATTAGTGTTTACATATCAGCAAAAACAGGTGATATGAGTGAAAATCTGAGCTATCAGATTCTTTGGTGATGATCAACTAAAACAGAAATGAAGAGCAAAGGGAACAATATTACCATCAACTTTAATTGTTTGTACAATTATGAAAAAGAAAACATGAACTGGTCAAGTGATTCAAAAACAATCTGTTTAACCTCTACTTACTTAGTTATAAAACTCATCATTAAAAAGAAAACCTAAAAATATCCTCATTTTAGATCTGGGAACAATCCTTGATTTTTCATTCTTTAGTCCGCAAAATATAGCAAATTGCTTCGCTGTTATGCTGTGCTGTACACTTTGTGATGAACCAACATGAACCATGACTTTGAAATAACGTACAATCAGCTATACAATACTGAGTACAGAATTAAATGTGAGGTAAGCATCACACATCTATTACTTATAATAGCTGTTTTCCTTTGAGGCTCAGCAAAGCTAAGCTAACCCTGCTAACCCACCATCATCTCGCCTCGTGTTTGGGCTTTAACAACAGCCCTGCTTCCTCTGAGTGGAATTACTGTCACTAACAGGGACTTCTTTTTTCCATTTTAACTGAGAATGTCTGTGTTGGCTTAAAAAAGAGACAGGAAGAACAAGGGAAGAACAGACAGCAGGTGGTGCAGCTGCTAATAAGCACAACACCAAAAACTTCCTGTGACCCATTAAAAATAACCTAGAGCAGGGACCCCCTACTGAATGTATGGTATAAAACTGTGTTTTATATCAAACCAGGCCTAGTGCTAGATATAAACATATCTTGTTATGTAGCCATGAATACTAAGCTATTATAATATATGAAAATACATAGGCTACAACATCCATGTTTTTATTTTACACAACTGCTATGTACAATGAGTGACACTGTTATTTATAAATATACCTCTCAACTGACACCAAGGCCAATATCAACATTGTCTATCATTTGCATGATAACCAGGTGTACAAGCTATTCAAATTGTCACTTCTGTTTTAGACAGACAGTTGAATACATGATGGCCTATGAATCACAGTGCCAGGCATTATCATCCAGTACTACAGTTAATTTGTATTGACTAACTTTTAAACTTGTGGGAAAATGACAGTGAGAAAAAAATTGCATATTTGATCAAACTTTTACGACCATGCCGTACCAATGCAGACCCCTAGGGGTCGCGGGCCGCTGAAGATACTACAACTACAATTTATATTTGTGTTTTTAGAGAATTCTTGCATGTTATACGTTTGTGTTAACACTTGATTATGATTATACAAATATTGTGGTTCTTTCCACAAACAAGTATTCTACAGGTGATATCTAAAAGGAGCAAAGAAAAAAAGACAACAGTTTCATATTTTAAAAGTTTTAAATAAATATTCCGTTTCTATTTTTTAATACCAGCAAATTATCACTCAACAATAATCATGTGTCTGTCTATTAGTATGTGTATGTTGAAACCAACAAAACATTAACTGCTGTACCTCGTCATTTACACTTTATAAGGTAAGGTTTATAAGGTCTACAGGGCGAGGTGTAAATTTTAACTTGATTTTTAAGTGTTGTGTGCGAATCAAATGTCTGGAGGTCAAGTGGTGATCATTAAAAATGCAGTTTAACAATGAAGCTGCAGTAGTTAGTTGTTTGGAGGAGAGTTAAACCTGTCTGATTATCAGATCAGGTAAACTTGACAAGTCGGAGCAGATTCGACACAAGGGCAGTCCCTCACTTCCTGCTTCATACAATCAATCTTCCGTGAAACCCTAAGAATCTGCGGAACGACAGTAAAACCCCAACTATGACCGTGTGTTCTAGCTCAACAGGAACCTGGTGACTTTAATGAACCTTCACTTCAATATATTCATTCGAGTGTGTGTCAAATTGAAAACTTCAAGTCGCCTTTGTGGCATTTTTTTTTTCTACAGATGAGAGTCGGGGATTAAAACAGCGGGGCACATGACGAATGTACCAAGTTAATTCGTGACGTGACCGTGACTAGCTAACTCGCTCTTACTTGTTGCTTCCCCAAACACCCACAACACACCAAGATTAAACGATATTACCAAAAATCCACCTCATATTCACAACATATACGAAATTAACTCGCGTGAACGCTGTCACACGAAGAGGACGCGCGGTCAGACGGTGATGAAACGGCTCAGTTTAAATCGACACTTTGCCGAACTTACTTGTTCCGCTAGTTTCCCTCGATGTTTGATCGATAATGATCTGGCCGTGAATCGATAACTGTACATGGACAATACCCAAGGGCTACATTATGGACACATGGTGAGAAATGTGTCGGAGAATTATCGATAAGCCGACAAACCAACCACTTTTAATAAAGAAACTAACCGCTGACTCCTCCCTGCGCAACGAAAAGTACACCACAGTCAAGTTAGATGCACTATACACAACGTCCAGTGGGAGTTCAAAATAGGAAAAGGGTAAAAATAAAGTTGAGTTACAATCAATGTTTTCACCACAATTGCAGCAGCAACCACAAGTTAAAACTAAAAAGTGACACTTGAGCTGAGTCAGAAGAGTTTAAGGTCAGTATACATCAAAAGTCCAAGTTAAATGTCCACAGTTTAATTCAAAGAAGACAAGTTTGGGTCAAGTCTGTTATGTCTCCAAGGCCATAAGTCATGTACACAACTACTACAAATATTGGTACCATCACTTGTGGTTGTAGGAGTCAACAAAGAAACGTTCAAATTCGGAGAGTCAGGCTGCATTATAAAATCAAATCCAAGTACTACTACTCCTACTGCAAAATATACTACTTATAGATCTACTACTTACTGTAAGTTTTTTAATCAGACATTACACTATTTCTATCATTTGACAATCGTCTATATCAGTGTTCTAGCCTAGTCCTACCCCCTAACAAAATAATTGTTTTGTTTATAGCTATGAAGTCCTATCCAACGATATTAAATTAAACTATACACTAAATAAAAGACAAAGGGACCTGCAAACTACATCAAAATGACTACATTAATGAAAAAAATCTCTAACTGTTTTATTGAATCTTTTACCTATGAAGTAAGACATTTGCAAAGCTCCGTCGAGATTTTGATTCAACCCAATGTCCCTTATTTAAGTGCATCAAACTGGTTACGTTGTGAGAGTTTTAGTTTGAAATCTACTTCACTTCCGGTGTTGTGTTGCTGTTGCCTGGCAGCTAAGACGTCCGCTTCCTTTGACGAGCAACAGCTTGTCTAATCCCATTAACTTTTAACACAGTTTTTTATAAGCATTACAATACATTGTTTATATTTATGGTTAAAAAAACCCATGATCTTTGGAATGATTTTTTAGTTTTACCTGTGTAAAAAATACAAATAAAAATTCACAAATATATGTCTACATAAATGTATTTTTTAAAACACTGTAGATTTATACTGATTTTAAGAAAAAACAAAAACAAATCTCAAGTAGTCTGGTTTTAATTTTGACAATTTTAAATATTTGATAAAAAAATTGTGTTAAATGTTAAAAATGTCAATGTCATTCATACACAGTACCAAAGCTATCAGTTCTGGATAAAAACTAATTTTATTCTGATGCTTAAAACAAACTGCTTCTACAGTAGGTAGTTAGAGAACGGTCTCAGAGAACAACTTGTACAACTAACAGCTCTCCCTCCAAAAAAAGAAAAGAAATAATAATAATAATAACAGAATAAAGACGTAGTTTGTCCAGCAATGTGAAGACGTTGACACTTGCATTTAAACCACAGCCCACAGACAAAGATCCTCTTTACATGGCTATTACACAGAAGGTCAATACGCACAAATCAATATGCAAAAATGCATATTTCATGGCAGTGAGGCCTGCGTAGCTGTGTCAGAACTGCAGAGGAAACTGGCCAGCGTGCACTGATCATAAAAAGCCCTTTGTTGTGTTGCTTTAATGGCCTGTTGAATGGACGCTTTGTTTAGCAGCTGGAACAAAATGTATGCTTGTTTCTGTCTACTTGTTAGACTCCGAAGCCACTGCCGCTGCCGCTGCCTCTACCTCGAGGTTGACCTTGTTTGATAAGGAGTAATGGTACGTCCTCATGGACGCCTCCACCTTCTTGAAGTCTGGGCGGTTTTCGTGTCTGATGATAAAGGAAGAACCCAAAGAGTTCATTTGAATGGTTTGAATTTATAAAAGACACTCACATAAGACACAAACAGTGTAAACCATCACATTTCTGTTGAAGATTGTCCTAAATCCAACAATAAGAACAATGCATGTCCACAGCTCTTGACTGCTGGAGTGTCTTTAAAAGAATGATGATAATGACTATCGCAATGACCTCATCTGTACTTATAGATGTTTTTTATAGAATGTAAAATATTTTATGACTAGCTCGCACTGTGATGATAAAAATGTCAAAGGTCTTTGGTCAAGGCCCCTTCAAAGTCTGTCAGTAATTCTGTATTCAGAGAGAAATGTTTCTATAACAAATTGGAAGTCTACTACTTTGATTTGGCTATGTGTTAATTTATACAATTTTGCATGCGCCGTTTATATTTTCTCTTACAGACTCCATGACAGTAACCCTACATTTCTTTAGTATTAAATGTTTTTAGAATTATATAGCTATTTGGTCAGAACATATCCTGAAAGAACAACATTCTGAGCTGTGTCCCTTCCTGTCACCCTTATAAATTCCTAGTATCTTCAACTTTGCCAGTGTCCACAAAGACTTTTAGAGGTTTCCACAACTTCCAGATCGGTATTATCTTTCTTCAAATTAGGTTCATACTCACTCGTAGGTCCAGCACTCTTTCATTAGCGTATACATTCTCTCAGGACATGCTGCGGGACAGTCCATTCGCTTCCCGGATTTGAGGAATTCCATCACCTCTTGTCCTTTCAATTTCTAAAATGAAATGGTTGGAAAAAGACACAAGCTGTGAGGTGAAGTTAATGACCAGGACAGGTTTGTGTAGCAGTGTGCGTTGTACCCTGTAAGGCTTCCCTCCGTAGGAAAAGGCTTCCCACATGGTGACACCAAAACTCCACACATCACTTTTACTGGAGAATTTGTGGAAGCTGATACACTCTGGAGCGTACCATTTCAGCGGCCATTTACCTCCACTGCGAGCCTGTGTGATAAAAAAAAAGTTAGTTAGACTAAATAGTTAGAGCAGGAATTTAAAAAAGGAAAATATTTGAATGTTTAAAAATACATTTTGTGTAACTCTAACCATGTTGATTAAATGTCTCTAAAGGGAAAACAATAATCTTTAAAATAATTTACAGACCAGGAATAAAAGCTTTAAAGTTAATAACAGTATATTATTATATAAAAAATGAACTTCAGGAATAAAAGCTTTAAAGTTAATAACATAGTACACAGTACATTATTATATAAAAAATGAACTTTGACAATATTCACAATGTCTTGAATTACTATCTGTAGTTATCTGTTGTAATTTCTCCAAATCTGTGTAGTTTTTGCCTGCAGCTATAAGAAAACATGTCGTTGTTCAGTACCTTGTAGTAGCTGTCATTTGCTCCCAGGGCTTTAGAGAGGCCGAAATCACTGATTTTTGCATACTGTTTGTTGACCAGCAGGACGTTACGAGCGGCTAAATCTCTGTGCACAAAGTTCTTCTCCTCCAGATACCTCATTCCCACGGACACCTGATGCAACAGGTTGACAATGTTCTCTGTGCTCACATTATCCCTGTGAAAAAAAATATATTTTTCAATATATCCCACACATATTTTCTTATGTGTTTCACTGAGGGTTAACAACATCTGATAATGTGTCAGATTTACTGACTTATTATTGCTGAGGAATTTGTGGAGCGGTCCAGCAGAGGCCATCTCCATGACCAGCATCAAACTCTCAGCATTGCAGAGACCCAGCATGCGGACGATGTAGGGGTTGCTCAGCTGATACATGATCTCAGCTTCCCTCATCATCTCCTCCTTCACCAGCTTCTCGTTGTCGCTCTTGAGCACTTTGATGGCCACGTCTACCTGACCACTGCAACATAAAAGAGCTTTTAGTCTGTGGCCCAAGAAGCTACTTATGTTCATAACATCTCCATCCTTACGTGTCAGACTTGAGGACTCCCTTCTTGACACAGCCAAAATTTCCAGTTCCCAGCTCCACTTCATCTATTAGCAGCTGACTCCTCTTGATGTTGAATCTCTTCACGTCGTTGGGGTCATGGTACGGGTTGAACTCACTGCAGTCCATGGGCAAAACTTCCTGTTGCACAGGCCCGGCTGTAAGGTGAAGATAACATGTCAGGTGTAGTAACAGAATCCACAAGATATATTAAAATAATACTAATTATAACTTTAATTAGGCTGTAAAATGCAATATACCCTTAAAATAACCACTTAAGGCTATTCCTAAAAGTATAATTAATTTAAACTGAGTCTCTGCAGTCATTTTAAAGGGTCAAAAAAAGGTTAAGTTGAACGTTTACCAGTTTAAAATAGGCCCTGTAGGTGGCAGTAAAGCAACACATACGTGTTACAAATGTCCTCGTCAAAGGCCTTGACCCTTAAAAGCGTAAAAAAGTAAAATGCTACCTACTAATGCAGAAAAACCTTACCCTTTTAGTTTCCAAAAGAAACAAATTTTCTCTGGACGTGCTACAATTCATGGAAAATGTACACCCATTTACTTAATTTATATTTATCCTACATTTATTTTACTATTTTAACAGCTACACTATATATTGATGTAAATCTATTAACACAGTACTGTATACCGAGATATAATAATGCCAGAGACGTTTATCACTGGGTGTAATTCACAAAACTGACCTCTAGGTGTCGGTGTGTATCTTCCCGCACCTGATCCAGGTCCAGGTCTCTGAAAGTGAGACAGTTAAATTACAGACTGGCAAAACATAACTGACCATAAACTGTGCAGAATGTCATCAGTACTCACGTTTGGTATACTCGGGGTCTCTGCAGGGTCCAGAGGAAAAGTATGGGTTAATCAAAGAATTTGAAACAAAATATCAATACATTTAAATTTCAAATACATGAATAAGTGAAATGTAAAGTTTTCAGTACTTTCAACTGGTTTCCCATTTAGACAAGCTTCTCTGAGCACAGTCACCAGACCATCAGCTTTCATCTTCAGGTACTCCACCAACTGAGGATACAGAGATTAGATTAGATTAGATTGGATAAGATTAAATTACATTAGAAAAGTTACATTAAAATATAACTTTATTCAAGCGTAGTAATCATAGCTGAGATGTGACAAATGTGTAAAGGATCCACCTGCCAGACTGTGTCAAACTTCGTTCCCTCTGGCATTGAAAATTTCCCAGATTTTTCCTGGCTGATCTGATAGTGGTACACTGTCTTTCCATACATCATGGACAGAGCAAACGTACCAGGCTCGTCTCTTTCTCTCACTCTGTGAAGTACAAGGCGGAAAATACAGAAACTCGGATCTGATATGTAAGAAAAGGGAATTTCATATGTAAAAGATGTTGAAATCGCTCTTACAGAAACTTTCCATCTGGCTGTGCACCAGAGTAGAGACGCCTCTCACTTTCCTGGCGGCTTATTTTACCATGATACCAGGGCATCTTCTCATGGGCTGTTGTAGCGATCAGCTTCTCCAGCTGAGGAGCTTGACTGATAATGGCCTGCTCCATGGCTTCACCCTAAACAAAGCCATTTTAATCATCATATCTTTGTCGAGCTATTTGATTTGGTTTCTGAATCCGATTAAACATCAACATTTTCTACCCAACTTAACTCAGCAGTAAAACCTGCCATGACTGTCATAAACTTTTCACCGTGTAGGTACACAATTAATAATTGTCTTGCCATATTAATTATCAACTAACATAACATGATCTGAATTACTGGACTATTTTTTTTTTGGCTGAATTTTGGAGGATGTCTTTCCCCCGAGTCACAACCTGCTTTTTTTGCGTCTGAAATCAAGTTCCTTTAAAATGTTCTTTCGGTTTCAGAAATAAAACGGAACACAGCTCAACACTTCAGGAGATATAATGATACAAAGCTGTTGGAGAAGCCTGAGAGATGTGTCCAAAAAACGGTTAATTGATTAAAATTTCTGAAATTATAAAATCTGACCTTGAATATTTTTTATGGTATTACAAAAATGCACTTCATTTTTGGGTCATGACAACAAACTATTTGTCCACAGAATACCTTGGTCGATATCAGATTAATTCAGCCCAATGTTTTGCACAGCTTTTTTTGTACAGAGGATTTTTTTTTTGATTTATCGCCCTTGTTGATTTTTTGTTAACTTTGATATCAACATCTGATTGTTTTTTTTGTTGTCTTATTTATAATTGTTATCATAGCAGAATGGTTATTTGCATGAATTTTTAGTCTTAGCTTTTGGTCGATGTGGCAGGTGAACAAATAAAATTCAGTTTGTTGAAAACCTCAAACGTGTATTTTTTTTTGCTCTGGCTGTTATAATTGCAATTTCAGAAAGCATACCAACTACTTTGGAAGAGATGCTTGTCTTTTCAATTGTCAATATATAGTAAATACTTCACCACAAACTAACAATTTATATACTAACATATATATTAACAGCAATAAAATGATGCGCTTTTTTCTATTTGAAGAGTTAGTGTTAGTGGCAGAAATCCTAACCTCCAGGTTCCAGGTCTGCTTCACATACTCCCTCAACATGTTGTCTCTCAGGCTGTCAAACACACCAGTCTTAATGGGGGTGTCGGGGGTCCTCAGGCAGGGTTTGGTCAGAGTGCACACCAGTCCATCAGGGTCTTTACTGTAGAACTCACACAGCTCTGCAGGCCCACAGTGAGGCACCCCTCCTGTGAAGCAGTAAGTCCCGTTCATCTGCTTCTCTATGGGATAGTGGTGGAACTCCAGGTTCCACACCAGGGACAGGACGTAGCCTCCCAGACTGCGCAGACACTGTCGGAGCAGGAAGAGGCCGTCGGACATCCCGGCCAACTTCAGGTGCTGCTCGGCCTCAGAGCGGCTGATGCTGCCGTAGAAGAAAGGCAGCTCGACCGCGGGGTCGGTGGACATGATGACACCTCAGGGTGGGAATTAGCTCAGTGTCCAGGGTGAAGAGTACGGAGAAAAAAACTGGATGAATAAAAGAGAAAGATGAAGACAAGTTTGTAAACATTTGAATTTTAATCAAATCTCCTTTTTAAAACCCAGCCACGGCAGAAAACATCTTTAAAACCTCACCTAATTCTCCTCTAGATCAAAGTCTGCTCTGAGATCTCCAGACTCTTATGCAGTATAAAAAAATGTAAGGGATCATGTGCCTGTATGAGACGTTTAGTGAGAAACAGCCACCCTTTGAGATTGCATGACGCTTGCAGATGAACACATTGGTGATAAAAGCCACAACAGGAAGTTGCAGTCCGCCCTCGCACCCTCTTTCAGCATCTTTTTTCTTCAGTTGAACAGGTGCTTTTTGATTCTGTAACATTCCCTTCTGCTCTTCTCTCTCCGTGAGACACTGAAGCACTTTCCTTCTTTTAAGGAAAACTTCAGAGCAAACGTTAGCGTGTGGTTTGTGTCAAAACAAAACAAACAGTTCAGTTTGTAACAGTAATTTGTCAAAACAAAACAAACAGTTCAGTTTGTTCAGTTCAGTTTGTAACGTCCATCGTGGATGGATGGAGCTTGTATTTATCAGAAACAGCACTGTGGGCTAGGAGCATCGATGACGGTGTGAATTGTGGGTAAAAAACAAAATAATGTAAAGTGTAAAATAATGACAGTCTCTCGAATAAATCTTTGAAAAGATCAGCTTCTTGGCCTCACAGCCACAGTGGACAGACCTACAGAGACACACAGACACCACAAAAGACAACTACAAAGGAACTTCAGAGGTTTTCAAGAGCACTATTTATTTAATTTTTAACACAAATTACACAATTATGCTGTAGGAACATCGGCTCGTTAAACTCACCAGCCCGTTTACATTGGCATTAATATAGTTTAAAAAGAACAAACACGGCCCCCGAGGGCCAGTGCTGCTGCTACCATCATGTCACACATCGGTGTTGGTCCATGTTCAACGCGAACAGCAAATACAATTCACACATCGGTGTTGGTCCATGTTCAAATACGCGAACAGCAAATACAAGACTTTTTTTTCTCTCGTAACTGACCTTCTAAAACATTTTAATGAAGGAACAAATAAAACACTTGAAAATATTACCAGAAATACCTTTAGGGCAACGTTTTACTATTGGGACCAGATGGGTGTTTTGGGGGCCAGGGGTAGCCCCTGGGCCGGGAGTTTAGACCCCCTGATATTCATTTTCTTTTTTACATTAAATTTGAATGAAGAGAAATGAATATACAGGCTGTAATACATACATACAATATGCATATGATGTGTCAAATAAACATTGTTTTTTAGACACATTCCCACAGTAAAACATTTGATTCAAACCCTGATGAAAATGTATTTTGGTTCACTGATTAACATCACCGTCCTCTGAATCAGTGTCCTGCTCGTGACAAATGGATCAAGCAGTTTTAGTGGAAATTCCTTGGCAGAATAAATTGGTGATAAATTGAAAAGAAAGACTTTTTTATTCCCCTGTAAATTAGGATTGTTGTAATTTTTGTCCTCCCGAGTCTTGGATCAGTATTTCCACCACTAGAATGAAGATTTAGGCTCGGTGTAGTTTTCATCTCTTTTGACATGAGTGGTCTGGGGGCGTCCAACAATTGTTCATATTTTTCTTTTTTCTTTTTTTTTATCTAAAAATCCAACGAGGATGAACTTTTCAATACACTACGAGCTAATCTCTAGCATCTGTGTCAGTTCTCGTACTGCAAGGAGAAAGTGAATTTAAAACCAACCAACCCTAAAGGCACCATGACAAGAATACGAACCGCGCTGCTGTAATTTATGATGCAGCTACGCTAACCAAAACACTGACACCTGTCCAACATCGGCGGAGGCCAAGTCTCAGCACGGCTCGTGTTCTTCTCAAAATATATAGTTTTATGTCTTCTTTTCTTCTTTACTGTATATCACCAACCACAGAGACGGAGAGTGAGGGATGAAGAGATGAAGAGACGACACATGTACAAGGTGAATGACAGTGGTGCAGAGCATAGATCTGCTATAAAATGGAATTATATAAAGTGCTGTAAAAGAAGAGGATGGGAGCAATAAAAAAAAAAACGCTCCTGCCTTGCTATGTAATGGACGCAGGCCAAAGGCTACACACCCGGGTCTTCTCCCGTACAGAAAAATTCCAAAAATAGTTTATTTTCTGACTTTTTCCCCCCGTCTAAGTCCCGTTGTGTGGCAAGTGAAATATCATCACCAGGAAAAAAGGTGGACGTTTGTCCAAGAGTGACATTTGGAGCTTTGGTAAAGATACTGCACTTGGGCGTTTGCCTCTAACAACAGCCGTACTTTCTGTAGAATAACTGATTCCAAAATAATCAAAACCAAACAGCAGCATGTCCAGGAGGAGGACGGACACCAAAATTATACGATCGTTGTATTTACTTGAGCTAAGATTTCCACATTGGACACGAAGAAAGAGAAACCTGATGGAGCAGACATTCATTCGTTAGGTGTCGTCTGATATTAATAATGACATTGGCTAAGACAAACCTTGATTCAGATTTACAATACATGGCTGTCATAATCTTAGTCAGTCAAGTAGTGAAAATGTTTAATTAGGCTCAAGAAGTACATCGGCTTCATGGTGGCGCTAGGGAGAAAGAGATGACACTTGAGCAACTAAATGCTTGCAAAAAGACGTGATATTCTAAAATCACACCTGTCTCTACTGCGGGTTTAAAAAAGTTTCATAGTTGGTTCACAACGTCCTTGGCCTTCGGTGTTTCAACAGCACACTTTACGTGTGGTTTGTATTGTTCTTCCCTGTGGCTAACAAAGTAAATTCAATTCTCAGCCAACAGATTCAGTTTTTCTACATATTTTGCAATACTTAATTTATACGTTTATATACGTTTCAACTTAGGGCAAGTATTCAAGTTACATCACTACTAGAAAATAGACTGATGTAAGTCGAGGACCACTATTTATTCAGTGGTTCATTTATATTTAACCAGAGTTGGCCAGACAAGATGGTTTGACCTATGACCTGACAAGTGTCTAAGATTCTAGGCCACTCGGTGGAAGGGTGATTCGAGCTCTTGCCTTACAACAAAAAGATCACCGTTCATTTCCTACAACACAGTCATTCCATATGGAGTTTGTTCTCTCGTGTTCTCTCCTCCACCCCCCACACCGTCCTATAACATGTAGGATTGGGTTCACTGTTAATTGTAATGGTTGTGAGTATTTGTGACCCTGTGATAGACTAGAATTCACTGTTAATTGTAATGGTTGTGAGTCTGTATTTGTGACCCTGTGATAGACTAGACCGGTGGTTCTCAAACTGTGGTATGCGTAGCATCAGTGGTACTCTCTATATTCTAATGTTGGTCATCATGGTGGTACTCAGAGAGCTCGATGTTTTCTCAGGTGGTACAGAGTAGAATAAGTTTAAGAACCACTGGACTAGAGGGTTACCTCATGGGTGAAGTGGTAGAAGTCAAAGTGGTGGCCATCAAGATGTTTCTAAGTAGTCAGTCAGAGACAAAATAATAAAATATAACCTGGTGACAAATGATTCATATCCTGATGTGCAAGATAAAATTCAACACTCTTCCTGTGTTGATAAATCAACAGAATCGTTTTTTTTAAGAGCTACATTTGTGATAAATTAACCAGCGCTGCGTATATATCATGTTTATAGTGTAAAAAATAAAGAAGCCAGAAGACATTTAACAAATCTGAAAAAAGGTGTTTCAAGTTGTCTCCTGTCTGAGCAAAGTGACTCAAACATCCTTCAGTAAAAGCGTCACATTTCTCTCTCCAAACACAGATATCTGTGTTCTGTGAACCTTGCCACTGAAGGCGTAGGAGGAGTGTGCCACAGATCTGGGTCTGAAATTCAACAAACTTCACAATAATTTCCTGCATGGTTGGAAAAAGTTGACATTCAGACGAACAGTTTTCTGTAGGTTGTGACTCAGTATCGTATCTTTCCCAGTTAGAACGAGGCCGCGTAGGTTTATATGTACACTTCATATTTAATGAATATATAATGAATGAATGAATACTGAATGAAGTTTAGGGCCAATCGACATTGTTTACGTTAATCTATACCTACAAAAAGTTGCTAAGTAAAAATGTTTCAAGGACAGTGTTTAAAAACTGTTTTCATTACGTGCTGAGTTAGTGGTGTATCACACATCCTGAACAGAACTGGAACACTACTGCAGCACCAGATGTTTTCCTTCCAATAAATAACAAGCATCTGCAGTAAATTAAAAAAACAAAAACAACAAAAAAAAAAAAAACGCTTTTTTTTTTCTTCAAACAAAAATCTGCATTTCGTTTGTACACACCAACACTTACTGTCCGTGGCTACAACATTTGGTAAAATGTGCTTTTGTTTTCTCGAAAAAGACAAGTCGACGTGACTATTCTTATATTACACACATGAGCCAGAATGACTGTAACTCAGCCTGACTCCAGTGCTTTTTTAAAAATGACACTTTCCCACCGAGAAACAAAGTTAAACCCAAGGTTTTTGAAACGTGTCTTTTAATTTAGCGAAACAAACAGCTATAAATACAAGTTACAGGAAAACCACAGATAAAATTAATTTATTACACATTCATTTTTCAATGTCTCGTAGAACAACAAGAGTCAAAAAAGCAGACGCAACAAATTCAGAGTAAACAACGCCAAAGCTTTATCTTAATGACGGGTGGTTTTAGTAATAATAATAATAATAATAATAATAAGTTACTCACATTTTGCCGTGAAACAGAACAGAGCTGTTGATTCAGAGGCAGAATTTTATCTGCTGATCTCCCATACGGTAGAAACAAGTGTGTGGTGAGTGTGACGCTCTCTCTTACACACACACACAGACACACACACACGGATACACAGACACACACGTGTTTTGTAAGCCCTTTTCATAGATATATATCTGTATCCTCTTACTCTTTCTCAGTTCTAATCCTGACTCAAACCTACATCTTTAACCTCAAATTATATTCCCCTCACGAGGACAAAGTGTCTGCACTGCAACAAAAAAAATGCAAGTGTAGCTCACACACACACACACACGTGTTCCTGCAGTGGTGAGGTGTTGAGCCGCGGCCTGCTACAAGTTAAATACTTTAGTTTAATTATTACAAAAGACTCAAAAGACACAGTGTTGCTTTTATGATAAGTGTGTACTTACACTGTACAATTGAATAATTCAGTACAAACTACACTATTTCATAGAGCAATCTTAGATAATTAAAAATACCCCACATCTGAACTTTGTCTCCAATCCAGAATTATAATAATTGTATATTGTATATATAATTATACAAATGGTCTTATTTTTTATGGATAAAAATCATATTCTTGCCTATCAAATAATTCAACAGTTCAACAATTGAATTTTTTATAATTAAAAAGTGATACGTATTTCGCGTCATTCTCTCTCTCTCTCTCCCTCTCTCCCTCCCTCTCTCTCTCCCTCTATCCCCTTTTCATCAGTAACAGCTGCTGGCCTGCACATCATGCAGCCAATGAGCAGAATCCCATTGGAGCAGCGAAAAATTACCAACGTTAAAACAAAAGAAGGAAGACGTGGGCCTTCAAAATAAATTACGTTAATGCGTTAGTCACTGTTTCTTTCACGCACATTTCAGAATAGTCTAAACTTAGTAAAGGGAAACACCCAAACACAGAAATTCCTGAATGAACGCCATGTTACACTGTACTTTTAAAATATTGTTTCCCCCATTTTTTAGACTTTTTTAATACACTCTAAAAGACTTGAGTGACATCTAGTGGCAGAGGATTTTACATAACCCTTCAATCACGTGCCATGGTCAATATTATTCAGATTCCCGCTTGTATTTCTTCCTCCTCCAGTCTACATGATAATCTTTCACAAAATGATGTGTAGGGCCACACAGTGGCTGAGTGGTTGGTGCTTTTGCCTTACAGAAAGTTAACTGTATGCATGTTCTCCGTGTGTGAGTGAGTTTTCTCCCGAATTTTTATTTTTTTATATTATATAATTCATTTTTGCATATACAGTGAATGCAACTCTACACTACACACCAGAGACTCACGTTTAAAAGTCACGTGTAAAACAATTATATCCAAGACAGAGGAGAATGATATACGTATATATAAAAATATGTTTTATTTTGAAAACAATTACAGGAAGTATGGATTTTGTTATTGCCTTTCCCTTGACTACCATCTGTTGCTCTCTGCTTGTGGAAGTAAAAGAAGTGGAGTCTCCTCGGTGACCCGCCGGCGGCACCGCCTCCTCCTCCTCCTCCTCCTCTTCTTCCTCCTTCTCCTTTTCCTCCTTCTCCTCTCAGCTCCTCTGCTCCTGCTGCGGCTGTCTTCTCTCTGCTCAAACGTCTGCAGGAGGACGCAGTGAGGTAGGTCATAGACTCCGGTCAGCCAGTCTGTCTGCAACACTCTGCTTTTTCATGTCCAGCTCTGCAGGAAAACTGATGCAACTGGAGTCCAGCGGCTGCTGCTCTGTTAGTCTGTGAGATCATTCCTCCAGAAACCCCTGGTGCAGAGGGTCTCTGAAGTCTCAGGAAGGATTTTCTTTTATGCTTTCTGTTGTGGCTTTGCACCAGCGTTGGCTCAACCTGTGGTTGGTTTATGTGCAGTGTGAAACCTGGTGTCTACCAGTGGAAATGAAAGCATTCTGTTCTCCTCCAGAGCTGACTTGGCTGATGACAGGGCAGTGTGTGCGTGCCCGTGTGTGTACGTGTGTGTGTGTGTGTGTGTGTGTTGCCGTTTTTGTTGCACCTTAAGGACCTCTTCTTGTATAATCACTGACCTTGTCAGGACCAGCAGTTCTCACCACAGACCACAGTCTGTTTCTAATGAGACAGAACCCAGTTTCTTTCTCAGTATTTTTTTTTGTTAAGACTTAGATAAATGTGTGAACAGTTATATATAAGCTCATGGTCATGCATGTAATGTGTAATTTATGGCTGTAAATTGAGTGTGGAGATAAGGCTGAGCTCCTGACTCAGTGGATGTTCTCAGACCTCCTGGTAGGAGTTCACACCAGACCTCGTGGAGGCCATAGCTTGGTTTTAATGAGGCAGAAAGACATTTTAGTGCAATTTCTTTATGTGATCAAGATATGAAGAGTTTATGCTCAGGTCGTGTATGTGTGTGTGTGTGTGTGTGTAGGGANCTTGCAACAAATGAAGGCTGGAATTGTCTTTCTCACCAGTTGGGGGAGCACGTTACTGCCCCCAGTGTCAGCTGATAGAAACCCAGTCCTGACTGTAAATGACATTGTTGTTTGTTTTACAGATTTGTTTGTGGAAATGTGTAGCTCCTGAGAGACCAGCTGGAACAGTGGCTGATTCACTCCAAGTGCTGACTTCACAGAAACCTGCAGGTTGGTGTGTTACATTCCTGACGTCTGTGTCGTTTGACTGTCTGTCACCGTCCTTTATCTCTGGTTCTTTTTTGGCCAAAGGCTTGAGCCTCAGAGGAACCACATACTTAATGCCGCCTGCTGTAGTGGTAGCCTGTGTGTGTTGCAAAGACTCACATACACTAATATATGTTTATATTTTTTAAAGACAATATGGCGTTACTTATGCAGCCGGCAGCTCAGTTGGAGGTCAGGGAACATTGGGTGGTCCTCGATTTTCCACGGCAACCCCTGAACCTCTGTGTATCACTGTCCTAAATAGACCTACGGGGTTACATCAGTAGAAAATAGGTGTGGGTTCAATAAGGTCTTAATGGCCATTGGCCACACAGTTGCCCTTTACCCTCATCTGGGCAGTTTCTAAAATGACCACATCAAACACAATGACAGGCGATATCTCAAAACCGTAGGTACATTTCAATGACATATTCATGGCCACTGCACTTAATAACTGACAATGATAATGTTCCCCACTGCCATATATTATCAATCAGCGTTAACGTACAAAGGTTTTTCTAATGTTTACATCCTTTACATTAAAATATTTTTGTGTTTTTATTCGTTTTAAAAAGACAGCTCAGAATATATTATCAATCAGCGTTAACGTACATACATTTCCCTAAAGTTTACATCCTCTACATTACAGTATTTGTTGTGTTTTTATTCGTTTTAACAAGCTGCAAGCTACTTATGAGGACCAACCTGAGGCTTGTGGACACAGATTGGTCTGAAACAAGTCCTTGCAGATCTTAAAATATCATCCTGATTATTGTTGTTCACAATAATCACTGAGGTGCATCATAGGCAGTGCATCACTGGGAAAGGATGAACATGATGATGCACATGTATGTTGCTTTACATATCACTGTTCTCATTTCAAATTCAATCATTAAAATTTGAAAAATGTGTTACATTTAAAAAGTAAAAAGAAATAACTTAATGTTGGTTTTAAATGTGGCCTCATACATGTGTAACCATGGTGGGTGTAGGATGACTGTTTTCCAGGGCTTGCTTTAGGGGGCGATGTTGAGGCATCTTGGTGCATCCAAAGATAACGACTCCAGGAACTATTTTTTATTGTTCCTGAGTTTCAGGCAGAAATTCACAAGTTGTCATGCATGTTCAGGTTCTCAAAAGGCAAATGATCAGACTTCAGGCAGAAACTTTCCTAGTCATCACGTTAGCAGCAGTGAAGCCAAACTGTCATATTCCTTCTTTCGGTGAATTTTTACGACAGTTTGTTGCATGACTGTGGTCACATTTTATCCGACGTGAGTACTTGATACTTTTCTTCGTGCTGAGCGCCGTGTTTTTAGTGCTTTGGATTTTGTGAGAGCTGCAGATCAGATAAAAATGTACAAAAAAGGGGATTGTGATAAAAGTCAGAAAGAAGAAAAACCCCTTCACCTCCATCTGTGCTCTGCTCCCAGTGCTGCTGGCTGACTCACTTCATGTTGAGTCAGCTCTCTCCCTTACTAAATATTGTTTCAGACTTGAGAGGCACATTTTCAAAGGGGGAGCACGTCCGAGGTTCTCCCGCCTGTTTACGTTCCCACTTTTCATCTGTGCACAGTTTATTTGGGGGCAAGAAATGCCCGACCCGTTCCCTCTTTTTGAGCAGATTACTAAATAAATTATGGTAGATCAATATATCTATCTATCTATCTATATAACTTCTTTAAATTCCATCATCTATCACCTGTTTAGATTTTTCTCATGGACCACTTGGTCCCCCGGTCCTGAGGTCCTATGTGGACCTCTGTTATGCTGAAATAATACATTGAATCCAATGCTGGTTCGTGAGCTACTATTCCATGATCAAAGTGTAGAGAAAAAAAAGGAGTACTGTAAACTTGAAGCTCTAGGGAACATGGGACACTTTGCATCTGCCTGCTCTGCACAGACTTCACTTGGAGCCGGTCATGTGGCTTCTATTAGTGAGCTAGTTTTCGGAGAACTCCGTTCTCCCTGGCAACACTTACAGACAAGGACAGTGTAGTTAGCTCTGGTTTTTAAAAGAAAAATGAAAAACAAACAAAAAAAACCAACAACTTTCATGTGCATTCTTTTTACCACATGCACGGCACCAGTCAGTGCTCGATGTTAGATAACAACAGAAAGAATGATGCTGTCATAACCTGCCTATATATGACCAAACCACTGTACCCCAGCCCCCCACCCCCCTCTGTTTCTGTGGGCTCTGACAACACTAGCTCATCATTGGTATCAGTCATATTTTCCTTTTTAGGGTTAGAGTTAGGATAACTAAGTTACCCATCAAACTTCAGAGAGGTGGTCCCAGTCCCCTTAGAAAGTGCCAAAAAAGTTGTGCAAAAAACAAAAAAATAAAATAAAAAAACAATACAGTCAAAACAAGCATTAAGTTGAAGAATAATACAGATTTAAAAATAAATTCCTCGGAGTGTCGAAGGGTAATCATTAAATTTGGACATTTTCCTGTACTTCGGCCAACTTCTTTTAGGTTATTTTTTCTCACTCTGACATGTCGAAGGCACGTCCAAGTAGTGCTTCTGAAGAATCAAGGCACAAAGACAGCAATGAGTCAATCATAGCAAAATAGTTCCAACGCCACATCCCGGCTTAGTGGTCACAAGAAGTGCCACAAGTCATGAAACCCTGCCCAACAAGTCAGAAATTACAGAATTGTCAGGACTCTGATCCAAAGATGACTTGGCAACGACCTCCAAGTACGCCGGGAAAACCGTTTGTTGTAGACATTTCAAATTTTTTTTGATGATCTACACACACACCCGGCTGTGTCTCGGTGCAGTCAGTCCAACGCCGGTCCAACTACATGGTTGATTCAAGAATTGTGCGGTCCATCACTGTCAGTGTTTGACCGTTTGTCTCTGCTACGTCCGTGTCTGTGGTTCATGCAGTACTTTATAAGCGTAACCCATTCAAACAAAGCCCAAACGGGTGAATTGGTGTACACACTCTCTGTCCTGCAGAAAAAAACATGGGATTTGATCCCTGCAAAATTGAGAGTGAAACAGTTTTAGTCAAAACTAAACCATGGAAGATGTAGCAGCACCACCTCTCCTCTATGAGGTAGTTCACTCCTCCTCTACCCTCTGGTAAGGTTAGTAATGGAGCAGTAATTCACCGTGTACATGCTCGTTGCTCTGGGATTCATTTGATCGTTGTCCACAAATCTTCTTGAGCTGAATTACTTGAGAAGCACCAGAGGGCGTCGTGAGGGGGTGACTCCCTGCCTCTCTTGTTCAAATAAACAAGGAGGGAGTTAGTGTGGTAATAAAAAGCACTTGATATCAAGCTGCAAATTTAATAACCACACCATCATTTGAGATTGGAAACAGAAGTAATGAAAACAGAGGGGGTTTTGGCTGATGCAGGAAATGACTGTGACAAAGTAGAGAGAGAGGCAGAGAGAGAGGCAGAGAGAGGGAGAGAGAGAGAGACTTTCCACCTATAATCTGCAGTGCTACAAAGACCCCACAGTCTGTTAAACAGCTTCGTCTTTTTTTTACTACACCTATAAGAACATTTTTCATCTGATTAGTTCCCATTCACTTCAGACTGGTTGCTGCAGCAGACTTGAGCAGCTTACGCTCTCGCTGTCTCTACGTCTCTTTCATTTCCCTGGGGCTTTGCACTAGTCTTTCTTCTTTTTCCTCCTCTTTTCAGGAGGCAGCTTGTTCCCTTTGCTCTCATCACCAAAAAGTTTCCCATCTGCTTCCGATTACCTTTGGCTGCAGTTGGTTAGCCGCCAGCCATCTGGGCCAATGTGGCGTCTCCGCTCGCTTCTCTTGCCCCAGACTGCTCTGAGGGAGGGATGCAGTGGAGAGAGGGAAGCCAGGGACACGAGTGTGCTGGGCAGACAGACTTCACGCAGCAGTGCAGCCGTCCAGACTCATGTCAAAGAGAAGGGCACCATGCAAATGTCCAGGCTCTGGTCTGCTGTTATAATGGGCACTGTGGGTCAGAGGAAGTCATTTTATTTTCCATTGTTATTTTAAAGGCAGACTTTCCCTATGTTGGAATCCGAGAAATTAACTTGTGGCCAATTACAAAGTACAGTGTGTTTATGAATAGTACAGGGCAGTCAAGTGTACAGAACAGAAAACAGAGCATTCTTCTCTAAATAAACCAATATTTAAATTAGTCATAAGCCTCATATCGTCAGCGTATAAAGGCAGTGACAGAATCAGTTACAGATTCAAATGAATTTTCAACATTTTGTAGTTTGTATGTATTATGTGTTGCAGTTGAAACGTAGCTGAAATTAACCACCAAACCCCAAAACAAATATTGACAAACTGCAACCAGGCTGAACTTTAATTAGGATTTGATGTTTACAGTACTTGCACATACTGAAAACCAGCTTTATATACACATTCATAACAACTGTCTGCTACCCAGGACACTAGCCAATTAGTAAGCCGTACAGTCAGGCACCCAGCCAGCGAGTCACTCAGCCATGCAGCCAACTATCATAGTCATTCAGACTCTCGCTGATGGCAACCTGCTGCTCCTCTCAAATTGGCTCATTTTACCCTGAGAGCCTCTGACATAATACGCACTTCTAGCCCTGTTTGGGCATTAAGCACAGCTTTTTACAAGATCAATGGCTTCCTTTGTGTTTGCTCTCTTTCCGGTGGGCAGGCAGCTTAAAGAGTGGGGCCTCAGGGGCCCTAGGTTGGGACCTGCCGTTGTCTTTGGTCATCAGAGTGAGAGACGGGGTGTTTGCCCTTCACTAAAGCCAAGATTGATTAGCTGAGGGAATAATACAGGACTGGGCGGTCCTTCAATGGATCCTGTATGTGAACTGGGTAGATATGTCTTTTTTTGACTGGGAACTGCACGGGTCAATGAAATCTCACTCTCTCTCTCTTTCCAAAGTTCCTCCCTAGAGTTGGTAGACTAACTCTGTCTCCTATCTGCTTCTTGCTTTTCTTTCACTTACTCTCGCAGAGAGAAAAGAGAGGAGACAGAACAGGAGGAGCCACAAAGATCTGACCAGGATTTTTCCTACTTCCATGAAGACCGGCCCAAATCCATCACCACTTACACTGAACGCACCAAAGACTCTGCTATGTCCATCTGAACTGTCAGCTCCTCCTGCAGCCATGGCCCGACTGAGCGCTGAGCTGTCCCACTGCTAGGTGACGGGGCATCCGGGAGTCCAGGAGACATGTTGGGACAGAGGCCTGGAAGCCACTGCACTGAATTCAGTTACTATAGCTACTACTGTAGTAACCATGGAATCGCTACGAAGGACCGGTCTGGTTTGCACTGTCATCGTCATCATGGTTGTCGCCGAGGTCGCAGGAGGTTACCGCGATGAGTTTGCTCAATCACAAGGTGAGACTGTGAGTTATGAAACTTGTATTTATCAAAAGGCAAAAGGTGTTCTCTTATCCATATAGATAAACCGAGAAAAAAAAACAACACTTACAGCCATCGGAACTAGACTGAGCCACTGCCACTGCACCCTGGGACTTTTTATGTTTGCTCAATACACCATAGTCCTGTCGGGGTCAGGATTCAAACAGCACCAACCTCTAATTCATTGTTTCGCAAAGACTGGGTCGCGACCCTCAGGTGGATTGCAAGAGATTTTTTTTTTGTGGGTCGTCTCGCATCATGTTTCCCAGGAGTTTACGAATAATGTCTATTGACTTAAGTCGCAAAGGTTTGTGACTTTTAAAATATGGGTCCCCAGAAAAATCTGATGAACTTGTTCTGCTCATCTGTTATAGTCAATATACCAGCGAAGAAGTAGTATTTGTCTGCAGTGCGGGTGTAAATGTATTCCCATCCTATTGCAGACAAACCCAGACTAGTGGAAAATCTGTATTATTACCTTTTGAGATCAGACAGACTTTGGCCAAGAAATCTGGTTTCAACCTGTTTTTGAACCATTTTGATTAGGACAGTAAATCCTCTGTCAAGGTAGACTTTTTTTAATTTCTATTTTTTAAAAAGGACTCAAATACAATGTGGGGGCATTTTGGACCATATGCAGGGCAATTTTATTTAATTTTGGGAATTACTTTGTATATCCATCTGGGTCTTGCCAGAGTTCTCCTAAATCAATGTAATACCTTTAAGGCCTTTTTTTATACCACTTAAAATTACATCTAATGCTAAGTTCACTGCCATAACAGTGGAAGGATAAAGTGGAGGATCACTACAGAGGCTGGGCCTCCAAAATTATATCAACCCAGTTGTGTTGCATGAGTGATATGTTGCAAGACAATTGTCCGTTGATGTCCCTGATCGACCTTTTTTTTTGTAGCCTTGTGAACTTTTTTCTCCTCGTCAACATGGTCCAGTGATGAAATTTATATTTCTATGGTGTAAACAATCTTTGAGCAGATGAGAGCAGATTTCTAGTTTTTCTTGCAGAAGTCCAGCTGTAAGACTCAGTTTGACCTCCCAAAAGTTGTTTGGTGATTTTGAAAGAAAATGCCTTTGTTTTTAGTCGATCTGTTTGAAAACCTGAGCCTTAATTGTGAGCTTAGCATAAACGTCTCGAAATATTTGTTGAGTAGATGGAGGATAAAAGTTTGTGTGTATGCGGCAGAGATAGAAGTGGCATCTGGACCTTCACTGTCGCACCACATCAAAGCATGAACCAGAAGTGTTTAGAAGGTCTGAGGTCTGAGGTTTGAAGAATGTAGGCATGTCTTTCAGTTTGTGGACCTGTGGAAGCTGAGGTCGACCGACTTTTCTCAGAAGAGTACAATTCTGCTTCGTATAGTTGTGTCTTAAGGGGGTGAGCGGGGAATGACAAACTGTAGAAGAAAGAAAACCAAAATAGTCTGTTGTGTTTGTTTAGATCTTTTGCAATCAGCTTTATATTCTCTTTACATTGACACAGTACAGTGCTGTAGTTATGTTGCTAAAATCACACACTTCAAAATGGGCTGTGGATAATGTTGTGTGGTCCGACCCTGCAGTCACAGTCTGGGGAACACTGCAGACCTGCAGGTCAGAGTGGCTGAACTTGAACTTCCACAAATCATGTACTGTAGCTGAGGCAGAGCCACGCGCCTCCTCTACCTCCTCTTCTGTCCTCCTCTATCTATGCCACGCGCCTCCTCTACCTCCTCTTCTGCATCGATCTATGTCTCTCACACACACTGAAATATCTTGGCGGCGTAGTCATAAATTGATAAATTGATTCTACATTTCCTGAACTTAAACCTCTGACCTTTGACATCATCTGTCTCCAACCATCTGCCATGCTGTTGTTTTTAAATAACAACTAAAAAAAGTCACAGGGCTTTAACACTCAGAGGTGAACTACACCGATCGCCGGTGTTATATTTGCAATTTCACATTGTTTTTAATTGATTGCTTCAAGCTTCATACTTTTCTTTTTTTTTCCTCCTTGGTTATTTTAAAATGGTGATAGGGCTCTGGTTAGCTCTGTTGCCTCGCAGTAGGGCTGTCACTTTTTCCAAAATATCATGTCCAAAGGAATCTTACATAATACACTAGACCTTCCAAGATATTTAAAAATCTAGCATGTCATGTCCCAAACTCCAAAACACACACACACACAGTTAAATCTGGTTATTTTGTTTTGTTGGTAAATGTTTTTTCATGCTTGTGGTCAGGTGTCAGCTGAAGCAGAGTGCTGTAATCAATGATTAGTCATGTTCCCTCTGGGCATTAATAGTCATTGAGAAACACTAAACTGGAAAGGGCTGTAGAACTTTTGAACCACATATTAGATGCTTTTCTGTAGTGTTTGTTCTGTTCAAAACAAGTGCTCTACAGATCATCAGAGTGGAGAGAAGTCAAAGCTGTGCTTTACCTGCATGGAGTTCGTTCAGGCCACTGTCCCTCGCCACTTATTTTGCTGCGTCTTTTGCTGATCCGTTTTCTAATTAACCGTAAATTAAAGCATTTTGAATGGACCGTATGTGTTCTAATTGTCTGTTGCTTTCTTTTTAAAGAAAGGTCGGTTACAAAGCAGGTTGTTTTTGTTGTTTGCTCTAGGCCATACATCCCACATGGGCTAATTAGCAACAGTTGCGCAGATGTTTTCTTTCCTTTTTAAAATATTTCATCAAGGGAGGTTCAGTCAGCACGTTTAAGGTGATCTAGAGACCAACACCATCATGTTACATAATACTTGAAATTATATTATGAGCACCTAACAGATAAAAAGCACATTCCGACAGCGCTGCTCAGTAACAGCTAGGCTGTGTTGGCTAACAACAAGGGCTGAAGGGACACATTTGTTTATGTTGGGACAACTGTCTGATGAAAAACTGATTTCTCATTTCTCTTTTAACAACAATAAAGGAACTATATGGAACTACTGTAGAGGGTGTTAAATAAAAAGCGTGCAGCAGGGTTTGGCCTGGTACTAGAGGGAGCGACGCTTTTCCATGCAGAGTGTTTCCTTCCACTCTTTCATTTGGTGATAAGAGAATCTGGGGTGATGCCCCGTTCATGGGTGGATGTGTATATGTATTGGCACAGACTTTTGACCGTGCCGCTCTTCTGTACAGGGTGGGTGTCCTGCTAAATTTAGTGTGGGCGTCATTATATACAGTACACGACACCATTCCCTGTCTATCTGGAAGTTTTTTTCAAACTGCATTTATATCAGTGGAAAAAATATTCCAGATTTTAAAGGTATATCACGTATTTTTTACTAAGTCTGGACAGCATATTTGCTATCATCACCGAGCAGATTTTAAAGGTATATCACGTATTTTGTCTGAACAGAATATTTGCTATCATCACCGACTACAACAGCATGAAAGTGCCATGAAAGATGTTATCTCTCAGGTGTCTCCAACAGCTCTGTTTTATAATCGTATCTTTTTCAAGTTTTGAACTGTGTTGTGTTTTAATTAGTCAGATTTTTTTATGGTTGAAAAATGATGAATTTGGGAACCTCAAGTAAAGGTACTGAAGTTTGGCTAGAGATTCCGATCCAGCTCCTGATTTTGTTTTGTCCAAAAACTAAAAGAACGTTGGAAAGGAACAGGATTTCAGTCTTCAAGACAAGAAAAGGAGGCAGGTTGTGAATGCAGAGTTCAACAAAGAACAAAAAGAAAAACACTACTTGCCAAAGTGTTCAGACTGTGACTGAAAATGAAGAAGGAATACATGTGTTTGGTCTGAAACTTCCCATAATCCAAAATAAAGTTCAACCTCAAGTGTTCCATTGGAAAGCAGAATTTGTAATTGTACTTTCTTCCTTCCTTCCTTTCTTCCTACACGGTTCACCCCCCACTCCCCCGCCCCCAGTACAGAGCTCTCCAAGTCTGTACCAGGGAACTCTGATCTCTGGGTATTTACTCTCTGTGGGAATGGGCAGATTCTCTACCAACTGAGGCCAAAGGTTTGATTAAAAAAATGGACTCATTTGACCGTGACCTTTCCCTGTTAGTTAGCTGTTTGGAGTTGTGTGTGTTTGGGCAATAATTCTCCACTAGGGCCAGGCACAGACTGGGACAGGGGGAAGTATACAGTTTCAGGGTAACCATGGCAACCTTCCTTTGGCCTCCTGAAGGAGAGGGTACTTGGAGTGGAGGGGCCTCGTCAGCAATATGCCAAAAAAAGTCAGCAAGTTTTTTCTACGCCAGCTGAGTTACTCTCTCTTTCTCTCTTAAAAAAAAAAAAAAATACTCTCTCTTTCTCACTTAAAAAAACTTAGTTTTATTTCAAATAACCACCATGGAAGCCTTCATCTCTGGTAAACTGGAGACAGTTAGATTAAATTAAATGTCTTTATGAGGTCAAACTGTGACTTTTTGCCATTTTTAAATCTTCTCTCTCCCTGTGTGCTCCCAGCTGCCTTCCTCTCTGGTCTAGGCCATTATGAGATTGCTATTCCAGTACGTGTAGGACCGAATGGTGAGACGCTGGACACACCTCACCATCAGCGCAGAAAACGCCGCAGCACTGAAGACAGGCCGCCTGATTCAGTAATGCTCCTTTTTGAATTCTTCAACACAGCTTACGTAAAAATATTCTTTGCTTGTCAGCCCTTAACATGCTAAAAATACAATAAATGTAGCCTCAATATTTATGGTTTTCTTTAAATTAAACAATATAAAAGAAAGGATGTAAACAGAAAAAAAGCTGTTGCAGTTCTTCTTAAAATACAAATCATACAAGTTACTTATTTTCTAAACCAAATTACTTTCATTTTTTTTCTCCTTCAAGCTCTTTTACACCAGCTGTCTACACCCCGGAACAACTTCCTTCTGAACCTGACGCTGCAGGGAGGCCTGCTGTCCCGACAGTTCAGGGTGGAGTACTGGAAGAAAGGAAGGTTAGCCTGGAGTCATCCTTACTCTCCACACTGCCACTACACAGGACACCTCTTGGACCAACCGCAGTCCAGCAAGGTTGCTCTGAGCAACTGCAATGGCCTGGTAAGGACTCAATGGTTCTCAAAGTGGGGACCAGCCCCCCCTAGGTGAAGTGGGTGCATAGCAAGGCGGGTTTTCAACATTACATCTTATCTGTGAAAATTGCACTGATTTTAAATGTATTTCCCTTATTTGATGAGAATGGAATCTCAGTTTTAAATACATGTTAGTGCAGTTGAAGCAGTAGCTGTCAAAGCGCTCGACCGCACTGCAGAAACAGATCAGACAGTGTTCACAGAGTGTCATTAATTTTCAATATTATTGTTGTCAACAATGCAAAGTCTTGGGATGCAGCTCATCCAGCCCAGATGATGTGAAGAAGTCGTGGAGGTGGATTCTGACTCTGTGTTAAGTGATCTAACAAGTACTTTCTTTGAAGCACACTGAGGCCTTTATCGTCTTCCCATAACACATGGTGTATCAAGTTCTGGCATGTTCTCCTGAGGGCGGTTAAAGGCAGTGTGGGAAATCTAGGATATCATTACTGTAACAGAAGCTGAGGTCAGCAACGCAGGTTTAAGGAGGCAGTGATTTGAGCAGAATGAAGAGGGAGTCTGGTTCCAATAGGCAGTAATTGAGCAACGCCATTGTTATCTGTCATCTTTCAGGCAAAACAGATGTAATCTGGAGTGAGCAGGCTATTAATGTGATCCTTTCAAATACAGTGTACTTTCTAGAAGAAAAAAAAACTCATATATTTAAACTAGTGTAGACTGGGGCTCAAAATAATCTTACAAGTATAATTAAACATGGAACAGTTCCTCTCAAACACACTACCTTCTGTCAGATGCATTTGAAAATGTCAAAGTTAGTTCCCGTCCCCATTATAAATAATTATATATCAAATGACAGTAGATATATTACCTAAGGCTAGTTTTTGTAGCTTCACTGTTTCCAGGCTCGGTCCCATGGCTCTCCTTGTCTCAAGCTGTTTTAGCTGAAGAACAAAGTTGTTTTGGAAGTACGTCAGACGAGTAGTTGTCCGTCTTTAGGCAGCCTATTTATATACAAAGTCTGGAGGGGTTTCCTACAGTTCTTAAACGAAACAGCCGACCTGGGAACCAAAAACAGAGGCCCCAATCACAACATAGGAGGAAGGGGTGTGACGTCACCCTCTGCTCACAGCATCAGTGCTCTGCCCTATATTTACACAGTCGAGATTTGTTTCACGATAACAGAACGGCAATATGTTGCACGTTGCACTTTTCACCTCACGGCACTCAGTGAGAAAGAACACATCTGTGTGTGTTCGTTGATTTTCTAATTTAGGCCCCGTCGCTGGACTAAATCACTGGAGTGACTCGCTGAAACGCAGCGTTCTTACTTGTATCTGCAGCTGACGTCATGTTTCAGCGTAAACAGCCATTAAACATTTGTTTGTCTTTTTCAAACCAAGTGTTGCCAAGTCGCACAAGTAATTACTGTTAGCCAAAGCAGCGTGTGCATTTTCACTGGTGGTGTGTTCAGAGAAGCATCACTAACGTAATTATGAGATTAAAGTTAGTTTTAAACCCCTGCAGAGAGTCGATCACATGTGAGCAGATCGGAAAATGTCTTCTTGTATCGCAAAGACGATAAAGTAAAAAAAAAATTCTAAGACAGATGTGATAGTTTTAACATTTGTCCGATTGTAACAACTGAGACAACGTGAAGACATTTCTCTCGAGCGCTGTGTTAAAGTTCATTCAGGTCAGGTTTTCAACACTCAAAAATCAAACACTGACATTTGAGCCAAACTTGAATAAGAACACGCTGAAATGATGTAATAGGTTCTGATGAAACTCCATCTGATTTTTCTCCCAAAACATTGATACAAACTCGAGTTCACTCTTTAAACGAAGCAAAGAAGCAGGTGGTGGTGTGGTCTGAAAGACGTCCACGGAGGTCTACTCTTATTCTCTCTTGGGCAAATCCCACAACCCTGTGTTCACCCACTGTAACTGTATCACAGACAGCGATCCTAAATTCAGGGTGAATTATGAAATTTTCCTTTCAGCTTATCCTCTTATCACCAGGATCCCAGAGGAACTCGGATTTCAAGATATGTTTCACTGGAAGTTTAGAGAAACTCTCCCCTGCAGCTTTAAGGATTTTAACAGCGGGATCTCTCAGAGGAACTCTGATTTATCTGTGCCTCACCTTGATTCACCCTGAGCCTTCATTGCTCAGTCTTTGTTGTCAGTATTTGATTGGGTTAACTGGAAATGTGTTTTTTTTACTATTCTATTCTATTCTATTTTTGACCTTTGCCCTCTGCAGCAGGGGGTGATTGTAGCAGGAGGAGATGAGTACCTCATCGAACCTCTGGTCTCATCAGAGAACCAGACCAATACAGAGAGGGGGGAGAGAGCAGAGGGGCGCCCCCATGTGGTTTACAAGCGATCATCGCTTCACCATCAGTACAAGGGTTTATCCTGTGGAGTCATTGGTGAGAAAAAAAAAGTTCAAAAATGTTCAAGATTTGTGTTTTGTCTTTATATCATGAGTTTAGGAGCTGAACTGAAGGTTAACTGATTTAAACAGCTGCCTGTAGGAGAAGATTGTGGTTTGGGTTCAGTTCCTAGCTTTGATTAGCCGTGACTTAGATTGTGTTACGGGGCGTTGCTGTAACAGAAAAGTCATGTTGTGAAAATTGTATTCTAACAAAAAATAACGCCCTTTACAGTTTGTCTGCTTGGGATGACATCGGTTGTTGCCTAAAAATAGTTTTAGCTTCACACAATCTTCTCAGAAGTTCCAATACACAGTGTTTGTTTGGTTCCACATACATTTAAAGACAGCGTGTGTGTGTGTTTGTGCGTGTTTGTGATCTTCCCCAGATGAGAAGCCGATGAAAGGTACCTCATGGTGGCAGCGGACACTGAGGACGCCGCCCCATCACGTTGGCCGAGGCCAGCTCCCTCTGAAACGCTCCGTTAGCCGTGAGCGCTACGTGGAGACGCTGGTGGTGGCCGACAAGATGATGGTGGGCTACCACGGACGCAGGGACATCGAGCAGTACATCCTGGCTGTCATGAATATTGTAAGTTTCACAACACAAAAGAAACTTAGTTTAAGGTGGATTTAAAAACATTGGAACACAACAAGGCTAAGTGCAGGTTAGCAGAGTGGTTAGCATGGTGTCTGTGGGTTGTCTCCATGGGAGTCCAGATTCCCCCCACAGACTGAAAACAGACTAGGATTAGGTAAACTGTTCACTCTGTGTTGTGAACATACTGTAGGTGTGAATGTGAGTGTTTTTGTTCAGTTTGTTGTTTAACTGTTAGCAAGATTAATGTGAATGTCTTTAACTGATCCTGAATCAGTTAAAAAATAAAGACAAACTCACTCCAGTTATTTCAGGCTGAGGAAAACACAGTGAATTGAAAGCGTCACTGGTAAAATATTCCACATTTAAAACTAGAAAAACACTGGACAGGAGAGCAGTGTGGTTGTTTATTTTACTGTGTTTCATCAGTTAATCCAGCAGTCAGCCTCGTGAACTGGACTGGCATCAAATCAACTCAGAAACATTTGAAAAACGCAGTCCAAGACCAGAGTGCAGAGAACAGACACGTTTACAGAAACTCGTCACGTTGTGTTTCATCAAGGTTCCCGCGGACTTGGACCTGTTTACGCTCTGAACATTTTAAGTAACTCAAACGTGAGTAAAGTCAATGGGATTGAATCATTCTGGCTGTCCTCATGAAGACCATGTGTTCTGGTCAACTAGGCTCAAGTAGCATGTCATCACACATGTCGGTTCCATCACCAGAGATCACTTCACACATGCTTAATGACTTTAAAGTTTAACAGATGCAGACACACACACACACACACACGTGCACACGTTAAGAATGTTTTTGTGTCGACTTCTATTGTTGTAAAATCACAGGAATCTGTTTTTATTGTGAAGAAAAGGGGGTTCAATAACAACTGACACTCGTGACGACAGGTTTACTTTACTTTAAGTCGTGAAATTTCTGATTATGTCAAAGATAAGGTACGTGGCCCAACAATGACTTTTTCTTATTAGGCTCCTCCACTTCTTTGTGTATAATGAGTCAAAGTATTTAATTTAAATGGTGTTTGTTGATAACAAGATAAAGTTGATATA
This sequence comes from Cynoglossus semilaevis, assembly GCF_000523025.1. Taxonomy (NCBI): domain Eukaryota; kingdom Metazoa; phylum Chordata; class Actinopteri; order Pleuronectiformes; family Cynoglossidae; genus Cynoglossus; species Cynoglossus semilaevis. The sequence continues at coordinate 5,308,389 of NC_024308.1, forward strand.
TTCTAAAATAATATATATATATATATATATATATATTCATATTTTGAATTGTTGAAATCAAAGTCCAAAGAGCAAGACTGGTAGGATTTTTTTTGTAGATGTTTTAATGTCCCTTAATATATCAACTACATCCACTCATGCTCTTAGAAATTCTAAAGAAAAATTCTAAGAAATTAGAAATTCTAGATATTTGTCTTTGTTCAGACTTTTCCCCAGTTCTACTCTATAAAAAACTGCATTTGCTGCTGTTATATGCTGACAAATTCTCCAGTGTGAATGTGCAGAGTTGGGTTCATATCAAGAAGTACTCTGACTCCTGCTTGACTCTTACACTACTCTGTTTCATGGAGTATTTGGTCAGAAGTAAAAGTGGAGGATGTCGTCTCAGTCCTGTTTGTTTTCCCACAGGAAAGTCATCCTTGAACCAGGCTGTTTATTCCACCGGCATTAAAACATTAATTTAACTCCGTGTTCAAGACTGGGCTTCTGTTTACTACGAGTTCTCCGAGCGAATATTTATTTATAAGAAAACACACCAGCTGAGAGGACTCTGTCGTCCGCTGTCCTGCCGGCGCATCAGCTGTTTTTAAGACTGGTCTTTTCTTGTTTCCCTGGAGGTCAGGTTGCCAAACTGTTCCAGGATTCTAGCCTGGGGAATGCAGTCAACATCGTGGTGACACGGCTCATCCTGCTCATGGAAGATCAGGTAAAAACTCACTTCCTCTCCTCTGTTTCCCTCTCCTCTGTTTTCCTCTTCTCTTCTCCCCTCAATTCCTCTCCCGTCTTCTTGTTTCTTCTCTTCACCTCTCCCCCCCTCTCATCTGTGTCCTTGTCCTCACTCCTTGTCCACACTTCACTAAATCTCGTCCCTGACAGCGTCTATACTCTCTTTGTCTGTGTCAAATTACTGGCTTAAGTGTCTTTTCCTCCACCACTCCCTCTGGACGACTGTGTAAGTGTGTGTTTTGTGAATAGCGGCTGTAATGAAAGGGACAAGAGGATGTAGGGGGACGGGGAGGGAGGCGGGGGAGTCAGGTAATGACAGGAGTTCTGTACCTGTCAGACAGAAGTGCTTTGTGACTGTCTGGCCTGTTGCTGTGTTGAACAGTTGCCTCTGTGAGCGTGGCTCTAATGTGTTTTCACTGTGCAGAAAACTTCAAGGTTACGTAGATTTGGACACAAAATAAATGCATTTGAATGAAGGCAGAGAAAAACGCCGTCATCGTCAGGTTCAGTCAGGTAGACTCTCAAGGTCTTCTCTGTTTTTTTGGCAGTATTTTTTAGCCCAGCGTGGTCAGACAGTCCACCTTTTCTGACCAGACTAGAAATAACCCCTGGATGAATTGTCACTTGTTCGTTCTAACAACTGGTTTGAACACAAACACACATTTCCATTGTCTGTCCATGTATCGGTGTTGGTCTGAGACTGAGACAATGTTTCTGCACAGACATACATTTGTCTCTGAGTGATACTGAGTCTCACTGTCATTGTTTTCAGTGCAGTAGTGCTGTATAATGAGTCTCACTGTCATTGTTTTCAGTGCTGTAGTGCTGTATGATACATCAGGGGTGGTCAACCCCTGGTACGGGGACCGATGCCATACATCAGGGGTGGTCAACCCCTGGTCTGGGGACTGATGCCGGTCTGCAAGGTCTTTAGGAAGTAGGCCGCAGTGGGAGATGGTGAAAAAAATCGACTTCAGTTTTATTAATTGACAGACATAGACCGTCTGCTGGGTTCATTTTATCTTAAAGTCGTTTAGACAGAGTTCAGCTCAAAAGAAAAAGTACATGACCTAACCAGTGTAGGCTTCTGTCTACCCAGCAAATGACCTTTTTAGCCTGCTATTAACAGCATGCGGTCAGACGTCCATCATACTGCTGACCTTCACTGTAATCTGATGGAAGAATCAAACCTCAGTGCCATTACACCATGGTATGGATGGAGTTTTTTTTAACTATAAATGTCCTATTAGGAAACATTTAGGATTTAAATGTCCACAAATGGGTTAGCTGGGAAATGTGTTTCTCAGATGTGTTTGTCATCGGAGAGAGTGAATGAGTAAATGTTAGGATCATTAGCAGCGTGTGGTATTAGTGTTATTCTAAGTCTGTGGGGAGCTGAGGTAAGGACAGTACAGCGCTGGGAGTCCACTGCTTCTGTCGCGTTCCATGTCTGACAACTTTGAGTTGCCCCTGGAAAAGAAAAACCAGCAGTGGGCCCCTGTGGGATGAGACAATTACTAGTTATGTCACCACATGCATTCCTGGGTTACGAGTCCTTGCCAGCTGTGGCCAGCAGTGCAT
>NC_024308.1:5310714-5317057 GCF_000523025.1 Cynoglossus semilaevis
TTTCCCTGCACTCTCCTACTCCTAGAAAGCAGCTTCGCTCTAATCCTGCCTCCGCTGTGATCCGGTGAGGTCAAGTGTTTTAGAGCTTTTCAAACTGACAACGTCACTTCATGATGTACGAGGGACTATTGAAGCCTTCTCCCCTTTAATCACTTTTATTTGCCTCTACACGCTACATGGTTCTTTAGAATGTGTTGAGAATGTAATGAACCATTAGAGATGGTTTTTTTTCACAGAACAGAAAGTGCAGAAAACAGGCCTGAAACACTGCAATACAGGAAGCCGAGGGCTGGGTTAAGATAACATTGTTGACCTCTCACCTGATTGCTGAAATCTCCTCTGTGTTGACTTTGGAATGACCGTACATTATTAATGTATCCCTGCAATAACACGGAACGGCAGCAGGAGTTTACTGTAGCGTCTGGGGATGTTTTTCTAACGTGATGTCTGACACTAATGGATTATAATGACATCTGGTTAATTGTTTGATCAAAAAAAGGTGGAAAATGTTACTCAGCATCCAGTCATCTGCATCACAGTACCTGGTTCAGGGAACAACACTGTTGACCTGACTGTCATTGGGCTGAAGCTGAATCCCTCCAGTTTTCCTTCCATCTTTTCTTTCCATCTTCAAAAGTCATGTTGAATTCAAAAACCATAGTTAAAATTTCTACCGTCTCAGCCAAGCAATTAAATGGGGAAAAAATAAGAAGCTAAAGTTGTTTATATATATGTATAGTATAACCACCATTGTAGGAACTGTGTCACAATAGAGCTCTGTGTTTCCTCTGCAGTAGAAGTGTAACAGAGATTACGCCAATCACCAATTGGTTGGAAAACTCACGACACTCGCTTGGTCTGTGAATGTAACCTCGGATGTAGAAGCTGTGCCAGGACACAGAGCTTTGGACTTCCAATGATGGGAAAATAAGTAACTGGAAATATTTGTGTCGGAAATTGGTATTGAAAATACATTTTCCGAGTGTCATGTCTGGAAATCTGGTGGTGGATGCAGACGTGAAGGAACAAGTGTGTTCTTTGTTCAGTCTGGTTGGTCTGTGCTGCAGGTCCAACACTGATGGTCCGGGTACTGACTGATCATCCTACTGTACATCAGGACCAGTGACTGATCTAGGCCAGAGATCATCCCTGGCTCTGCCGTTCAGTTTGGTTTTTGCTGGTCAAATATCCACCTGTCACTAGTTTCTTTTTAATATTCCTGTTTCCTGCTCTTGTCTCTCCTTCAGCCAGCACTGGAGATAAACCACCATGCGGGGAAGTCTTTGGACAGCTTCTGTAAGTGGCAGAAAACCATCCAGCACCGCAGCAGCTACGGGAATGCCATACCAGACAACGGGATCGCTCACCACGACACCGCTGTGCTTATCACCAGGTCAGAAACACCGGTTCTCCCAAAGGTCAGACTGAAAGTGCTCAGGTGATCGTAGTGAATCAGGTTTGGTGTTTATTCAAGGGATGGATGGTGTTTAGTTGAGTTTCAGCACAGACTTTCTCTCAGTTCTCTTGGGCTGTTTCTTCATCCTGTCTGGAGTAATGATAAAGCCGGTGGTGCTCTGCCCAGCCCAGTCAGACCTGAGGAGGGAGTGAGGAAAACAATGACAGATTTACCGTCCTGTTGGAAGAAGCAGTCTGAAATCTTAAGCCTGAGAGTTGACAACCTGAAGAAGAACTTAAAACAAAGAAAAGGTGTTTTAAATTTCAGGACGTTGCACAAAAACCTCCAGTTCTTTCTCCGTTTCTCCCTGGTCTGCGTTGTTAGTGATAGACAGCAGTGTGTAAACACATCATAAACCGGAGAAAGAAAAAAAAACAAAACAGTGGTGCTATTGATTGAGGAATGTGCATCAGCAAACAGCAGAGACGTGGTTTGTTCACAGGCATCTGACGGGGCTGGGCAGAGCTGCCACAAATACTTTCCTATTCTTCCTCGCAGAATGTGCTGTAAGCTCATGTCAAACAGAGAGAGGGGGAGTCGGGGGGAGGGGGAGAGGGCGTTAAAGCAGATAAATGTTATTGCTTTTTCTAACTGTGGTGGTGGTGGCGGCTTTGTGAGAGTGGTTTGGTTTTACGATGTGCATTTATCAGTCGGAGGGTGGAAGCTTTCCAGACAGATGACACCGCACTGACCATCCAAAGATTTCCTGCAATTGTTCCTTCGAAAACTATATCTTCCTGTTATCACTGCTGCCCCCTGTGTTTCCCCACCGTCTGAGTGTGTGACTGAGAGTGGACAGACACACGGGTCGACACATTTAACCTGTATGCTCTTTGTTCTTGAAAAATACAAAAACACACTTTGTCTCCTCTGCAGGTACGACATCTGCATCCAAAAAAATAAGCCCTGCGAAACCCTAGGTAACGCACACAAACACCTTCAACAACAAGGAGACAACACACACACACACACACACCAACACCTTCAACAACAAGAAGGAGACAATTTTATCATTTTACCACTAAATGAACTTCATCAAGGGTCACTCATGATATTTTAAATACTGCAGTTATAATATAGAATTATATCAAATTACAACAGTCACTGACTGCACTGTGATCTACTGGTTATGGTGATGTCTTGCTTGTTTGTACTGAATTGAGTTTCCAGTTAGTTTACTGCAAAACAGCCCATATTCCAGTGAGATCACTGCTCTTTATTTTTATTTTTTTATTATTTTAGGAAGCGCAACACTTTAGTCGTCCTCTAAACATGTTTTTTTAACCTCTTTAAAAATGTCAGTAAGTGACATCTAACTAACTGTAATGCTTCTTAGTACATCACTGTATGAAGAAAAATAATACACCAAATAAAGACCAACCTCAAATAAAGCCTTAAGTCAGAAGGACATCATCCTGTCTGTCTGTGTTTGTCAGGTTTGGCTCCTGTAGGAGGAATGTGTGAACCCGAGAGGAGCTGTAGTATCAATGAGGACATTGGCCTGGGAACAGCCTTCACTATCGCCCATGAGATAGGACACACGTGAGTGACACACACAAACACACTCCTGCCACCGCTGTGCCGTGTGTGTCGTCTGACACTTTTCCAAAGAAAAAGAAAAGAAAGTGGGGGAAAAAAATCATATCATATTCCCTGAAGCCAGTGCACAGTGTGATCATCAGACATTAGATCCTGAGAATCAACGGATGAGGTAAAACAACAGGATGACTGTATGCATTGCAATGCAAAAAAGGTTACAGAAGAGCCATGATCATGTCATCAGTGATACTTGGTAATACACCTAGTAAAAAATGACCAAATGGAAGAAACAATGGTGGTGAATGGAAAAGGCACCAGGATAGAGCCCTGTGGTACACCGGGTTATGATTGGCTATTGAAAAAATGTAAACATTTTTGATTTCTAAATAGTCTTTTCTTTAAGCCACACTGGTAAAAAAAAAGATTGCATCTACAAATGCCTCTCTTCTACTTTACTTGGATGTAGTAGCAAAATGAGTTTGAAACAATTAGGGAGTAGCAATGTTATTATGTAAAGACTTAAATTCAAAGCAGCACCTAAAGTGTTCTGAGTAGTTAGTTTGGTGTCTTTGAATAGACAAGCAGCACAGGAGTCCATCCTTCACATACTGTTCAGGAATGCTAGCATACTGCACGTGAAATACTCCAAGTTACAGCTAGCCTCATGTAGAACCAGCAGGAGACGGGCCATGTGCTTTCAATTGGTCTGGCCAGAGTGTCAGCACCTGACCACCTGGAGATGCTCAGACATGTAAATATGCTACACATGAAGGCCTCTCCTGACTATAAACACATTTCAAATCCCGTTTGGCCCCATCGCGGACTGAGAGAAGAGAGAGAAGATTTTATGTTTGGCTGAAACAAGAAATAAAATTAAAACATATGGCATGAAAAACACTAAAGTCGAGCGCAATAAATACACAGAGATTACTGGCTTTATTGTTTTCATGAGAAACAACAGAGATGGTTTATTCTTCTTATTCACAGAGTATTATTCAATTATATTTTGCACACAAGATCTTTGAAAACAGATGGGACATTCATCACGTGATGCTCATAATATCATTTATAACTCAGTCCTTAAACCACCCCACCAGTCCGAGCAGCGTGACTGTTTACTGTGTTGCTGATTTATAGGTATGTGTGCATGGGTAAATGTCTCTCCTCGGCCTCAACACAATCTACATTTGTTCTTAATTGTCATAAAAAATTGTTTTGACATCAGTCGTGCAGCATTAGATTAAACGCAGGCCCGTTTGCGGTTGAACGTACCCACATGAAAGGACACAGAGACAGATGACTCAGCCGGGGGAATCCAAACGTCCAGGACATTCATAATTCAGGCTTAAACACGGCTACCGTGGCTATCATTGCTCATGGAAAACATAACACCACGTTTGAATGTGATGTACGATGGTTTGGTGAACTACAGTTGACTGTGGTTGTAGTTGACGACCAAAGTTTGACAGTTACAGTCACTTACTTCAACCATAAAAATGGCAGAATCCCAACATACGTATCATATGGAGAAACATCTGGTCAAAAGGTTTTGATGGATGAAGGTGAACACTTGTGACAGCTGTGAACTCTTATACAGTTTGTCACATATGTGTTTTTTTTTTCCACCGTGATCTCCATCCCTTCCCACATCCCCTCTGTGTGTGTTTTTGTGGATCTTTAGGTTCGGAATGAACCATGATGGCATGGGGAACGCATGCGGCTCCCGCACTCAGGAGACCGCCAAGCTGATGGCCGACCACATCACCATGAAGACAAACCCGTTCATCTGGTCTGCCTGTAGCCGCGATTACATCACCAGCTTTCTGGAGTGAGTCAGTCTGACGGAGATGTGCAGCGCCACAAATGATCTGATCATTAAAGGTTCCAGGCCTGGAAAAAAAAGACATTTCTGTTTTCTAAAGTCAGAGACATTTAACTAAGAGATGGAACCTGACATTGAACACATCATTTTCTTGGAGCCAGTTTTCTGTTGCCTCATCAGCTGATCTTACTCTGCCGTTTGTCTTCTGTTCACTGGTGCTCTAGCTCCGGTATGGGCTCCTGTCTGAACAACGTCCCACCGAAGCAGGAGTTTGTTTACCCCACCACGGCCCCAGGTCAGGCCTACGACGCAGACGAACAGTGTCGCTTCCAGTATGGCGTCAGATCTCGACAATGTAAATATTCGGTGAGGGCTTTATTCCATCTGTAAACACTTGTTGATCGTGGTTTTTTCCCTCCTCATCTGTAAACACTTGTTGATCGTGGTTCAGTTTTTTCCCTCCCCTTGCTGTCTCATCTTGTTTCACAGGTAGAGTTAATGACTGTTGAAAACGTCAAATAAACATTTGTGTCAAAAGTAAATATTCAAATATGAAACCCAAACAGTTTCCCAGACTTTCAGCTAAAGTGGAGTTGTTGCAGGTCCTTGTACATGTTGGGGGTGGGGAGGTGGGGTGGGGGGTAAACAATGATGTAAACAAAAAGAAGAACCTGAACATTTATTAACGTGACTTGTTATTTTACTATTAATACTAGGCCATTCAGTAATATTGTGTGTGGTCTTTATTTTAACACGTGCACATGCATGCATGCATCTAAAAAGAATACACAGCACCCATTTTTTTTCAGCACACTCTCCTCTAGATGGAGCTGTTAAAAATATGTAATCAACTTAAAAAATTCTTTAATGTTTTTGTTGTTTTCTTTGCGCCCATCAGTCTTTGACGTTAACTGTTAGTTACAGTTAACGTCGGTAATACAGCGATGACTAGAACGTAGCATTTATAATCAAAGTTGACATGAGCAACACTGTCATTTTACCAATTTCTTCTTTTAGTCATATTTTTAACGACTCCACGGTGTGATCTACAAGAATTCACATTATTCAGAGTAGCTTTAATCTGTGTTCTGAATGTTTCCGTGCAGTGATGATCCCTGTCCTCCCCCGGTCTTTTCTTGAACCCTCACAGAAGGATTTCTCCTTAAAGTCCAATTCTCTCAGATGTTATGAAACATCTTGCCGTACCTTTGCTGAACCTTAACATAACTTCCATGGCCTGGTCATCGTTACGGGGGCCAGACTCTGAGGGAAGAGACATCTGGAAGAGCAGACTGCTTTATAGACTCATTATTATCGATACTATGTGGTCAGAGCATATGTACATGATAAAATTGGGCCCATCTGTTATAGACGTTAAGGCCGAGGGGGGAAAAAGTGGAGTCAGCAAAAGTCTCAGAGCTTATATAACACCGTCAGGTTTATTCGCTCTGTTCATTGTTCTTTCCGCTCCATCATCTGTATTTTATTCTCCTTCCACAGGAAGTGTGCAGCGAGCTCTGGTGCAT
>NC_024308.1:5317073-5333274 GCF_000523025.1 Cynoglossus semilaevis
CATTCCTGCAGCAGAGGGGACCATCTGTCAGACCAACACAATCGAGAAAGGGGTGATTAAACACAGAAAACATCTACGTTGCTGTATAACAAGACACACATTTAAAGGGACAGTCAGCGTTTTGTTGAGGTGGTTTACCAAATAACCAACAAGTAGATTCAGTCTGATGAATGTAGTCGGGGAAGAGGTCGCTTTATCTCCAATCTGAAAACGTATCAAATATCATAATAAAAGGAAACGCTCACCGGAGGTGTTTTTCCTGCGTGTTTTCTATCACCGCAGTGGTGCTACAAGAGGATGTGCGTGGCCTACGGTACACGTCCAGAAGGAGTGGATGGCGGCTGGGGCGTGTGGTCACCGTGGGAGGAGTGCAGCAGGACGTGTGGAGGTGGAGTCTCCTCCTCTATCAGACACTGTGACAGTCCCAGGTACAGTCACTTAGTAATCAGTACTTTAAAATATCGACTAATATTTTCATTCATGTTCCAGCAGCGAAGGTTGTATTTATCTGACCAGCTTCATTTAATACAGCCGGTAGAAAACAGGAAAAACATATTACCCAAGAGAAACAAGTAAAACACTCTGTACCAGTACATGATATACGATATATATTTTTATTAAAAAAAAGACAAATATTTGTGATTATTAACATGTTCGTTGGCAGAAGATTCAAGGAAATCGTGTAAAAATGACAAGACAGAACGCTCTGATGCGTTTGCTCTCAGGACTGTGTCCAGTTTTCATTAGTTCGCAAATATTTTCATTCCTTTACTCTACACCTTCAAACAATCCCTGTTTTTTTTTTTTGTAGACAAAAATGCAACGGTTTTTTTTGTAGACTCGGCAAAAATGCAACAGAGTGGATTTGGCCTTTTGTTTTTTTAACCTGTGACTAATCTACACGAAATGACATCAGCAATGTTATGAAAACCAAACTTTAAACAGTCTCTCGATATATAATAAAAATTTATATCCAGGTATCTAATATCTGATTCATTCCCAGAATGACTAACAGACCTGCTGTTGAATCAGGCTTAACAGATCCCACATCTTGATGTGATTAAACTTGGAGGGATTTGACCTGAATCTGAGGCCAGTGGACTCCGTCTTGTGTCATTTCAGTGCATCATGTTGTGCATTTGCTCCAGTTCCATATAATGTTAAAATTTGTTGAATGTTTATTGGAGGCAGCCATTTGGCAGCGCCCGCCACTGGCGACCTCCTCGGCCGTGTTTCTAAACCACGGAGGTGTTGTCATGGTGGTTTGCGATACACAAATGGAGCAATAATAGAGACAGACGCTGGGATTGAAAACATACTGCTGAGGGCAGACGGCGCAGACACCAGCAGCCAGCGCTGTGTGCTGATGTGATGGAGGTTAGTTCTTGTTAAATTGTACTCAGATGTGACTGACTGGCCTGTTTCGCTTTGTGTGTTTGGTCCAAGGCCAACCATCGGTGGAAAGTACTGTCTCGGAGAGAGAAAGCGCTACAGGTCCTGCAATATTGATGTGAGTTTTGCTGTTTTTCATCATTTCTCACCTCATTACCATGAGTTGGTAAACAGCCTGTCATTAACTTCAGTGTTTGGTCATTACGCAAGACTCTGCTGGAGACTCTGCTTTATGTGTGTGTGTGTGTGTTTCACAGGATTGCCCTGCAGGATCTCGGGACTTCAGGGAGATTCAGTGCTCTGATTTCGACAGCGTTCCTTTTCGGGGAAAGTTTTACACCTGGAAGCCCTACAGAGGGGGTGAGTTGGTTAATCCGCCCCGTGTGTTGAGGGAGTTTGGGTCTAATCAAGGTGGTTTTCGTTGACCTTATACCACTGTCAACATTTTCTTAATTACAACTTTAGCCAAGAGGCAATTACAGTCTGTAAATCTCTAGAGCTCGGCGAGCTTGGCTGTTTTTCCACTACTCCTTCCACACGGCTTCTCACATGACTGGTCCAGTCCGTCCGGTCCAGGTCCAGCCTCATACTCAGTCATGCTGGATTCAGTCGATACAGGTCAACAAAAGAGAGGCAGAAAGTAAAACAAAATACACCGTGTGTGTGGGGGTATAGGCCTGCCACACTCTGCATCCAACAGACTTTTTGTAGCCTCATTGTTTGAGCGATATACTCCCACGAGAATCAACAGACCTACGTACGTAGGCTTGAAGGTCTACCAGGTCGACTTCTCTCCAGGTGTCCCCAAACACATGCTTCCCCTCCAGGTTTGTCCTCTCCAGTATAATTCCCTCAATGGACTCAATGGTACAGAGTTAAAAGCTGGATGACAGGAATCTCCAGTATAATTCCCTCAATGGACTCTGGTACAGTTAAAAGCTGGACGACAGGAGGTTTAAAACACTTAGCTATGTCCATTTTTGTGGTTAAAATTCAGAAAAAATATACTTTTTTGTTACACCAACTTTTGATCACAGTGAAATACTATACTAATAATTTACTTTTGCCTTAACCCTCATTTAACGGCCTGTTTTAATTGCTTTTAAACTCAAACACCATCAATCTCCACCATGTTTTTTTTTAACACTCTTCAGCTGTGAACAGTGGTTAACATGAATAACTACATTAAAAATACAAAAAGGCACTGAAAATTTATAACAAAATGAATGTAATGTAAAAAAGAAAGGGAAAACCAGAGACCAAACTCATCCTCAACGTGTGTGTGTGTGTGTGAGAGTGAGTGTGTGTGAGTGAGGTAAAGTGAATCGAAGCTGCAGACTCTCTCCAGTCTGGCTCACAGATGCTGGCTGCGCAGAGCTATGCATCCCACAATGCCTTGCAAAAAAATTCCTCGCTCCTGATGAGCTTTATACTGGACGTGAAAGATAGATAGTTTCAGCGACATAACTGCCTTTAATCTCGCCCTCCACTAACATAATGGCTTACAGAGACGGCCGGCCAGGCCAACTCTAACTGCAGGCAACAAGTGCTTCTTTCATCAAGTCAGCTGATTTTACAATGGAAATCCCTTGCAGCTGTTAAAATAGGAACCGTGCCAGTGACTCTGCCCTGAGCTGTGTCCAGATCACCCCCCTCTTGTCCCCCCGTCCAACCCCCGTCCTCTGCAGCCCTCTCGCTCTGCTCAGATTGTCACAATCTGCTTCCATTCTTCCTTTCCCACTCTGGAGAACGCAGCTCCTCTGTTGCCCCCTCTTCACTCCAGACTTTTTATTTAGCATTATGCAATCGTTTCAGCTCTCGGCTCGGGCCAGACGGTTGAAGAGTCTGACAATTACAGCGGGCTTTCATATAGGAAATAAGGAGCTGATTCACATCACTCTCCCGTGTCCCACAGCCTTCACCCTCAACCCTCACCCTCCTCCGTACGACGAGTTATTACCAACACAAACTCTGCTGCGAGCCACGGCCGCCCTGCCAAAGCTAGGCACCATGGGATTTGTATTATTCCATCGTCTGACCAGTTTATCGCCTGTGCGCCCGGCCAGTGCTCACTCTCTCCCTTTCTCTCTTTATTTCTTTTTCTCAGTACATACTGTACCTGCTTCGGCGCCGCCAGCACAAACAAACACGGCCCAGACTGATGTCAACAGCCACTCAAACAGTGGAGCTGCTGGCGCGCCGCACAGATGAATGAAGGATATATACCACATGGCGTGTGTGTGTATGTGTGTGCGTGTGCGTGTGAGGGATGAAAGCGTATCATATTCCGCATTCACATTCTCTACATCATCACCTAGAACCATTGGCCTGTGTTCTGAGTGGTTGTACAGATTATACGCCACATGATGACTGCTGATTTCTTTATTGCTGCCGCGGCGGCTGCTGTTAGAGAAAGATCACAGCAGCAGAAATGAAAACATACAAACACTGATTTTTCGTTGCTTCGCTGTCTCTGTTAATGTTGGATGTGTGGTAGGAGTGCCCAGGAATTTGGTTTCACACAACCGTTAATGTCAGCACTGACTGAGAAAGATAATTCCTTAAATCAAATGTTACATTTTTCACACAGTGTAGACCACGTGTGAAGGAAGAAGGACTCAAACAGTGTAGTAGAAACTCCTTCAGCTTCCGTTGGTCACCGCAGGTACTCTGTTGTGTCAGCCGTTTCTAAAACCCAGCCTGAGGACTAACCAAGAAACTCTGACAGGTTTTTCAAAACCTTCAAAATGAGTTTTATTTGGATCAAGTTCTTGTGAAATTACAGTATTGTGTCATAAGTCAACAGGTTTCCCTGAATGATTTAATTCTTCCTCTGCTGTTGTCAGACAGTTCAAGAAAACAAAATATAAACCCAATGAAAGCGTGCGGAACCCCCCCCACACACACACAAAAATATCAGTGTCAATTAAAGCACACCAGTTAAAATGACATATATATTTGATGGAATTATATTTAATGTTTTACATTTCTGAATCATTTTAGTTGTCTTTGGTTTTCACTGATCTTTTTTTTCCTATCTTTAACATCGATGTGTGAAACAGATGTGAAACTGACACTTTTCGTCCGTGTGTCCAGGGGGGGTGAAGCCCTGCTCCCTCAACTGTCTGGCAGAAGGATATAACTTCTACACCGAGCGCGCTCCGGCCGTGGTGGACGGGACGCCGTGTAGAGACCACTCCCTGGACGTGTGTGTGAATGGAGAGTGTAAGGTGAGTGAGTTTTGTGTCCATCTGTCTTTATAATGTGTTTGGTTGACCTCTGTGACCTCAGCTGACGTGGACCGCAGCCCCTGCTGGTGCTGTACGCCTGACTCTAGACTCTAGTCAACATGAACCTGCAACAAAACAGTATAAGTCATTGATTAAATCCAGGGCAAAGGTCAACGATTATTTTTGCTGTAACCTTCCGTCCCCCCGTCACAAACGTTCTTCTTTTTTCTTGTTAATATTCACCACTGAATTGTTTTCATGTACACGTGCAGTACGGTGTACTGCTCACTCTCGCTCTCTCTGGACACACGCCGCTGTCTAGTTTACACACAGGCTGTTGACGATCATCATGGTTGGCTGCAGAAATGAAAAATGATCTCAGCTTTGGCAGGAGTGGTGAATTTCCACTACAGCCTCCCTCGGTGTAATCCTAACTGTTAATAAAAACAAACCCGCTCACTTTGCTTTGTCCTGACAATGTGGACGAAACACGGAGCTGCTGCAGGTCCCCAAACGCCTCGGTGACTCATTCGGTACTGGACCAGATCCAAAAGAACTACGGATGGATTGTTTTTAAGTAATAAGGCATGGAATGAGAGGCGACAGAGTAGAAGATGCTGAGATTTTCGAGGGAAATGACCAGGACGGACAGGATTGGACATGAGCAGATCAGGTGACCTGTCGAAGGTGAACGGTTCTAAGATAGAGTCAGATGGACAGTTGGTGGACACATGGACAAACAATGTTGGCGATGGAGCTGACACTGCATTTTTTAACGTACAGTAGGGCAGACACGCCCACTGATGATGTCACGGTTCTCACCAGGTGTTTCTTGGTTTCCTTGAGAACCATCTTTTCAGGTTACGAATCTGTTATTTTTTCGGTCTTTCAGTCTACATGGGCCGGTTCACAAGTGGGTTCGGGAACAGCAACAGTCACGGAGCTCTGGGAAAGGATTTCTCTGGGGAACAGCCAAAAAAATGAGCTGAAAGAGAAAAGAAAGGTGTGAGTGACAAAGAGAGGCTGGTCATGGTCTGGACTTAAAAATAAAAAAAAAAGAAGAAAAGAAAAGTTTGTTTATGAACGTTTCTGATTCTTTTTCTCCTCCACTCTGGTCTGCCGTGCTGTGTAGAAACTCACTGACCCTGCAGCTCAGCTGTTCCTCCGTCTGGACGTTTCTCACTTCTTAATTCTCTCTTTCCTCTTTTTCCTTTCTGTTGCTTCATCTCTGCATTCCACTCATTTTCTCCCTGTCTCTCATCTTTTTCTTCCTTTGTCAGTTCAATTCTTCTGTCTGCTCTCCTCCTGCTCTGCTGCTGTTTTCCTTTCTGTGCACACACCAAGCTTTAGACACGTGTTTGCAGCAGCAGCTTTAACACTTTGCGTTTATTAGAAGAGGGAAACAACGTGAGAGCCGTAAAGATAGTAGTAAAAGGTTTCACAGTACGTTCTCCAGGTGAGCACAGAGCTGCTGCTGCAGGAATCACCTTTTCCACAGAACAATAAGAACACCTGGTGTTTGGTGAAATGAACTGATCACGAGTCTGGGTTGAAACTTTAAAAAAGAGACATTTTTATTTTTTTGAAACAGGGTTTTCACACTGTTTGTTACAGGCTCAATAAAAAAAACTCCAAATATCTTTTATTATGCGTCTGGCCCAGTGTCCTGCGTGAACTTAGACTCTCCCAAAATGAGTATTTGGCTTCCACAGTTCTGAAAAGTTGGCACTTTGTTCATCTTTTTTTAACCACTTATTGGCCTTTATTTAAGTTTTTTTTGGTTCACACTAATCAAAGTATTTCATCCAATAATCTACAGCAGCAAACTTCCCAAACCTTTTTACTAGTTTACTTTCCTATTTTTTACTGCATGGAATCTTAACAATGACCAGCAGGAAGTAGCAGTAAAATGGGACGATTTAGCAGAAAGACGGTCAATAAAGAAATGACTTATGATGAATTGTGTTCACAACCAAAACAGATCTGCGATTCTCCAATATGCTACATGTAATGCAGTATTTAAAAAAATTTAAATGTAAAATATTTTAAACAAAACAGATCTGCGATTCTCCAATATGAGATTCACTGTAATGCAGTGTTTAAAAAAATTAAAATATAAAACATTTTAACATGTTAATTTTGTTTTCTGGGGATTACTACATTTTTTAAATCTGAGTTTGAATCACAATAGCTCAATGACCCAATGTTGGGTCTCGACCCACCATTTGGTTAACACCGGATATCGTAGAATGAGCCTACATTCAGCGTTGGATTTAGTAATGAAGTGTGATCTAATCAGTGTAAAACTAATAATGAAGCTCAGCTTTATTTTCCTTCTCCACAATAAACAACTGTCACATGAACAGATGAGACTCAGAGCCGTTGTTTAGGTTCGCTTCGCTGTTAGAGAACTTGAGTAAAACCACCTGCTTTGTTCATCATGAAACTTATTTGTGTGGACAGGCATGAGTTTAGCAACCTAAGATCATAATGTCTGCGCAGGATCAGAAAACACATCTGGACTCAACATCTGATATTTCTGTGTTTTTGGTGAAGCCGTCTGGAAGCCATTAGAGCTAATCCCTCAGCTCGGCCTCTGACACCTCTCCACTTACTGACGGTGCCCCATCACCCGTGACCTCGAGTGACCCGGTGGCTCATTTGTTTCTCTTTTCCTGCAGCACGTCGGCTGTGATCGCGTCCTGGGCTCGGAGGTTCGCGAGGACCGCTGCCGGATCTGTGGGGGTGATGGGAGCAGCTGCACGTCTGTGGAGGGACTCTTCAATGACTCACTGCCTGAAGGAGGTACAGAAGAAGCACAAACACTTCTCCCAGTCATATAATTCATTTACTTTTAGAAGTTACTTTGAGAAATGGTCATGGCCATGAAAACCAGAAGTAGACGAAGGCAATCAGTGAAGCTCAGGAAAAACACTGAACGCTCTGCTGGTTTCTGGTGTCTCACTTAATGAATAGATATTTGTGCAAAATGATGGAAGCACTTCAGTGAAAAAAATGTAATTTACTCTGATTTGACATAGTTACATAAGCATAATTCATAATCCCGAAAATGAAAATCGAATTTGACGATTCAGCAGTCAATACCATAACATTTTTAAGCTTTAGATAATATATACAAAAGTGACAGTGATTTAAATTCAACATTTTTAGCTCCAGTTTGTTATGAAATAAAACTTTGATATGGATACAAGGGAGAACATTAACAATAACATGAAGTAGTGTTACTGCGCTGCCCTTTACTGTACTGTTTGTTGTTTCATCACAGCCAGTAAATAGTGTATAAATGTATCATGAAGACACACATTTAAATGTAGATGCAGTCATAAATAATGTCTTATCACAACTTGATCCAGTAAAGGTATAAATACAGAAAAAAAATAGTCCCAGGACAAATCCCTGAGGTACACCCGGACCAAAAAGGAAAACAAAATTACAGGTACACCCGGACCAAAAAGGAAAACAGAATTACTTTTTATTTTTTCATTATTTTTTTTTGTTAATGATATTTTTGTAATAGCAATAAAAGTATACACTGGAAAGAGGAATATAATCGTCTGTGCTGTTGTAGAGATTTCGGTCCCTAAGCCACCCCCAGGACACGTGGCAGACAGATTTAGGTGAGGTCCAACCCGTGTGGTTTGAGGTCCGCCTGCTGCCGTTTCTATTCCGGGTCAAAATTCTCACCACAACACCGACTTCAGAATCTCTCACCCAACTGTCAACACCACTCACCCCCTTCTAAGATGTCTCAGAATGGACACACCCTGAGGGTACAGCCAGGGTCTGGACCACAGTGACCAGTCAGTGTGAAGTCTCAACCTCCAACAGAATATCTGACGCTTTCACCCAACTGAAAAAGTCGTTAAGTAGGGATAAAGTCAAAGGGCGGGTCGGGAGTCGTGTCAGGGCGTTGTGGAACTTGACCCCAACCCTCTAGAACCCGTCTTAAAAATATGCCTTTCGGTATTTATTTTTGTCTAAATTCATATTTTTCTGTCTCTTTAAGCCCTCCTGCAGTATATCTGACACGACACCGTTTGTAACACTTTATGGTTTCACTCAATTATGATCTCCGATTTCAAAAAACCTCCGTCCGCGGCCACAGACAAGATTCGACATCTGTTTAAGAGTCTGTTTAGATTTAAAAATAGCAGAATACCCTTGTAATGAACTGTGGTCCAAGAGTGTGTTAGACGAGTTGGTCGCAACCAGTGTGAGCAGAAATGAATTATGTCATTTTTAGAAGCGCTATAACAGTTTTTCTGGTCTCAGGGTTTCCACAAGAGTTTGGAAGCAGACTGCAGGGATTTTCTCCTATTACAGAGGTCTAACAGGAACATTTACAGTGGTTTCTGTTAATCCCGCAGGTGTTTGGTGAGAGGGGAGTCACCACTCAACACATCCAGGCTGTAAAATCCACACAGTGTACAGCTGTTATTAGCAGTAAATGGTAATCTTGCCTGGATTTTGCAGCAGAATCTTTTCCTTTTTTTTTTTACAGTATAGATCATTCACTAAAACCCTGTGACTCACTCACATGTAAGAATAGTAACACTGACGATAATCGTCAATCCATCCGGAAAACGTTAAAGATTTAAATCCTAAAGACCCACAGAATACATTTCCTAATGCACAGTAATATGGTAATAACTGATCATATTTTATTTTTATTTTTGTTCTGAAGCTTCTGTTTTATCTTTTATTTGAGCTTCATTTCAATTGCAAGTTTGTCATTATCTGACGGAAGAAAACTACGACACAACGTAAGCTGGAAAAAGATCATCTGAACAAATGTAGTGTACTGTATTTTCGCACCCTTTTCCATCCTTTGGCTGGGTTTGTGACTTACACTCAGGTGCGACTTATATATTAAAATAAATAATTTCAGATGTTTATTATTGTCACGCTGACAGCCGCTAGAGGGCACTCTATATGCGACCTCTATATGTTTTTTTCTTCTTCATTATGCATTTTTTGGCTTGTGTGACTTATGGTCTGGAAAATACGATGCACATCGTAAATAGGACGGAACATTTCAAAGCCAGAAGCCCAATAGTTAGGGAGTTTGTCCTTCCCCCAGAAGGTCAGGGATCCAATCCAGATAAATCGAAATGAGATCAAATCATTTCTCTGCTATAAAATATAACAAAATAATATTTTACATTCTGGTGGCTCTGTCACGACCACACTTTAAGCTCTTTTCATGTCTAAATAAACTCAAACTCCAGACTCAGAAGTGAAGGCTTGTTCTGGCTTCTAACAGATTTACGACTGTCAGAACCACTCAGGTCCGCAGCAGCTTTGATTCCTCTGTAGTCCTGCAGCTCCTCTCTTCTCATCTTGACTGATTGGAATAAGGTCTGGCCGTTCAAAGATTAAAGGTTTCCTTAAGTTTTGTTTTATTTAGTTCAACGTTTATGTCCCTCTAACTTCGTTACCATCTGTCCAGCCCGTGGCCCCGGGAGGCGACGAGAGGTTTCTGAGGTGTCGTGATCCGGGGATTTACAACCGCATCGCTCTGTTCGCAACACAGATCCTTCGATTGTTCCCTCACACTCACACCCTCACTCTGCGTGTGTGTGTCTGTCACTTTCAATTTAAAAAGCTCCAACTCTGGCCCTCTCATCATCTGCGCCTCCATCTAGGAGGCCCAGAACACGGTCAGTGTGACCTCTGAGAGCTCCACACAAGGTCAGAGGTGAAATATCTCCTTTCCTCTTGTGGTCAGAACGCCGGACGGAATTATTCAATTCTCTCCTTGTCCGGTGAAGTTATTTACAGCGATGCACAGCGGAGCACAGCTCAGAAAAGCAGCTGGGGTGAAGGTGCGAGGAGCGTAAAAAAAAAAAAAAGAAAAGGTACAAGTGACTAAAACAGATGGAGGGAACAGAGCGGAGAAGAGCCAGCTCCTGGCATGGCTCTCGCTCTCCAACAAAGAGCCGAACTGAGCAGCTGAGGCCGTCTGCCCAGGAATGCAGCTGGAGCCTCAAACCTCTGCTTAGTCCATTGGTGTCCCACAGAGATAAACACTACTTATGAGTCACTGCCCTGGTCCCCTGTGAATAAACCTCCCTCACTTTGTTTTTCTTTGTATTTGTTTTTTTTTTTTCAAGTTGATTTTTGTCTTGGTCTTAGGTTATGAAGAAGTGGTCAGAATTCCCAAAGGCTCCGTGTTCATCCACATACAAGAGCTCAACATCTCCCTCAACTACCTTGGTAAGATGATACTCATGTTGTTATTTTCTGTGATGGTCCTTCAAGGAAACTAGGTGAAGACATATAAATCCTTTGAGTGGAACCGACAAACTGCAGCACCGCAGACGTATCTCATCATCGGTCTGAGCCACAGAACAGAGTGTGTTGCTCTGAATGTTCTACATTGTTGTACAGCTCATTGGATGCTGGTTGACCGGGCATCCACAAGGGTTTCACGTGTCACACATGTAGTACCACGGTTACATATATAACCAATAGTACTTCGAGAACCAAACTTAGAAACATACCCTGATGTACTGAAGAGTGTTACAACTGTAACCCCCCCAGAGGATGGTCTGAGCAGTAGAAACTTGGCGGTGCGCCCCCTGTAGATCAGCGTCTCCTGTCTTCGTGTCCCAGAATGACTCATCATTAATGAGATCAGGACTTCGTGGGGGCCAGATCAGGAACATCTCAGTTATTTATGCCTCTGACTTAATGTTTGGGGTCATTGTCATGTAACGGAAGAAATGTTGGACCGATCTTTGTGGAAGAATTGAATGGAAAAACAACTGTAACATGTTAGGAATAACAATAGGACAAGAAGTCAAATGTCCTGTCCACATACTGTAGTCAAGGGAAGTTCTAAATGATGGCTCTGGGACTGCTTTTATATATATTTGCTATTTGTAAGCTAACCTTTAGCTGTGCCCATATTTCTGTTCCAGCTTTCACAGCCTTTGTCCAAAACAAGTCCATTATAAACCTCCTACTGCTTTATCTTTTTTTCCCCAGCAGAATTTTGGCCTGTTGTTCTCCTGAGCTGGCATTTTATTTGGATGAGCTCAAATTTAGCATCCTGGTGTTTTTCACACTGACTCACTTCAGTGGTTTATTGAGATGCCTGATGGGAAAAAAATGAGTTTCACCTGCACTTCTCTGGCACTGACTAAGACTAATGTGTCCACCGTGAAAGAGATGTATCACAAGCTGCCAAGGCAGAAAAACACTTTACGTCACTTTGTCTTTTGTGATGATGAGTCTGAGATATCAATCGTACATTTGGCCAGATGTAATCTCTCTGAGTCTTGGCTTTTTTTCACCACTGAAGAGAACAGTTCTTCTCAGAACACTGAAGCGTGCATCGTGTTTGTTTGTCCTGCTTCCATCAGAGCTGATGTTTTCTCAGAAACGCCTGTGGTATTTATTAGTTTTTGTCTTCTGTTGTGTCTCAGTGCTGAAGAATAAAGGAGACCAGTATTTCATTAATGGGAAGCTGACCATCGATACGCCGCGCAGGTTCGATGTCGCCGGGACCGTATTCCACTACAGGCGACCCACTGATGGACCAGAAACACTTGAAGCTCTTGGACCAACAAATATGACACTTGTCGTCATGGTAGGGACGCAAACTCTGGTCTTTTATAAGCTGTAAAAATATGGCTGTTGAATATCTGACACTGTGCAGGTGCTGGTGAGAGAGGAGAACCCAGGGATCCACTATCGATTCAACCCCCCTGTCAACAGGGAACCTCTGACTGGTTTTGCCTGGCACTACACCTCATGGTCCCGCTGCTCTGCTCTGTGTGCTGGAGGTAGAAACATGACGACACACGATAGAAACAACAAAACAACCACATGAAGATACAATAAAACATCTATCTCCCTTTGTCATGGTAAAAGTGCTCAGTACTTTATTCTTATCGAAGGATTGTGATCCTTTATCAGAAAAAAGACATGGAGACCAACTTAGTAGACCTAGTAGAGAGTAATTTAAGAGTTTCAGACCGAGGTTTGTTATCCACAACCACAACCATTTTTATTTAGAGTATTGTTATTTTAAAGTACAAGACTGGAGATATTGACCTGCTCTGTGTAGTCCATGGTCACAGCGCTTTGATTCACCAGAAAAAAATGTATTTCAAAAAATCAACTGCACACCCCCACTCTCCAAACCCACAAACATCCATTCAAATATGCAGACAACTGTAAACAGAACTCCCACAGACCCAGTGAGTACTCACACCAGTTTATAGAAATACAAACTCTAAATACTCATGTCATACATTTCATGTTTTCTTACAGTAGCGGTCCTTTCACAACTCCCTAAAAACGCTCTAGCGCTTATCGCACGCTTTGCAAACACCTGCTCTGTTTTTTTTCTTAGTTTCTCTTTTATAACTGTAAAGGTCAAAGACTGACCACATTTAGCAGCAGTTCATGTTTCTCTCTGCTCAGGTGGTCAGGTCCAGCAGGTGGTGTGTAAGAAGCAGTCAGATCAGTCAGTCGTCTTCAACCACTTCTGTGACAAGAAGAACAAACCAAAAGAGAAGAAGAGATCCTGCAATACTGAGCCATGCTCCCCGACGTGAGTCGTTACTTTTCATGTGACAAAGAATGAAGTCATTAAGATTTGGCTTCACTTTTCAGTTTAAGTATGTCACATTTCTATTGTCTATTTAGGTTACACGTGTCAAACTCAGGCCCGGGGACCAAATCTGGCCCGCATTGTAATTATATTTGGCCTGTGGGCTCATATCAAATGTGTACTAGAGTTGGCCCTCCAGTTTACAGCCATCACATACTGCCAGGATTTTGCGTATTAGCAGAGTATGTGCCATGTTATAGCACATACATTTTGGGTTTTTGTTTTTTTTTTGTTGGCTTTGAAAAAAAAGATTTTTATTAAAAAAGGAATTTTTTAAAAAAAGCTACAGATAAAAAGACATAATGAGAAACCAATACCACCGAAAATTGAATTTCTCATGTGTTTATAATATTAAACTTTGTTTGTTCCAGATTCAATGTTTACACAAAACTAAAGTTTGTTTCCATATGAAAGAATTCTACAGATCTGGAGAGAAGGGAAAACATGCAGAATTACAGTCAATTTTTCAACAAATATTGAGTTTGGCCCCTAATGTTGGCCCTGGTGTAGGTTAAGACTGTGTTAAATCAGATGACCTAGTCACATGACTTGTGGCTCGGCTCTTCTTTATCCTGTAGCTGGTGGACAGGAGAGTGGTCAGAGTGCAGCCGCAGCTGTAACGGGGGCCTGCAGACTCGGGATGTTTTATGTAAAAGAAGGATTTCAGCCACTGAAGAGAAAGTCCTGGATGACCTGGCCTGTAACCTCCCTCGACCCTCGCTCACTGAGCCCTGCAGCAACCACAGCTGCCCTCCAGAATGGCTGGCCCTGGACTGGTCTGAGGTCTGTAGACGTCAGGGGGCGGCCATCATAGATGTCATCTCTTGACTTTTAAGTGCTTCGTCCTGATTTTGTCTCTTCTTCCTTCTCTGTTTCCTGACCTCCTGCTGCAGTGTACCCCCAGTTGTGGGCCAGGCTACAGACACCGTGTGGTTCTGTGTAAAAGTGGTGAGAGTGGTGAGGCGCTGCCCGAGTCAAAGTGCGCAAAGCAAGGCAGACCCACCTCCAGAGTGCGCTGCAACCTAAAGCGCTGTCCCCCACCTCAGTGGGTGACTGGTCCCTGGGGGGAAGTAAGTCCATTTTTGCCTGTTGTATCAGTTCCTACAACAGTGAAAATCGGTACTTGTGTTTTTAGATGCTACTTCCTCTGTGTTGCAGTGTTCTGCCAAATGTGGACTGGGCCAGGAGATGCGTTCTGTTCAGTGTCTGGCCCACACTGGACAACCGTCCAATGAGTGTATGGACCATCAGCGACCTGCAGCCATGCAGCAGTGCAAGAGCAAATGTGACCTCAGTCTGCCCATCAGCACGGACAACCCTGAAGGTCAGAGGTCACAGAACGCCTTTGTTTGTTTGTATCTTGTGCAAAGAAATTCATGAAATACTGTTGAAAAATAAAATTCAGTAACAAGAAGGAAATTAATTAATCATGTACATGTATTCTCCTGAATATTTAGTTTATATACTTGTATTTTACTTCTCCTGAATATTTAGTTTATATACTTTATGTATTTTAGTATACTTGTATTCAGTCTATTTTTACAGCATAAAAATTCAAATTGAAAGATTTGAATTTGAATTAAATTGATCAGTTTATATTTTGTAATAATTACAATACGGTCATCATAAGTTGTGACAATAAATAATACATTAACTGTCATTTGCAACCTTTAATTTTAATGTTAAAAAATTGACTTCTAAAACAAAACAAACTCTTGCTTTATTTTGCTATTTTCTTTGTGTTTGACATCCTACAGAGTGTAAAGATGTGAACACTGTGGCCTACTGCCCCCTGGTGCTCAGGTTCAAGTTCTGCAGCCGGCCTTACTTCAGACAAATGTGCTGCAAGACGTGCCAGGGACACTGAGGAGACCGTGAAGCTCACAAACATTGTCCACGTCCCACTGAGCCACACCACACGGCAGCCTTCACTTTACCTCTGTCAGAGGGGGGCGCTGTTAGACTGACTTGGTCATATTCACATCACTGGTCAGGGGAGACCATCTCTGGACCTGAAGCCTTCTGGGTCCAGCTGGGTCAAATCAGCCTATGTGGGGTTTTTATATTCCACTGGAGGCAGGGCTGCTGAAACCTGGAGAGACAGAGTGGGGGAGAAACCAGTGTCCTCCGTCCTCCCTCTCTCTCTCTCTCTGTCTCACTCTCTCACCCTCACCCTCACACCCATTCTTTCCCTCATCGTTTTGGTGCTACATATATTGCACTTTGGCCACAGGACTGGTCACGGTATGAGTTTGTATTTGCTTCAGTGGCCTCGAGTTTTTAAACCTTGTAATCTTAAATTCAAAATATAGGAAAAAAATCCACTTTGTAAAAAAAAAAAAAAACCCAAGATTTTTCCAACTATATTTGCTCTTGAAAACAGATATGTTATATGTTAGAGAATGTTAGATTTGTCTGTATCTCAACTGATAGTTGTGACTTGATACAGTGTCTTGTGCTAATACTTTGTGTTGTTGGAGCTGTGTGTGTGTGTGTGTGTTTGGGTTCTTCACGTCTAGGTATATACAGTACATATACACTTTTTCAAACAAAAAGGCCACAGTCTTGCCATTTCGGTCATTTTTGTCACACTGCACACACCACCCATCAGTCGGTGCTCATATTACAGGACTCTATACTGTTGTGGATGGAGGATGGCGTAGTCTCCATTAATCTGTGATCACTCACAGCTACAGCTACTGTCTTTGGACATTTTTCATTTGTTTTTCATTCAGTTAAGGAGACGTATTTGCACGTGTTTCCACTCACACTTCAGAACAGGAAACCTCTCACTGTCGAAGATTTCTGTCACAGCTTCATTTCCGAACATTGAGCACAGCAATCAGTGACCTCTGTCCACAGTGTATGTGATGAACAAGTCTGACTCTCAAACTTTCATACGGACTTTTTTTTTTTTACCATTTGTCAAACACAG
>NC_024308.1:5333368-5383829 GCF_000523025.1 Cynoglossus semilaevis
GATTGAGATTGAGATGACTCAATGTATAAATTTACATCCTAAAGAAACCTGACTTCATCCTGAAAGAGAGTGACAGACTCACAGATACATCGACGTGCAGGCTGGACTTCCCTGTATATACTGTATGAAGTCTTTTTTTCTCTTTTGTCCTTTTACAGATGCAGGCCTGATACTATTACTGAATATGGTCACACATTAACAGGAAGGACATCACATGACCCAAAGTTAATGACTTTTTTTAAAGGTGCAGCTTCAGCTGTTTATGGGCCTGTGGGTATCTTTAGAATATTGGTCTCCGCTGATGATCAAGCATCAGATGTCTGATGTCATCGCTGCGCTCTGAGTCTAACGTGTGACAAATGTCACACTCATCCCTGTTCACAACAAATGCCGTTTCCTTCTGGGTGCTTCTGTTGTTTGGATTGGTGCTATTGTATCATTAATGTTGTCACTCTGAGTTAATGTTATTTTTTTTTTTCAGTTTGAGGACACTCTCATGTGTTCTGTTTGTTACGTAAAGAGGCTGTGGTTGGGTGGAACGTTGTTTTAGCCATATTGGGCTTTTCATCAGCCAGGTCTGGGTCACTAGGTAGAGTCAGATAACACCCACAGACCCACGGTTAGGTTGAAGATTGTGGTACATTATTCACATTTTCACATATCACACATGTGCCATATCGACTTAGTCTGGGCCACATGTTTGTAATGTTATCCACATCTTGTTTTTATGGACCAAAAAAAATGTTTTTCCTAAAATGCTGCTTGATGTTTTTTTGGTTTCTAGGTTCATTATTTAAAAAAAAAAACACTTTTGGTTTCCACACTCATTCATCCTAATTCTCAAAGCAGCTGTGCTTTAACACTGTGTTGACTTTTCCTGCTAACTTTCATACAGAACGTTTTTATTTTATTTTTTTAATTTCATTTACACAGGTCATCTGTTGAATCCACAGGACGTGGATCAATCACACTGCTCTTATTTTGGGATAAGGAAATGTTATAGTGGTACTGTTAATAACTTTTTATTTACAGTCACCATCATCATGTTTTTCAATGGAACTGCTAGAGATTTTTAAAAATTCAGTGTATGTACCGGAGACTTTCTCTCAGTCTGCCAAGGCTTTTGTTGAAGCTTTACACTGATCCAGAAACAAACATGAGTGAATAAATAAATAAATAGACAGAAATCAGTTTTTTTACATTTAAATTTTAATATGAAATATATTGTTTTTGTTAAATATAGGTGAATCCATTTGTTTCTGTTTGTGTACATAAAAAAAAAGAACTATTTCACTGATTAAAAACGGTGCATCGTTGATCTAGAACCAACGTTTTGTCTTTGTCCGTCTCAGTTGTGTGGGCTGAATCCACTGATTGTCACTTTGCTTTGTTTCTGCTGAACTCTTTCCTCTCGATGATCCAGACAGATGCTGAGGTCATCAGTGATGGTTGTCTATTTCTGGATGAATCGCTGGAGGAAAAGTTAAACCAGTGACTTCTGTTTTTGTCCCTGTCGGACTGAGACGTCTCCGATTTGATCCATACCAGCCTGAATATCTGGTTTTTCAGTTATCCATTAATGTAGAGGCAGGAAGCAAACCTTTAATTTGACCCTTGTAGCACACTTTCAGTTCTGAAAACAATGTCAGTGATCACTGATGTACTTTTTTTGGTTGTTCACACAGCTACAGGAAGTGTTGTTGCTGTGTATTCAAATGTCTTCTTTTTTAAGAGTCCAGAACAGCAGATCTTTGCATGCAGTGAAATTTCAACCAACGCCATTGTTTGAACTGACAGGTCATGTGACCTAAAATTAGACTTGGTTGAAGTTTAATGTTTGATGGGAACCCGGTGATGAATGTTCTTGATGATTTCCAGTTTTAATGGTTACAAATTAAGACAAAAAAACTAGATGAAAGACAGTATTTTGTTTGCTTGCATACAGCTGGAGCGGTATAGTCTGTGGAAAAGGACATCAAATTTAGAAACATGAATTTTGACAGTTGAGACAGTGATCTTGGTCTTCTGGTTTCTGAACAGCCTCCAGTTACAGACTAAACAGCCACAATGAATCAAAGTATTTACTGTATTTTCTGGACTATAAGTCGCTGTCAGTGTGAAAATAACAAACGTGAAATTATATATTTTAATATATAGGTCGCACCTGAATTTAAGTCTCAAACCCAGATGAAGGAAGAATAAAAAGTGAGACTTATAGTCTAGAAAATATGATCCGTTAAATGATGGACACATGGAAACCTCAGGTCAGGAAACCGTGAACATCAGACCAGATTTGTTTGCAGTGCAGGATATAGGTGTTCCCTCGGTGTGAACCTGCATCAGTTATTGTGGGCGTCAGAAGCAGCAGCTCCTCTGACGACACAAACACAACATGAGGCAACCACAGCCTGGGTGGGGCTGCCAACTCACAACTGCACAGACCATCATTTGGCAACTGAATGTAATTATCGTTTTGCACTTGCTGTTGTTGTTTCCATCTTCACCTGTGTGTGTGCGCTGTTCAAATGAAGAGGCTGACTAATTTGTG
Source organism: Cynoglossus semilaevis (assembly GCF_000523025.1). Taxonomy (NCBI): domain Eukaryota; kingdom Metazoa; phylum Chordata; class Actinopteri; order Pleuronectiformes; family Cynoglossidae; genus Cynoglossus; species Cynoglossus semilaevis. The sequence goes on from NC_024308.1 coordinate 5,335,917, forward strand.
GATTGGCTGACACAGAGGCTGGGACCGGTGTCAACATTTCAGCCTCTGTGTCTGATAATTGAACAGCACAGAAATACAGAATTGACTGTTTTGACACCGCAGAGTAAGTAAGTATATCTGTGTGTGTGTGTGAGTGTGTGTGTGTGAGAGAGATCAGTTCTTGTTTCATACGAGGATGAGGAAGTAGGTTTTTTAAATGTTGCACTGGATGTCTTGTCTTGTAGGGGGTCGGCTCCTTTGTGCTCTGAAGTTCCTGCTGTGTGATGGCCCCAGTCTGAGGAGGACCACCTGTGGAATTTGACCACAGACACACAACCACACAAATACACACTGTGTGACGAGTAGATACCTGAGGAGGAGAGGCCCAGCGGACAGGAACAATGGTACGGTACCACAACTTTTATTTTCACTGTTGAATAATTGATGTCTGTGATGACCCAATTGTACAATGTACAATATTATAATGTAGTATGATTTAATGGACTGTAATATGAGGTGATTTTATGTCATATCTGTGTGTAATCTGTGGATCTGATTTCAGGAAATTGAAATTTTGGTTTAGTTAAATTTGACTGTTTATCCCTATATTTATATTTTATATTTTTTCTTGTGTAAAGTGGGAAATATGAATTCATGGTAATGTTACTGTCATCCACAAGCAAAAAGAGATATTTAAAGTTACCACTTTTAAAATGGAGATAACTATGACTGGTTCCTTCTCTGCAGCAGCAGGGTTGGGTTCCTCTTTTTTTTTTTTTTTTTTTTTTTAGCACAATGAACATAAAGATGATTCAAGTCATGACCTTAATGTTTTCAGCTTTCAACCACAGTGACTTAGCATCGCCCTGTCTTTCTGCCACAAGGGCTGAAAAGCTGAAAAAATGTTATGGTATATGTGTGTGAATGTGTGTTGAAGTTTGTGCCAGTGAATGTGGATGTGCAGTAGCGTCAGGATTGATAGATGTCGTCGCAGGAGCATGTACTGTTCACGCTTCAGAGAGTTTCACAAGAGGCAGCAATGAGTCGTGTGAGGAGGAAATGGATAACAGAAGAGGCCTGTCACAACACTTCCTCACACTGCTTACACAAATCTTAGAGAGAAAAAAAAATCAGCAGGGTTTCAAAGAGCTGTCCTTTTTTTCTGGTTTTTGTTTTTTCTGTGGTGCTTTTATGGTGACGTTTTGTCACCTGTAAAACAACCCTGTGGTTCCTCAACATTCTGGGTGATTTATCTGGTGATAATTTACATTTATTTTTGGTGTTGATAAAAATGATTCAAAGATCATTTTAGAACATCAGGGTGTGATGTTACATGAGAGGTTTTTGAACGATAACACTGTGGCCCTCAGTCATTTTTAATTATTTCAAAATCCTTCATTTTTGAGAGTTGAGAAACTGGGCCAACTAAACCAGTGATTCCAGGCAGAACAATTAAATCCTCTTCTGCTAGGTGGCAGCAGATAGCTATGGAAACTAAAAAAAGAATAATCAGAGCTGTTGAAGTGAGTGTTTTTGTGAGTGTCTTTCTTCAATTCCTGCCAGTATATCAGTGTTGTCTTCAATTAAACAGGGTCGAGATTTGAGTCAATTATGAAGTCATTTAAACTGATGGTGTGCTGTCGGGTTTTTCCCGATGATATGTATGTGCTCTGGCTCACAAAAAGGCTGGGAAACTGAACTAAATGATAACAACACATGACAAAAATATAGTGGCATAAGTTGTCAAAGCTGTGGGTGATACCCCGGGGCTGTATCACACTTCAGTTATTAAAAAATGAATTTAAAGAACAGCTGATGTTAGAGCAAAGGATCACTGTCAGACAGTTGTCAGACAGTTTACACTGTACTGGGTTCCAGTGATCCTTCACAGTTTTCCTCTGAATGACAAGTAAGGTAAAAGCCTCAGACCACAGTTTAACCACTCTGTCAAAGAAAAGCATTCACACATCAAAGAAAGACGGGAAAAAAAAAAACTGAAGAAAAGTAAAAGTTCATCCACTAGAGGGACCTCTAAAAAAGCCACAGTGCAGTATTATTTAAATAGGTGTGTAAGGAAATATTTCCAATGCCAAACCCAACTTACCTGGCTGTCAATAGATACTAGAAGTTGGCTTAATCACAAGGGCGCTGTAGGTTAATCGCGATAAGTCGTGATTAATCGTAATGTATTCATGACTAATCAAGGTAAATAAATATGACAAAAAACCTTTTTAAACAAAAAGTCAATAACAACGGGTGGGTGTCTAAGTTTTACACTTGGTTTGGTTAGTGACTAAACCAAGTTAGAAATGTCAAGAAAAGATGCAAAATCATGATGAAGGTGTAACAACTACGTACATTTATTTTGTAATGAGATGGTAGAGGTTCGTCACTGTATCTTAACCTTGCTCAGTCCAACATTAGCTTGGGTTCAGTGCTGCTTCTCTAGAATTTTAAAGTTAGAACGGTAGCTCAGCACGACTGACCACAAGACCCAGCTTCCTGCACTCTCAACCACATTGTGCTTTTATTTTTTTTATACCTCCACCAATACATTTGTTGTCTTCAGAGATACAGTGTTTTTGTCTTTTTTTTTTTTTTTTGCAAATTTTTTAAATGTATTTTTGTTACGTAAATCATTTGTCATTTAGGTTGGTTCTTTACTGAAGATATCCAGTAAATTAGAACTTTTTTGGTTTTTATGCCAAGTAATTGATAGTGTTTGCTCACCTTTAGCTTTTTCTAAGCTTTTTAATATTTTGTTGATAAAAAATCGTTTAATTTTAAATTTTTTTTGTTAAACTCTAAGATATCTCTATAAATATAAGTTAAAGATTTTCTCAAGAGTTTTGTTTAAAAAAGCAAAGACGTCTTACTTCTCTGGTGTGTGTGTGATTCAGGCCAAGTACCACTGGCAGAGTCAGAATGTGAAGCAGAGCGGCGTGGACGACATGGTGCTGCTCTCCAAGATCACCGAGGACGCCATCGTGGAGAACCTCAAGAAACGATACATGGACGACTACATCTTTGTATCCTACCTGCTGATGGCGCTTTTTTTAAACATTGTTAATAGACGGTGTCAGTTTGTGAGTTAATAAGATTAAAACTCTTAGATAAACGACTCACTTCCTTCATAAGGAGGAAAACTTATATTCAAAACTTTAGTCAACAAATGATGCCGATATTTCCACAATGAACATTTATTTGTATTTTTAGTCTTTCAGAAGACAGAATGAAATAATAATAATGACATTTTTATTCACTAAATCAACCCTACAAAAACTACAAAAAAATGTGGTCACTTTTTTATTAATAAGGAGAACAAATGTAATAAATAAGGATTTGAACAGAACCAGTGTGGACGTCCTAGACTAAAATTTAATGCAGTACATTGATAAGAAGACTGGACTGGACTATTGGACAACATGGAACTTTGTAGAAGCCGCTAGACCTTAACTTATTGTTAAACTTGTAGAGTATTTATCAGTCTCATAGTATTTTCATCATGTTTCTTGACCTCAGTGCTCAGACATACATCGGCCCTGTGTTGATTTCAGTGAACCCGTTCAAACAGATGCCTTATTTTACAGACAGAGAGATCGAACTGTATCAAGGAGCAGTGAGTAAAACATCATCGTACCATCGTTAATCATGGTTGATCAGGTGTCGTCACAGATCTGCTCTCTCCTCCCAGGCCCAGTATGAGAATCCCCCGCACGTTTACGCCCTGACGGACAACATGTACAGAAACATGATGATCGAGGGAGAAAACCAGTGTGTCATCATAAGGTGGGTGAGTCTGTTTTGGTACGCTGTCTTTGATAGACCTCAGCTGTTAAGATTTGTGTTGTTGTTGTTGTGGCAGTGGTGAGAGCGGTGCAGGAAAGACTGTGGCTGCCAAATATATCATGGGCTACATTTCCAAAGTGTCAGGAGGAGGATCAAAAGTACAGGTACAGACAGCAGCACTGACCTCTGCTCTGGTTACTGTCTGTAGTGTAGGTCACCTGTGTCTCACTGTGTGTGTGTATGTGTGTGTGACAGCACGTAAAAGATATCATCCTCCAATCAAATCCTTTGCTCGAAGCCTTTGGAAACGCCAAGACCGTGAGAAACAACAACTCAAGTCGTTTCGTGAGTGAAATCCTGATTTCCACAGTTGAGATTCTTGTGTTTCCTCTGACCTGAATGTGGGTCTTCAGTTCAACTCTGCTGGGTCAAATTTCTAGGTGTTGTTTAAGCAAAACATCAATGGTAAAAACAACAACTTCAACAATGACAAAGTATCAGGTAAAACTAAAGCCAAAAGAGGTAAAAAGCATTTAAAAGCATTTAATAAATTCCATGCAGCCATGAGTTTCTTAACCTGATGAATTAAAAGTTTTTTATTACACTGCAATGAACAATATTTGTAACTTGAATAAATAAAAATCAGTTGCAGAAACATTTTGTATTACATTATGGAGTAGTTACATCTATATAGTCTGCCATTTTTACAACTGGCCCTTCAAGGAGAACTGTCCCCCGGTGAAAATGTCTTTGACAGCTCTGCTCTACACACGTTACATTTAAGGTAGAAATGTTTGCAACATATTTTTTTAATATATAAAATTAAAGTTAATGTCAGCAAAGTCCAAATATGTTCACAACAACTTGAATTAGACATCATGATTCCAGAAGATGAATATTATTTCTCCACAGTAAAATTGTTGCTTTTACATTCAGCCTTAAAAACACACTCATTTCTCATCAGTGGGCTATTAGTGCTCTACTTTCACACCCTGAAACCACAGACAGCAAGCCTGACATGACCCATGTCAGTGCACCATTGTTGCATATCTTAATGTGTAATGTTTCCTGTTGACGNATCAGCAAGAAGGAAAAAAGAAGAATTGTTTAAACCTTCTCGTTTAATCTCTGCTGTATCTACGCTGCTGTACTGTAGGTCACAGCTGCACAGTGTCAGACGTGACATTTGCCAGTCTCATGCCTGTCACCTCAGATTGTTGACTGAGATTATTGTCTACCAGGGGAAATACTTTGAAATTCAGTTCAGCAGAGGAGGAGAGCCAGACGGCGGTAAAATTTCAAACTTTCTGCTCGAGAAGTCGAGGGTGGTGAGTCAGAATGAGAATGAGAGGAACTTCCACATTTACTATCAGGTGAGAAGCCAAGAAGAGAAGAAAACTAAAAAACTATGTATTTAGCCAAGAAGAGAAGAAAACTATGTATTTATTAATCTTTTTATTTATTTATTTTTTATCAATGTTTAATATCTGACCTATATTCTGCCTGCACTGCCATCTTCCAGCTGATAGAGGGCACTAATGCTCAACAGAAAGAAGGCCTGGGCATCATGACGCCTGACTATTACTTCTACCTCAACCAGTCTGGGACCTACAAGGTGGACGGGACCAATGACAGCAAAGACTTTAAAGAGACTATGGTACTTTTTTATTTTTTTATTTTATATACTCTATTTAAATAAAAGCTAATGAGACTAAGAACATGTCTGAAAGGGTCACCAGACAATTTAAGGTATTTAGAAGACCTAAGAAGAGTTGAGACACACTTAAAAAATGAATCTGATACAAGGTAGCTCATTATTCTTAAATATGACCAAAAACTACATTGTGTAGTACAGTAACCTCGTGTTTAATGTAAATCAAACCCTGGACATTTAAAAAAAACACTGTTGGAAACTTTCCTTGTACACGATGGAATAACAGATTTGACTGTCAGATCATTTTCATTTTTCATTTTTGTTTTTCCAATTCAAATTTTTATCAAGCCCTCCTCCTCCTTTCCCCTCCCCCAGACCTGGTGTGGGTCTTTAACGTTTTTTTTTTTTTCAACTTCAGCCCACATATGAGTTGCAATTCTGCCACCTTTAACACCTTAAAAAAGTACCAACAAGACTAGAAAACACAGACAGAGGGCAGTGTCCTGCAGATAAAGGCATTACACACCAGACTTAAGCCATCATTTTTAATCATGTAATGCATAGTATAACCACAGTGAAATAGCAGCAACACAGTCACAGGAAACAACAGAGCAAACTGCTGCTTCGTTGATGATCTTTCCAGGAAGCCATGCAGGTGATTGGGATCCCAGGAGAAATCCAGGTTCAGGTGCTGCAGATCATCGCAGGCATCCTGCACATGGGCAACATCAGCTTCATAGAGGCAGGAAACTACGGACAGGTGGAGAGCACAGACTGTGAGTGGCAAAAACACATGCAGGCTTCCTCACTCGTGTGTAAAGGCAGTACACACATTTGCATGTTCTCACAAACGCACACACCTAAAAGGTAAATTCGCCCGAGTTAGCTTCCATCAGGTCAAAAGCACTATTGTTGGAGACGGCCTACGCAGTGGCAGCTCGTTCACATTGAATCCCTGTTCAACAAATGAATATTGTTGGATGTGTTAAATCCCATGAAGAGGCAACAGTGATGGGACAACCACATTATAAATCCTGATTTGTCATCTTTTTCCCCCTAAATGGGATTTTAAATTTTTAACTTCCTTCTATAAAAGAGGGATTGAAACCAGAGTTTCATTTCTATAAAAGAGGGATTGAAACCAGAGACTGAGACAAAAACATGTGATTTTTATTAATACATGTATCAGATTTAGCTATTTTTCATAACCTAGACTTAAACAGATAAAATTGTGAAATAGCTATTTACACATTTACAATAATTCTGAAATTTAAAATACTTTTCTCCAGTACTCGCGTTTCCTGCCTATCTGCTGGGCATTGATCCTAAGTGGCTGCAAGACAAGTTGACCAGCAGGAAGATGGATTCAAAGTGGGGAGGAAAGTCTGAGTCCATCAATGTGACCCTGAGCAAAGAGCAGGCTGCATACACCCGTGATGCTCTGGCCAAAGCTCTCTATTCTCGGATATTCGACTATCTGGTTGAGGTAAAATATACTCAAATTAAGAAGTTCATCCTGACATTCAACACAGTTTACATACTTTATACTTTGTCCATTCCAGGCCATCAATAAAGCCATCCAAAAACCTTATGAAGAGTTCGGCATTGGAGTCCTCGACATTTATGGCTTTGAGATATTCCAGGTTTGTTTTTTCGTATTTTCCAGTGCACATTTCAGTAGGTTATGAATATGCTGGGGATCTCCTAAATAAAAATGAAATTATTTGGCCTTCCTGTGCCACCTGACCTGTAATAGCTCTGCCCCCCCCCCACTTTGAGAACCATTGAATAGATCTGACTTCACCCTCTTCTCCTGCAGAGAAACGGTTTTGAGCAGTTCTGCATTAACTTTGTGAATGAGAAGCTGCAACAGATCTTCATTGAACTCACTCTGAAGGCTGAGCAGGTATGGAGTTCTTTTTACTGCTTACTTCAATGTATGTATTATTGAGTAGTATACTGTTACCTCAAAGGCTGAAATACATTTTAAATATTACGAGTAAGTTGTTCCATAACTCTTGTTTTCTCTCTTTACTTTCCTCAACAGGAAGAGTACGTCCAGGAGGGCATCAAGTGGACTGCCATCCAGTACTTTAACAACAAAATTGTTTGTGACCTGATTGAAAATAAAGTAAGGAGTCACTTGTTTTTTACCCTCTTTATGTGTGAGTTGTGAAGGTTTCACAGAGGCTCTCTTGTCCGTGCAGAGTCCTCCTGGAATCATGAGCGTCCTGGATGATGTGTGCGCCACCATGCACGCCAAAGGAGACGGAGCGGACAGCACACTGCTACAGAAGCTCCAGGCCGCTGTGGGGACACATGAACATTTTAACAACTGGAATTCTGGCTTTGTCATCCATCACTATGCTGGGAAGGTAAACGTGGTCGTGCACAAAGACATTGCTGCTCATATCTGGTACACTCAGATATTTACCACTGGGGTAAATGTCTGTTTGTTTTTAGTCTTGTTTTCTGTGTTTAGTAAGGATTTTGTGACATTTCTGTTTTTAGAAAAACTTTGTTTTTTTGTGGTTTATAATAAACTTGTTGTATTATTAATATATGACAAAAAAGTGCTTCAAAAACAGTCAGTGAACATAGGAAGATGCTCTGGCTGACTTCTTCTATAATATCTCATGAAAGGATGATTAATATTTAAATTGGAAAACCTGCACAATAACTATCACAGTTGTTGTTGTTTAAAAAATTTTTTTTATTATTATTTTGTCTCAGGTGTCATACGATATCGTCGGCTTCTGTGAGAGGAACCGTGACGTTCTCTTCCCTGACCTTATAGAGCTCATGCAAAGCAGCGAATAGTAAGTCACGTAGTCATATTCTAATTTCTAATAATAAGTCATAAAAATATTCATGTTGTATTTGACAAAGAGTGTTGTTCATAAAATACGTTAAACCCTTCTTCTCCCTCCTCAGTGACTTCATCCGCAGTTTGTTTCCTGAAAACCTCAACACTGATAAGAAAAGCCGGCCGACCACAGCCAGCTCTAAAATCAAAGTGAGTCTTCCACTTAGACTGAGTGTACGGTATCAAACCTAAGGCTCCTCTACTTGTATTTTATTGACAATTTTGTACTTTATTCCCTCTCTATTACAGAAACAAGCCAACAACCTGGTCAACACCTTAATGAAGTGCACTCCACATTACATCCGCTGTATTAAACCCAACGAGACAAAAAGACCCCGAGACTGGGAGGAGAGCAGGTCGGTACCAGGACTACTGGACAAATGTTAACTTTGACAGAGCCAGAACTCACAGATGTTTTAACTACAATCAATTGCATAAATCAAATTGCACTGTTTCTTTTGCATGTATTAATAAATGTCATTCCTCTGGTGCTAGGGTCAAACATCAGGTCGAGTACCTTGGACTGCGGGAAAACATTCGCGTGAGGAGAGCTGGGTTTGCGTACAGACGGGTCTTCAATAAGTTTATGATAAGGTAGACTTTCATCATGGATCAGGTCACTGTGTGACTGTGCTGTTGTTGGAAGAAGTGACTTTTCTCACTGTCTTCACTTCTCAGGTACGCCATTCTGACGGCTGAGACCTGGCCGTGCTGGAGGGGGCCCGAGCAGCAGGGGGTGCTGCACCTGCTGCGCTCTGTCAACATGGATAATGACCAGTATCAGATGGGCCGCACCAAAGTCTTTGTCAAGAACCCAGAATCGGTAACAAATAATGAATAGTTTCAGCACTTTTTTATTGTTGGAGCTAGGCATCTTGTGCCTAATAATGTGGTTTATTCAGTGTAGAATTAAAAGTCAAATGATCCAATTTTATTTAAGGATTTATTTATTGATGAATGACTTCCACAAACTCCTCCTTCTTCCTCAGCTGTTCCTACTGGAGGAGATGAGAGAGAGAAAGTTTGACACGTTTGCGAGGATCATCCAGAAGGCCTGGAGAAGATACAATGCCAGGAAGAAATATGAACAAATGAGAGAGGAGGGTGAGTAACGGTGGACTCTCCTGATCCTTCTTTAGGTTTTGTAAGTTTAACATCGTGACTGTGATTGTGTGTGTCCGTCCTCTCCTGTGACTCGTAGCCTCTGACATCCTGTACAACTCCAAAGAGCGGAGGAGGAACAGCATCAACAGGAACTTTGTTGGAGACTACCTGGGTCTGGAGCAGAGGCCTGAGCTGAGACAGTTTCTGGCCAAGAGGGAGCGGGTGGACTTTGCTGATTCAGTCACCAAATTTGATCGCAGGTTCAAGGTAAAGCTTTTTGAATTAACTCTCCATCATGTGACCGATGGACAGAGTACCAATATTCATTTTCTGATTTCTTTTTCTCGTGCAAATTGCACAATTTCTACTTCTGCACAAGTACTTCATCAGTATTCAAGGATTATTTCCATAGTTTTTCTAAGAAGTCCTGACTATTTTACTCAACTTGATGTGTGGTTGTTGCTTTTGAAAAATGTATATTCCACTAAATCACTTATATGTTGTTAGTTTTTCTAAGAAGTCCTGACTATTTTCCTTACTCAACTTGAGTCAACTTGTGTGGTTGTTGAAAGGTTTATTTCCCACTGAATCACTTCTATGTTGTGTCTCCTTACGTTCCAGTCTATCAAAAGAGATTTAATCCTAACCCCCAAAGGCATCTATCTGATTGGTCGAGAGAAGGTGAAGAAAGGGCCAGAGAAGGGTCAGGTCAAGGAGGTGCTGAAACGAAAACTGGAGTTTGGAAGCATCACCAGTGTCTCCCTCAGGTACCGTAGGTTTAGAGCAAAAAGTCAAAATATTTGCAGAGAATAATTTGCAAATATTTTTTTTCTTCAACTTTCAGATTCTGAGTGTTAATTTATTATCTTATATCACAAATAAATAGCTAAATAGCTTGTGTCCACCAAGTAAAACAATACAAACTACTGAGATAAGATGTATTTTATTAGAATATCCAGTTTATTAGAAAATCATTACAAAACATGTTGTTGATTTTTTTTTCTTTAATTATTGTCATCTTTACCTTTAGTACAAGACAAGATGATTTTTTCATCCTGCACGAGGCCCAGTACGACAGCCTGCTGGAGTCCAACTTTAAGACAGAGTTCCTCAGTCTGCTGTCCAAACGCTTTGAGGACGTTACCAAGCAAAAACTGATGATCTCTTTCATGGACAGGTAGACCAGCACCTCCACATTCACCCGACCTGGTCTGTATTTGTACAGAAGCCTGTGCATGAACAACCGTTGTACTTTTCTGCCACTCCAGGCTGGAGTTTAGAGTGAAGAAGGAGGGCTGGGGCGGAGGAGGCTGCAGGGTCGTGGTTTTCCAGAGAGGACAAGGAGATCTGGCCGAACTTAAACCTGGAGGGAAGACCCTCGCCATCACAATAGGAGATGGTCTTCCGAAGTCTTCAAGTGTGTAGAAAAGTCAACATTTTGAATACAGATATTGTGTTTGTTGTGGGTGATTTTTTTTTTTTATTTTGTGAGTCCTTAATTTCACCAGAACCGACCAAGAAGGGTGCTCCTCTGTCCCAGGGTAGAAGGGGCTACCATAATACAGGCAAAGGTAACGGCTCTTTCTTCAAAAGTAGAAAAAAATAATTAAGCTAAAAAACACATATTAAAAACAGATTTAAAAAAATTCCATTTATAATCTGGTATTAATCCAATTAAATCCTCAGTTTAAACTGTGACATGAGCAAATGAGCAAAGTGTGCTGGTCATATTTCAATATTTTGTATTTATCATTTAAAAAAGTTTATTAAGCAGCTTTCATGAGACATAAGTCAAAAAGTTGTCAGACATGTTGAAAATATTTTTAAAACTATTTTGCTACATAGTCTCCATTTAAATCTAAACACTCCTGTAAGAAGTGTTTACATCAGTCCATTTAAATCTAAACACTCCTGTAAGTGTTTACATCTGAGAATACCATATTTCTTAGAGTTTGGAATAAAAATATAATATAATATAATAAGAAGGAGATAAAATGTCAAAATACACCAAAAGTAAAAAGTGGAGCAGTAATGGTGTTCAGTAGTACTTCTTCCTGTCTTTGTATGGTTTCCAAACTGGATTTGTAAGTTAATATCTGTGTTACACGGATTCACTAACAAGTCGATCCAGTTCAGGGCGTTAGTTTAACCCCTTTAACCTCCTTTTCTCTCCTCAGCTCACCAGAACGGAGCGGCACAGTTTTCCAGATCCAGTCACAGCCAGCAATCGGAAATCATGTATTCGTCCCCACAAAAACAGGTCCGTCCACCCAACGCCGCCCTACCCAAACTGGGATTCCAGAAGACTCAGCGAACTCCCACACACAACCAGTACAACCAGGGAAACCTGGATTTCCTGAATGTGCCAGACCAGGGCATGTCTGGGTGAGAAACATCTGTTTTCAAGAGCAAATATAGTTGGAAAAATCTTGTTTTGTTTTTTTTTACAAAGTGGATTTTTTTTCTATATTTTGAATTTAAGATTACAAGGTTTAAAAACTCGGGGCCACAAACTCATACCGTGACCAGTCCTGTGGCCAAAGTGCAATATTACATATATTGCACTTTGGCCACAGGACCACGGCACCAAAACAATGAGGGAAAGAATGGGTGTGAGGGTGAGGGTGAGAGAGAGAGAGAGAGGGAACAGTCCCTGTAGAACCAGTGGGTGAACTTGATAGTCTAAAGAGCCCTATTGTGTGAATTGGGCTTGTCAAGGTGAGGCTTAACTGTCTGGAAGCCAGATAATAATGTTTATTTAGCAAGGGATAAGAAATGAACGGACATAAAAGAAAGATTATAATTCATTCAGGTAGCTGCTGTGACCTTTGACCTATGTGACCTGGGATCACAGTTTAAAGAAGAGCTAAGTACAAACCCAAGTAAATCCAAACCCCATGTGAGTTACCTAGACCCCCCCCAAAAAAAATCAGTTAACGCCTCGTCATCCAAATCTGACCTGTCTGGTGCATCAGTCTTTTTGATCTCCTGTCGTTTTTTTTTCTCCTCATATTCTACTTTTACTCCGACACAGTCAACAGAGGAGGAGGAGTGTCAGTCAGCGTCCACCTCCGGCTCCAAAGCCACAGCCTAAACCTCAGGGACCTCGATGTCGAGCTTTGTATCAATACATCGGACAGGACACAGACGAGATCAGCTTCGACGTCAACGACATCATTGACCTGATTCAAGAAGGTGTGAGCACCAAACTACTGTTTTGTTTTGTGGAAAGGTTCAAATCCAGCCTGTCCCTAACAGGGAGAAACATCACTCTGGTTTTGATGAAGAGTTTCTCCACTGCTATTGATCTTATTGGTGTCACACATTAACATACTGTGACTCTAGTGATCTAGATCTAGTGCTATACGTGCCATAGAAGACTCTAGTCTTCTATGGCACGTATAGCACACATTTAGATTGGGACATTTTAATTACCACTAATTATGATCTGTTTCATGTGTTTCTCTGTCCGTTATTCCCTCGGCAGATCCATCAGGCTGGTGGAAGGGAAGGTTTCGAGGCAGAGAAGGCCTCTTCCCTGGTAACTACGTAGAGAAGATTTGATGGAGACTCCATGGATCCATGTGGACTTGTCTGTGTTTTTGTTTTGGAAACAAGTGTAATTTATGTAAAACAGCTGCCTAGAAAAGAACCTGCATGTGAAGACTTCACCTTTGCACCGAGGAGCTTCAGCCACGGTGGACACATGACTATTGAAGCCGTTGGTGCACGCTGACATTTTATCACTGCTGCATGTGCAAATCATTGGAAACGTCACCATTATGGACACGGTCCTAAAAACACACACATCCCCATGCAAAGAGCTGCTCGGGTTTCATGTCTCCTGTTGCCGTGGACTATGTTATGTTGTTCATAATGACCTGGCAACAAGATCTCCAACTTCTTAACAACACCTTTCTGAGAGCCGTTACTTCAGTGAACGTGACAGAAAGCTAAAGTTACACTCTTCATAGAAAAGTGACCTGAAAATGTGCTGTGCTGGTTTTTAGTGTCTGCAGTGTTTATCAGCCTGAAGCTTCTCTCTGACATTGAACAGTATTCTTGACTTAATCACCCACGTAATGTCAAGTAATAACATCTGTACTTGTCACAGGTATGGAAAGGACCCAATAGCAGCACAACCTAGTCAGGATAAACCCCGTCTTTGTTGGAAGCAAACAGAGCAGCTACAGCTAGCAAATGAGGCAGGATCTGGAAACAACAGGCAGGGATCGTAGTCCAGAACAGGAGACTGGTGGGTTTACCGAAGCTTAGACAAGGCGATGTCCTAGACAGATCAGTTCTGGATCAAATAACAAGTTCTGGAATGTGTATTTGGAAGCGAGGACAATCTGGCAAGAGTCAAGGGAGTGCAGCTGAACATACAGGTAGCAGCGATTGGGCAGATTGAAGGAGCGAAGGTGCAAGGAACAGACTGTGACAGTACTGAAGCTGTGCAGTGAAATTGACTCTTACATCGGCCAAAGTTTGTCTTAGAGTTTGTCTTCAAACGATGGATTTGTGCAAAAACAGTATATATAATCAGTGAAGGTTACTATTCTTCTTGATTAAAAAAAAAAAATTCACCTCATGTTTTATGACAGAATACCTTCAACATTTCAGGACAATGTTTACTAATGTTAAAATTTATGTCAGAGAATCAAGTTCTCTCAGCGAGTCACTTCAAAAGACGACTCCACCTTTACTAGTGGCTAGCGTACAGATATTTCCAACGTACCAGGGTAAGTCAAAAAGTTCTAAGTGATGTTTTATTCATTTCAACTGTGTCGCTTGTAATAATGGTAGTTATGTCTCTTTAATTTTTACCTATTTTAAAAAGAAAAGAAAATGTATTTGTACTAGCCTAGGTTTTGTTATTCAATATATTTTTTTACCAATGAAGAAACGAGGAAAGAAACTTAAAATTTCAATTTTCAAATTGTTTTTACATGTTTCTTTTGTATAAATTAAAGTCAGTAAATGTTTGTGATCTATGACGACAGAGAAGAATATAAATAAAAGTGTTACATTTCTTGTATTTTAAAGTATCTTGATGTGTTGGGATTTTAAAGCAATTGATACATCAATTTTATATTTTTATATTTTATCGATTCATATATTTGTATGTATGTGCTATACTGTATTTCCTACGGTTTACAATTTCTAAATGATTAAAAACAATTAAAATGTAAACATTAACAAAAATAGGTTATTTTTCTTCTTTTTTCTCTCTCCATAGAGTGTTTGATCTCAGTTGAAAAGTATACATGTGTTACAGTAATACCCAGTGGAAACAACGGCGTGGTTCAGTCCACTACAGTCTTTTTTTTCTCAATGACACAGAAATGGGAGGGGTTTCAGCCCCGCCCACCTGCTGCATCTGTTGTTTCATGTGAAGGTGAAGTGACAATACCGCACTGGAGTGTGAGAGTTCAGCAGCAGTAGAGGTAAGAGTCAGCCATCTATCTTATGAAATCCATTCAAACATTTATTCAAATTTCTGATAGTGTTTGAAAACCGTCCAGGGAAAGGTCTGAAACCCACAGACTCCGGAAATGAGTCTAAGTGCAAGGTTTCGATTGTCATTCACCTTGATGTTGGCCAGTTGTGGGTTTGTAGTGTTTTATGTTCTTTAATATTTTATTCATTATTTTAAAATATTTCATTGTGGTTAGATCTGGTTAGATGACAAACTGTATGTCCTTGTTTGAGTGCTCTTTTTTAAGGACATTAGAGTTGAATGTAATCTAATTGAAGGCTGATCTGATCTGATCTGTGACAATAATAGTTTAATATGACAGACTCTAAATACCAATATACATGCCATGTCTCTGCTGTGTTAATACTTTTTCTACTGAGGCAAATTTATTAAGCAACCCAGTGTGTAATAATTAAGTTTTTATCCATGTAGTAAATAAATCTCTGTTAGAGTTTACTGTAAACAGTTTTGACAATTTTGGTGTGCTAAAGTGTGCTAAGATGGCTAAATTAAGATCAGGCTTGTACTCAATCATTCATCTGACTCTGTCACAATAATTTAACATTTTACCTTATAATAATGCTATCGTTTTTTGGGGGGGGGTTGTATAAAAATTTTAAATGTGGCCACAGTGGCCTTAGTCGCGTTCATCTGCCTCCACATGATTGCAAAATACCCCACGTATTTTGCAATGGATGTCTCTCGGTCAGGGGTGTCAAACTTTCAGAGGTGTGAAAGTACAGTATGTGTGTTGGAAATGGGGCAGGGACTGTGGGGGTGGAGGACGGTTTTTGTCAGGTGACAGGTTAGGCATATTTGCATAAAAGCAGTGATACTTAAGAGGGATAAGAAACATTTACATCAGCCAAATCCTCACAATAGACCAATACACCATAAACCTGACTGGTCTCAGGAGTAAGAGCAGAGATTCAGGAGCACAGTGGGATATTAATGCTGTAGGGCTGATGTTGCCCTTTTCTTTGTTTGACAGGCGTCTTCTCCAGAGAAAAGATGGCAGGTGTGTTCTCCTACCAGAGCTCAGAAATCGACTGGTGTGAAGACAACTACAGACACTCAGAACATGTGGTGGAGTACTTCAACACTGTCAGTCCTGCAAATATATTTTAATTATCTGTATGTATATTTCATATATATAAAAACATATATATGCAAAAAATAACACTGTTTATTTGGTTGCTTACTGTTTCTGTTGCAGATAAGCAGCTTTGTTTTCTTCATCATTGCTCCCATCATGCTCTACCTTCTGCATCCCTATGCCAAAGAGAGGAGTCTGGCAATTCACATGGTTTGGATCATGATGATATTTGTAGGTCAGTTATTGTTTTTTTTTTTAATTATTTCACACTTTGGATTTTAATGTCGATCCACGGCATAATAGAGAATAAAGACTGTCTGTGTTTTTTTATCCCTTCTTTAACTCCTGATAAGTTAAAATGTGAAGCTTGTCTATTTATTCGTTATTGTCATTAAAAGCGTTTTTCTTCTTTCAGGACTGTTCTCAGCTTATTTTCACATGACCCTCAGTTTTGTTGGCCAGATGTTGGACGAGCTGTCCATCCTGTGGGTGCTGGCAGTGGGATACGCCACCTGGTTTCCCCGCAAACTGTTTCCTTCTTTTATAAAGGACAGGTAAGGAACCAAAAGTTTAGAATAGGACCATCAACAGTTGACACGAAGCAGGTCTTCACTCTGTAGTTCAGTGTGTTACTAAGGACTCACGTGAAGCCACACCATCATGTCACGATAACAATGGCTCTGAAACCTTAGCTGTGTCCGCGGCGAGTCCGTACCCATGTCATTGGCACAAAGGCACATTATTGCTCCACTCCTCTCCAACTGGATGTGACAGGTAGAAGTTCACACTATTGTGAGAAGATGGAGCTCCACCCAAACCCATGTTAATATTTAACCACATGTTGATCAAGACAAAAAATGAAACTTTCATGAGCACATGGAGAGAGAAAAAAACCTCACAGTCCTGACTAAATGGAACCACACCCTGAAATGTGTATTTGTTCTCTTTTATCCTAATGCATTCAATGTAAACATACAGTGAGAACACTGATTATAACTCTCTGATCCACTAAACACAGCTGGATCCATACCACCAGAACACTGGCAACTGGTAATTTTTGTCTTTCTATATGTAAAGTTCACACATTCTACTGAATTCCTATCATGGATCCAGTAATAATAACTGCAGGAAAAAAACAGAAACCAGTGTCAATCACTTGGAATATTCAATGTGCCAATATCTAAACAAATAGAGAATAAACAAACTGTCAACAGTGGTTCCCTTTGGGAATTTGTCAGCTTGATTGTTTTGCCTCTTTGTGTTCATTCTCCTGTACAGGTCAACATTTTCACGTCTGGTCCTGGCCATTACCATCATCACCTCGGTATCTTCGTTTGTCAAACCGACTGCCAACGCCTACGCATTAAACTGCTTTGGTCTGCACCTGCTCTACACACTAGTTCTGGAGATGAGATGGTATAACACTATAGACTTCCAGACACCTTTCAATGTCTAACTGTTGTGGTTTCAGTGTTTTGTTATCAATAACTTTGTTTTTTTTTTCTTCAGCTGCACTGACCAGAAGGCTCTACGTCTGGCCAAGGTCTCTGTAGCTCTGTGGGTTCTCGCCATCATCTGCTGGATCAGTGACCGTGTTGGCTGCAGCTTCTGGCAGCAGATCAATTTTTGTTACCTGCACAGTTTCTGGTAGGCATCAGCTCAGTCCTTTCATCGCCTTTCCTTTCCTTTCCATTTTTTTTTTACCAACTATTATTATATATTATCATAGTCATACTTATAATCATTTTTTATTTGTTTGTTTGTCAGGCATATTCTCATCGTGATGGCAGTTGCCTATGGCAGCACACTGATAGCCTACCTGGACGCTAACTATGAGATTCCATATTCACTACCTGGACTTTGCTACTGGCCTTGTGACAAATGGGCTGTCGGTTTACCTCACATTGTGCTAAAGAGCACTACAAAAACACAGAAACGCTGCTGACAACGTCTGGCTTTCACATGAGCTGAGAATTTCTCTGCTCTCCTGAATTAGTTTACTTACTGTCTATATATAAATAATAATAATCCAGTTATTTATAGTCACTTTTTTTATTTAAAACAATGTACGGACTACAATGTGATTTTTAAACTGATGGGTCTCCTTTTAAAGCTATGTGGTTATAAATTAAAAAAATACAAATAAAACAACTGTAGAGATTATATTATAAACAAAGGAGTTTTTCTACAGTAATTTATTTTATCCTGTTACTTGAGCACAAACTCCGTATGTGGTGGTTTCTGTCATATATCCTGTCCTTTGTTATCTGAATTTTACCTGAAACTTCAGTGATCATCTGTACAGTAACTTTAGGATCAGGACTGATTTTGTTCAGCTCTACTTTAAAATGAGGATCCGTGACATTGCACTCACACTTGTTCGCTGTTACCAAATGTGTTTCTCCTATTCTCCTATTTCTGTAGATAAGAAAAATGCAACACGGAATATGTGAGCGACTCTGTTATTTCACAAAATGTCTCAAAGATTGTTTTTGTTTCATTTCAGTTATATTTATTATTATATAATGTGTATTTGTTCGAAAAATAGACGGATTACACAAAGAAACCCAGCTGCTTTTTTGTTTTACAATATAGTGTTCAACAGCGACCTCTTGTGGCCGCTATGGCCTCCTGCGCTGTCGGAAACGGTTTTCATGATAATTATAATCTGCTCTTTGATTTCTTAAAAACAATAGGCAACATATCTTAACAATTTGGATTTTTTAAAAAGAAATCATCTTTTTAGATGCATAGGTAGCGACAACAACAAATGGGGAGTGAAAAATACCCTATAGCCTATAGTAGTCTATGTTTCAAGCTTTGTGATTGATGGATTGCTGGTTCCAACCTTTTTTTTTTTTTGGTGCTTGTGAAAACGTAAACGTATTTGTTATACAGTAAAAAAAAAAGCTTTGCAGTGCTTTTCAAGCAAATGCATCACAGGATGTACAGTTTCCTAGAGGGATTTTTACACGATCAAATTTTACTCCTCTTTAAATGTATTGCAACAACCATATTTGAAACGCTGTTGTCTTCATTTGGTAAATGTGTCTTTTCTCATTTGTTGAAAAGGAGGATTTAAAGGTTAGCGTCTCAGTGGAAGTCCTTCACCTTTTATGTTTGACATCTGGACAGGACTTCCCCTGATGAAGACGTGGACTGGATCAGTTTGAGTGGCAGGAGAAAGAGAGGCATCAAACTAGTGAGAGAATGGTGACCTCTTGTTGACCTTGTTCCTAGAAGCTGTCCAATAATCTCCCTTTAAAATCAAAGAAGGTAAAGACAAAAAAAATCTGTGAAGTCCACTGGAATGTGTCCATTTTTATTATAAAAAATAAAAGATATTAATTTGAAAAGGACCAAAGAGAAAAGATGAAGGGTAATTCTAAAAGCTCAGCTATTCATTTAACAAAATTCAAAAACTTGAAAATCCCAGATGGTGTTACATTTTCATGCTGTTTAAGAAATAATTACTCTTAAAACTGTTTTCACTTTGCTTTTCAGTGTATTTTAATTCTGTGTAATGGTCTCTACACACATTGAAAAGAAGGATTTAAAAGTGGATGTCTCAATTCAAATGGGACGCGGCCTTGTCTGACAACCAGGTGGGACCTTTAACTCAGATTTGACTTAAGCGCAGGACACAGGATCAGTTTGGGGGCCAAGAACAGGGGGTGGTGTCAGAGTGAGCCAGTGAGAGAGTGGTGACCTTGTGTCCCAGAGTTGAGGCCCGATAATCTCACATCAAAGTCTAAGCACTGTGAAGGATTGACTACGAGGGGCTTGTTCCCTGAGTCTACAGAAAAGACATCTTCAATCTGACAACGTTAAAACTGTTTTTCTAATGTAAATTACAACGTGTTTCTGTGCCAGTGAAACTACTACATCGTGTTAACAGTAAGCATAATATTTACAAGACACAACAGATGTAAATGTATAAAAACATGTAAAATAATTACCATATGTTAAAGGGAAGATGTAATTGCTGTTCAGTGTCAGTCGTTAGGTACACTGGGAGGGATTTAGGACCATCTAGTGGTTACTATTTATATTGTGGTTGAATATGCCTTACTGTAACTCAACATTCTTTACTTATTGTATTAAACTTTACAAAATTTTACATTTTTTGTTTGGTGGCTTGAATCCAGAGCTGAAATGTTGCTGTAGACTGACTGCAAATTGTGAGAATTGAACTGAAAGGTGATACTACTACTACTACTACTACTACTACTACTACTACTACAACTACTACTACTACTAATAATAATAATAACAACAATAATAATAATAAATAATTTACATAAGAATAGTAAAAAGCCAATCGCAGTAATACCAGTGAACTTTTATTTCAATTAGCATCATAAGCATTTTGTAATTGAAACTGCGCTGTAACCATTGGGACATGTTCGCTGTCACTCGAGAAAACCTCCAGTAAAGGCTTTAATTGTATTTGCAGCTCGGGCATCGTCCCGCCTGTAGATTGTTGTGATTGGTTGTTTTTAAGAAGGCTTGAATTTTAGGTCCTGTGATTGGTCGAGAGAGCTTTCTGTTTTGGTCGCCTGCCAGCGGCCGTCTGGAAGGGGAGGGGGCGCGTCTGCCTTCCGCTTCTAGGCTGGAGGATTGACACACAATGAGGAGCGGAGGCTGGGGAGACGCTCTACAAACACCGCTGTAAATAAATACAAGCACCCCTGAGGCCGGACGAACATGGAAAACCAGGTACAGTGGCTTTTATGTGTTCTCGCGTAAAAATGGCAGCCGGCAGCGTGGCGCCGGCAGGGCAGGAGTGAATGCTGTGTTGTGGACGCCAGAGGAGAGAAAAACGCTGCTGCTGCTAATGAACTCGTAGTTGTTTGGCTCTGGAGCTATGCTAACTGGCCACTCATACATCGGTATTTACCGCTAGCGGTAGCTTCAGTCTGCCTCAGCATTCAGCTCCATTGCTGCAGAGCTGGACCACACAAAGAGTCTCACAACATATTGTTTTATTCCACTCTAAACGAGCTTATACACTCACTTGGACCATTTTCAATTGAGTTATATTCGGAGCTAAGCTAATACAGCTAGCTCTTCTACCTTACAGGAGAGAGGCGGCCGTTGGCTAAAGGCTAAGGAGCCGCTACAAGGCGCCGGGGAAAGGATTTGTCCTCCAGGTTGGGCTGGAGTGGCGGGGTGGTGTCTTTGCTGCCAGCGGTGTAAAACCAAAGCATATTCACTAATGATAAGAATGGCACAAACTAAACACTTTTTAAAAAATGTATATTTGTTTTTAGGCGCAAACCTGGCAATTTGTGCACTTCGAAGGCACCACATTGATGATTGTGCATGGAAAAAAAATGCATGTAAGCATGGTGGGAAAGCTGACAAATCCTATGAGTATGCAAACGTTGAACTTGAGTTTAGTGAACAATCTGAACAATCTGCTAATGCTGCTGCTGATATACAGAGGCTTCAAATAAATCAGCAATATTTACTATTTACTATTTGAAACAGTGTGCAGGAATTTCTTATAAAATCACAACATAGTCATACAAAGGCCTCTTGTCATCTTGAATGGATCACTTGGAGTGTGTATAATGATCCTGCCCTTTACCTGTTTTTTTTTAATTATCATTTGTGATAAGCTGTTATAACATTCTCTGATGATGATGTTTTGTTTTTTGAAAACTGCATCAGTGTGAAAGGTTTGATCCACTATGACCCAAATGCTATGGGTTGGTGTTTGCCAGTTGTTGTTTAAATTGATGTCCATGTTCAAACAGCTGATTTGGTCATGGCTCACTTGTTTTTCTTTATTAAATCCCTGACTTGTATAGATATTACGTGGTTCTGAGTTGATATAAAAGCCTGTCAGTCACTGATGTGAAAGCAAATGAAAAGAAAATTGATATCTCACAGCTTAAGTTATAAGTTGGCATATTTAGCAACACTGCACGTCGCATTTTCTTCCATTAAAATTGATTTGTTTATTTCTGAAGTTATCTTACCAACATCAGTTTAAATTAGTGTAAGAATCTATTTCCACTCAGATTGATTACAATACCAACCAAATAACAGCAATACACAGTTAATAAATCTGGCCAAAAACATTGTATGCCACCCAATTATAGTATTTTGCAGTACAGAGAGAGCTG
The DNA here is from genome assembly GCF_000523025.1 of Cynoglossus semilaevis. NCBI lineage: Eukaryota > Metazoa > Chordata > Actinopteri > Pleuronectiformes > Cynoglossidae > Cynoglossus > Cynoglossus semilaevis. Next base: position 5,358,018 of record NC_024308.1, read on the forward strand.
TTGGCCCTCAAGTTGTTTCGCATTATTGAATCCCTCTTTGGAAAATAAGTCTGGGTATCCCTGCTTGAAAGCTTGCAGGAACATGGGCTCTCATTTTATACTTCAGCATGCCCAATTATACTCAGCAAAGATTTATGTCCCCATTAAAAGGTACATAATTTATTTTGCAGGAAAACAGGAAAGTGGGTAAACTAAATTACACATCTACTAAGTATAAGGCTGATACAGCTTCAGTGTACTCTCCGAATGCTTGAGGTTCCCTAGGACCATATTTCAGATGGTTAGGCCACACGCATGTGTACACACACACACACACACACACACGGAAAGTGGCTCAGCCACTCTTGGAACTAGTCCCCATTCAGCCTCTGGTCCCCTTTGATCTTTTAACTAGATCTGTGAGTGTGAGTTTAGTGGGATTCTTCTCTTTTGGGTGAGGACCTGCTTGTCATCTGTGTTGTGTGCGCATGATTTCCATTACCATTGTTTTCATTTTTATATGCAGCTCACTAAATGGTTAATGTTTTGTGACAACTTGCTGAGAATAATAATAATAATACATTTAAATTCTGATAAAGCATCAAACAGTCCCACTGTGCATCCTGGGTCTCATAGATGTTCTTATGACAACAAGTCTGATCTACACTGTATCAGTCTGGTTTGTGTAAAATAGTTTCTTGGTCACCAATACATTTTTTAGGATATTATTATTATGTATTTATGTATTTATCAGATAGTTTCTATTTTATTTAAAAAAAAATAGAAAAAGCTGAGAATAAATTGGTGTGGAAATCGTCATCGATTCTACAGTTAGGGAAGGGATTTTTATTGTTTCTTACATGAAAGAGAAAAAGGTGCATGTTTTTATTCTGCAGTCTGAGTCTTTAGGAAATTACAGCTATAAAAAAAGTTTAAAACAGAGCCCTCATAGAACACTCTTTATATTTCTGCTGAACAATTATTTGGTCCATTACGAGAGAATGTTTGGATAGTTTTTACATGATGGAGTTAAAGCTAAAAATGAGAAGTCCACAGTTGAGTCAGTCTTCTCCACAGTCTACACAGTAGAATGGAGAACCAATATGATGAGCTACGGTGATGAAGATTACCACAATTGCTTCATGTTGTTCATTTTAATTGGGAACAGCCCGTTTGATACAATATGTAATTAAATAAAAAACAGTTTGGGATCTGTCAACACACCCCAAATGGATGGTGGAACCTTGTGTAATTGCTTTGCACTAAATGGCTTTGTTAATTAAAATTTTAATGTAAATGAGATTGTTCTGACATCGTTGGCAGATTAAAAAAAACTGCACCTTCAACTGTGCTTTAACAAACATCATCATTCCAGCTTCCCAAGTTATGAATGTCACCTGTGTTATTGTTTCAGATTAGGATAGCAGGACTACGCAGATTGGTGTATAAACACTGCAGTTAGAATGGCACACTCACTTACACACCCTTATTGCAGTACTCACTGTTTTCCTTGGGTGCTGCAGACAGGCTATTTATGACTCCTCTGTGACTCTTCAGTATTTATCATTTTTGCAGTATCCGTTGATACCAAGTCATCTTTCATGTGTGTACAGTATTGCTCAGACTGGTACTAAGTCGAAAAACTCTCTGAAATCGAGTTCCAGGTAATTGAGTATCCATTTAAAAAGATGAATATGCGATAAAGGGTGTTTTTTCCGTGTCAGCTTGAATTTCATTGTCTGCATGGGAGCCGCTGTGTCTGCCAAAATTTGTATTTGCCCATATTTGGATCACTCCGTGTGGGGCAGAGATGACAGAAATGCATCCTCTCAGTGTTGGTGGCGCTTCCCAATTTATTTTTGTATCTCCTGCATTGCCTCTAGTTAGCAATGGTTAAATGTGTTCTCTCTTTGGTACAGAGTTATGGTTCCAAGAAGGGACTTGCGTATTTTGCTATAGTGATTCTGAGTTGTGGGACGGACTTGCGTATTTTGCTATAGTGATTCCGAGTTGTGGGACTTTTTTTTTTTTCCTCTGGTACTCGTCTAATTCTTTGTCACACATACGTAGGAGGATATAAACAGTTGTCTCTTCTTTGTGTGATCTTAAGGTAAAAAAAACGATCTTTAAAGTTTGAAATTTCGAAATTGTTATTAGTGTGTGAAATTGTAAACTGAAATCTAACTTGATATACTAATAATAATTGTAATAATGAAATGTAAAACAAAAGGGAAATAATGCTGTTAATCAGAATACACACCCAGTTTTAAGCGTTTACTGACTTTGCTCAACTGGTTCGTTGGTTTTGTCACAATTTACAAAGTCAGATTGTTTTCTGTTCCTTGACTCGGTGTCCGTCCTGACTTCATGTTGCCCCTTTCACATCCCTGAATTTGTGAATAGCTCGAGGATCAAGCGTGAATTGGAGGGGAGTGGGTGGGGGTTAGTGGAGCTCCATGACTGCTCGCAGTGGGTGTGGTGAAGTCTGGAGTTGAAGGGCATTCCTTCCACAGAATGGCCGGGCCGAATGCCAACCACAGGAGGTGTGTGCGTGTGCACGTGTGTGTCTGTGTGTGTGACTGAATGTGAGAAAGTTAGTGTGCTACAGCAGCTCATCTCATTCCTGTCTCAGCTAATCCCTTAAATCACTCCCAGGGACAAAACACACACATTTTTTCCGTCCTACCATGGACATGAAGTGCTTGTCCCCTCTCATCATCTCATCATACACTCACACACACACCTTCTCGTGTTCTTTTCACGTCACCATTGCTTCATTACAGTGACTGTCCTGTTAAACTTGTAGTAGTCTGTAAGTGATCGGGGGAAAAGGAGGTTGTTTTTTTTTCTCTTTTTGGTGATTCATCAACTACTGAATTAGTCAACATTTATTTTTAAATATTGGCTAATAACATTGTGTGGATTTTTGTCCTGTGGCACTTCAGCATGGATGTGTGCTAGTATTATTATTATAAAACATGATTCATGTAGTATAAAATAATTATTAGCTGATTATTGTTTTGTATGTTTTCACGTGCCAAGAGCTCAAAAGATATAGTATATTTCTACTATATCTTGTTGTAATACTTTAACAACAAATAGGCAGTTCGTAAAGGAACGTCTATACAGGCTAGTTTTAAAACAGGTTCTACAGACTCATGGAATTGAAATGACTACTTTAGGGGATAAGATTAAGAGGGAAATTAATGAAATTTGCACATCTCTAACCAGAAGGTTGATTAATTATTCTATGACTTTCTATTTTTGCCAAAGGCACCAGAGTCATTTGTATAAATTAATTATATTAATGAATTAATGAAACACATTGTGTAAGCAATGAAGATGACTGCTCTAAAACTGGATCATAATAGCTGACACATTTTATTGCAATGGCATAAATTGCTCTTGCAGTTTAAAAAGGACACATTTCTTTTTTTCAAACCCTTCTGTTCAGGAAATGTACAAAATCTAGATTGTGGTAGAAGTTGTCTCGGCTCTTTCACAGTTCTCTACTGTTACACATGCTGCTCTAATAGTGTCTTGCCTTAATATTGTGTTTTAGTTTGCATAGCTAAAGGTTAAGTACTCTATGAAGACTATGTTTTAATGCTGTTAAGCTCTAAGCCATAAATGCATTTTATGTTTCTCTTAAACAGTGCCAAAAAGGTCAGTGTCGTCGTGATAAAGACCATCATCTCAGATAATAAACTAAACCATAAATGTGGACTTTAAGTTGATTGACTCTGGTGTGATCTTTCCAGTGCACAGTTGAGGTAAAGCTAGAGTTGGGTCACAGAGCCCAGCTGAGGAAAAAGGTGACATCAGAAGGTTTCACCCACGACTGGATGGTGTTTGTCCGAGGACCAGAGACTGGTGACATCCAGCACTTTGTAGACAAAGTCATCTTCCGCCTACATGAGAGCTTCCCAAAACCCAAGAGAGGTAAGATCACCAGGCTGCGTTTTTCTTATTGTGTCACTTATAGGATGAGAAAGACACAAATAACAATAATGTCTTTCTAATTTATTATTGACACTGTCTCAACCTGTCCAAAAATATGACGGCATGTAACTTTATATGCACACCAGAATCAATAATCTTAATTCCAGGTGTGTCCTTATACGAGACACTTAGGTAGAAGGCATTCATCACTTGTAAAATAATCCATCGTAAAACCTGTATCGTTATTTGCATGTGTAAATAATTTGCTTTGACAACTGCAGCAAGAGAGCAGACAAATGTTCATGAAATTCCCTGTCATTCTATCTGAATGAACAATGCATTAGGACCAGCTGAATCCCTTTGAAAAGTTCTTTATTTACAGAATATAATCTCTTTATTTTGAGGGCTTTTAAGGAATGAAAATGGACTAATGGATTTCTGTGTGGGTTCTTATTTTACTATTAAGGCACGTTTTCTGTGATAAATAGTGAAGTGGTCAATTTCACAGTAGTCCAATGCACTGTTATTCCAGCAGCCAACACACAAGTACAGTACAGTTGCATTTGTTGCCATTCAGATGTTTGTGTGTGTTTGTAGTATGCAAAGAGCCTCCGTACAAAGTGGAAGAGTCGGGCTACGCAGGCTTCCTTATGCCGATTGAAGTTTATTTCAAGAACAAGGTAAGACCAATTGACAAACAGCCGGGGATTTAATAAAAAAAAACTTTTTATGTATGTATGTGTGATAGATGGGTTCTGTAAGATGAAGCAGGAAAAAAAGACATGAAGCTGAGTCGGAGAGTTGAAAATGCTAAAGTTTTTTTTTACTGCATTATAATGATGTTTTTCAATAATATTGCATTTCAACCATTATTATAACTCACTGTGTTTGAGAAACTCGTTCTTTAAGTTCTTTCCACGACCGTATCCTCAGGACTAATTTGATCACATTTTATATTTCTGGCCTTTCTCATAAAAGTTGCTTGTTTCTATTCAGTTCCATAGTCACATGTTTGTTTTATTGACCTTGGTAACACTTCATTCAGCTTTTATCTCCTCTGGTCAAACATGTAGGTATTTCGAGGTGATTAAATGTCACACAGAAAGACAAATAGCTTTGTGTCCAACAAGCTGTTACAAAAGTGAATGAAGTAACATATTAACTTAGCAATTGAACTTTATCCCCCTGCAATACAGGAGAAGCCAAAGAGGGTGTGTTTCAACTATGACCTCTTCCTTAACTTGGAGGGAAATCCCCCGGTCAACCACCTGCGCTGTGAGAAGCTCACCTTCAACAACCCCACCAAAGAATTCAGGAGAAAGCTGATCAAAGCTGGAGGGGTGAGGAAGACAAATACAGACGGGGAGGATGAGCTGTAGAGACCATTTACTCTGGGTGTTATTTTTGCTCCGCTGGCCTGTATGAAATTGTTGACATTTCATTAGAACATACCAGACCCTGCAAACATCATCAGTGCTGCACTAAACAGTAATTGTCCTTTACAAAGAGACACATTTTCTATAAAAATGCATTGCTAACTTCATTTTAAGAGATTGTAACATAACAAATTATAATTTACTTCAGGATTAAGGAATGTCTCAAAAAATTATTATTTATATAACGATGGTCCCATAATGTAGCAGTTAGCATGCCTGTCTTGCAGGCAGTGAGCAGAGAGCCCTGTGTTTGTTTCCCAAAGGAACCACATATCCTTAAGGATATGTGGTTCCTTTGGCGCCTCCTGTGGTCGTTTACAAAGAATCACACTAAATTTCCCCATTTTGGACAAATCAGGAATTCAGTTATTTTTATTATTATAATTATAATTATTATTATGTTTGTATTTTCCTACCCAATGGTGACTATCACATGCCTGATAGTTAGATGGATGTATTTGGCCTCAGATTTTCCTCCTGATCAACTTGTCTCTCGTTTACTCTGACCCTTTTACTGCATTTGTGGCTTTTAAATCTTGAGTGAGAAGTGCCTAACAGTAGATGCCTTCGTCATGAATGTTCCCACCACACCAGATAGCTGCAACCTTGGAGTAGTCTACTCAAAATCGAATCTTTTTTTGTACCATCTGTATCTTCTCTCACGTAATTATGACAAACATGAGTCTGTAGTTCATCTGACGATCATACTGTGTAATAAGAACAATACATCAATATTTTTATAACAGTCGTTTTTACAGGACGTGTGAATGTGACCTCTACCTTTTATTAAAGTTTACACTGGGATTTAATTTCAGGTACTGGTGGTTCCAGAAGGGGCTGAAAATGTGTCCAGACCCAGTCCAGATTACCCCATGCTGCCCACCATCCCACTCTCTGCCTTTTCAGATCCTAAGAAGACCAAGACCTCTCATGTCTCAAAGGTTAGTTAGTTAACTGACATGTCGTTTATTTTTGATTTTTGATTTTGATTTTTTTAAAATCTGAACATGAGATATTGCACACAATGTCATCTGTCCCAATGTCAGGAGCTGACAAAGGGGTTAAATACTCACCAAGGGGCAGAGCAGACACTGCTCTTCTTGATTATAAATACTCACCAAGGGGCAGAGCAGACAAAGGCACTGGGAACACTGGGTTCAACCTGTTAAAAAAAACAATTTAAGAGGAGAAAGTCGTCTCTTTAGAATGAGCTGACTCGGGCTTCTAGCCACTGCTACTACAGTATAGCATCTTTATGCATTCATGCAAAATCACTCAACAGGCTTATCTATCAGGAACAAAGACCTCACTGGCCTCCTTCCAGGTTTTCAATGTTATCACTGTTATTCTATTAACTCTTATCAGGCCTGTGCTATGTTGAAGTTGTAATTCTGTTCTGGCAGGTATTCTGATACATTTTATTTAGCTCCCCAGTCAATAAAGTGTGAACTGTATTAGTGTTTTTGAAAAAGGAAAAAAAAATCTTGAGCCTCTTATTGTGATGTATGATAAGTAGGGGATAATTAGTACAAGGATAAGAACTATTAAGAGCCACTTTACAGCTAACCTACAGTCTTTGAATCTTTTAATTATAATTCATATCAGGTACAGTATGTGTGTGCCTGTGTGTGGGTGGACAGTATGGACATGCAAATATTGAAATACCATCTCTGGTGTACTCTTCTGTTAAATACCATCTCCTACAGTTTTCATGGGTTTGTTTACACACTTGTGCTGAAAACCTGCTGGGCTAACTGCTTTTGTAATGAAAGACTGTGCTCATGTTACTGAGGCTGGCCTCCCTGTGGAGGATATTTGTCTCCCTCAAACAATCATGTGGAAGTTCCCGATTTGGCACAAGCACATTAGGTAATCGTTCTTCTTGATTAATCTATCTTGTAAAATTACAGACACCATCGTGTTGAACTCCTTTACACCGAATTGCTGTATATTGTTATATAGATTAATATTAGCAACCCTCTGCAAGATAGTTCTGGCAGCTACATGATGGTTCCTGGGTTAAAAGAGATCTGAGTAAAAACTGCCTTTTCCCTAATTTCCTTAGTTTAAGGTTGATGTGCTGTTCTGACGCCAGTTTTGTTTGTTGTTCTGCTTGTCCATATGTCATCTCAGTTTTGCTTCTTTCCCATTTTTCAAACATAAAGAACTAATTATTTTTTTGGAAAACCCGGTCTCCCGGGTCGACCCGGTCCGGAGACCCAAAGCTCAACTTGAATTCCATTTATTTTTGAAAGAAAAAAAATCCACAGGAATTAAAAGGGCTTCAGGGATTTATACAATAACCCAAAGAACATAAGCTGGAGTTTTCCATCTCATTCCACATTACTGAATCTACGGAATTCTTCAACCGCTTTTAACTATTTCCTCCAAGTCCAAAGGCCACCTTTCTTTTGTCATCATAGGGGATAGTGCCCTCTTTTGGCCATAAAAGTCTCTTAGGAATGTAAGTCCGGACCAGCCAAACTACTACACTTTACACTCAGTATAATCTGAATGTACAATATAACTATGTAACTGGGTGTTTATGTCTTTTCTTTTAGTTACTTATATAAATGTCTACACTGGGAGAATCACTCATTAATTTTTGGGCTGTTTTTTTTTTTCTTCGTGAAGGAACCCAACAAAGAAGGGAGCGGTGGAAGCAAAGTGCCCAAACCGCACAAGTTGACCAAGGAGCATCGAGAACGTCCAAGGAAAGACTCAGAGAGCAAAGCAACCACGAAAGGGGACAACAACAGAGATGTAGGCAGCAAAGGTGGCCGAGATCCTTCCTCTTCCTCATCCTCGTCTTCGAAAAAGCCCCCTGAGATTAAAGTGAAGGATGAAGTCAAGGTCCTGCCAAAGGCCGCTTTCAAGGAGCCCAAGCTCACGCTAAAGGAGTCAAAGATGGAAGGCATGTCTCCTAAAGGTGGGGGGGCTGGTAGCGGAGGAGGTGGCGGTGGAGGAGGAGGAGGAGGTGGAGTAGGTTCGGCAGAGTCAAAAGCCCCAGGTAAAAGGCCATCGGCTGTGGAGTCTCCAAAGCCCAGTGCAAAAAAGCAAAAGAAGGGCAGCTCTGAGGGACCAAAGGGAACGACCAGTGGAGCCTTCACTGGAACATCTCCTCGTGTCTCCTCTTCATCTGCTGCTAATCAGCCCTACGCCGAAAAGAAGTCCTCCAAGGACAAGGGCCGCTGGCTCAAATTGAAAAATGAAACACAGGAGGTTAAAGAGCCCAAGAAACCGCCAGAGTCAGAGGAGTCAAATTCAGAAGATGAAGCTTCTTCGAAATCAGAGGTACAAAGCAGTGACTTTATAACAAGTTGTTGATTTTCTACAAGAAATTAAAAAAAAAAAGTTGTCAGTCAACAATCATTTTTCATCATATTTTAGTTTTAGTTCCGTAGTTAAAGTTATTAATTTATTATATATTAATGTGTTTGCTGTATGCATTAAAAAAAAAGATGTCTCTTTCAGTTTCTGACGTGACTTGGTTTCTTCTACTTCTCTTGCAGCAGTCGGCCCCTTCCAGTCCTTCCATCTCCAGTTCTAGTTCTGACTCCAGTTCAGACTCAGACTTTGAGCCAGGACAGAAACAAGGACAAGGTACAGGTCATGTTTGGGGTTAAATTGAAAATTGAAAAATTAAATGTTTTTTGAATCTTTACAACCTAAATTGAGGTTAATTTAAAAAAAATGTCCTTGACCAAAAAAGTTCAGAGAAAATTTAGACATCTTTCTTGAAAGGTTATATTTTTTTGTCTTATTCTGTCCCAGGCCCACTACGCTCCATGGTGGAGGAGATCCAGTCTGAAGAGTCAGATGATGACGACAGCAGTTCAGAGGAGGAGACCCCCATTAAGACCAACCCACCTAACCGTGATTCTCGGTAAGTCTTCTTTGAAACCCCTTGTGAAGCATGGTGGTAGGAACATCATTCCTTGGGGCTTTGTTTTGGGCCTTGTTTTCTCTAAACTAGAAAGTGGAGATCTTTATAACAAGATAATTCATAATAGTTAAGGCATTAACCATCCGGGTGAAAAGGTCTTCGAAGAAGAGACTTCCTTTTGCAATGTAATAGTTTTGCAGAGCATTAAATTGTGTGTTTATAACTTTGTAATCACATAGTAATAATTATTTGTTATTATTGAGTCAACAGTTGCCAACCGTTGACTCAATAATAATAAATAATTGTTGACTTTTTATATCAACAGCACTTTATATACACAGTCAGGTCAGGTGATGCTGAAGTCACGTCTGACTGGCTGAGCAGAACGACATTGGGCTCTGCCTCGTTAGTCTGCGTGTGATTGACCTGTAACCTCACCTTTCCCCCTCCCAGACTAAGCCTGGACAGCGAGAGTGACAGCAGTGACGGCTCGCACCGCCCCAGTCGAGACCCCGCTCCACCCCCACAGAAACACAGCTCCTCTATTAACAAAGTAAGTCACACAGACACACTACAGCTCCTCTATTAACAAAGTAAGTCAAACAGACACACTCTCTCTCTCCCTCCCTCTCTCTCTCTCTCTCTCTCTCTGTCACACACACATTTCATTTAACTGACTACGCTCACTGACTGTCTGAAAGGGCCTGGAATCAATGCTCTGGGAAAAAAAGTTTAAACAACAGACAGGAATTGAGGAATTGTTTATTTGTTATTTTTATTGGTTTCTTTCCTACTTACTGACAAACCCAATTGTGTGATATTGTTTATTTTTTAATTTTACTGAATCTCTTTCCACAGTACTTGTTCATATATATATTGAAATGTATTATCTTATTTTCTTTTTCAACCTACTTCCGTACTTGGAGATAAAAATGCGCCGATACACATACATTTGTTCTCAACTCTCAGAAGTGATTATTATTATATCTTAGTTGTTAAGTTTAACCAGCAACACTGGGCCCTCATAGGTTTGTGTAGGAGTTTGTGGAATCCTGTGTTCTCACCTCTGTTCTTTTTTTTTTTTTTTTTTTTTTTTTTTCCCTCAATCCTCCTCCTGTGTCTGTTCTGCAGGTATCAGGCAGGAAGAGTCCAGACTCCTCGTTTCGCTCAGAGAAGGTGTTGAAGAAGGGATACGACAAGGTAGGAAGGGTAAATCAAACTTTTTTTGCTTTGACTCTCACACATGCACATGTAGTTTTTGTTTGTGTTTTTTTGTGTTGTTTTTTTCTTCTCTTTTTAATCTTTGTTCAACAAGCACATTAATGAATTCAAAATGCCGGGCATGGACAGTGACTAAATCCAGATGTGCACACAGTCTTTGGCCTATGAACTCTTGTAACAGATGATTGGAGTAGTTGCAAAACAACATCTGAACATCTGCAGAGTTTAATAGTAATGAGATATGTGACGAGTGATGACTTTGAAACACACACTGCTAAAATCTGCAGTATAGCTTTATTCACAACAGAAGGCTGAACTTACATTCTTGATGTTGTGCCTATTTATAGAGCTGCTCAAACAAAGTTAAAAATGTATACATAAATATTGGCCTTTTTAGTGTTGTACAAAATTTTACCCTTGAGATCATATTTGTATGGTAACACTGAAGTTGTTTTTAAACACTGGACTCACTGTGTTCAACTCTATTAATTCTGCTGCCTTTACTCTTCAGGCCTACACAGAAGAGCTGGTAGAACTACATCGCAGGCTGATGGCTTTAAGAGAGCGTAACGTCCTACAACAGGTCTGTACTCACATTTTAATATTCCAAGTCACAGAATTTGGATTGGCACTGTTTTCTTGTCATTTTGGTCACGCAATAAACTTCTTAGAGTTGACGTCGATGCAGCTTTTATACTGAGGTACCATATTGCTGAATTTCTAAAGTTAACTTTGGCTTCCCCCTCTCATCTACAAGATTGTGAATTTGATCGAGGAAACGGGGCACTTCAACGTGACCAACACCACCTTTGACTTTGACCTCTTTTCACTGGACGAGTCCACTGTTCGAAAACTACAGAGTTACCTGGAGGCGACGGCCACGTGACAGGAAGTGGGAAGTGGAGTGTGGACGGCAGCGCTGGTGGACGTGAACTTGCCTTTTTCTTCTTGCCTCTAAGGAGACGAGGAGCAGTTACTACATCTGTCACTGCTGCTCCACAGGTCTGACTGAAACCTTGAACAAATCCCACACAGACAGGAAGTCACGGTCAAACACAAGCACACTCAAAGACATGACACCTTCACACATCGCTGTGGAGGAAACGGAAAGAGGAGGCCATCTTGTGGAAGGGAGAAGTGGAGTAGTTGATATCCATCTACAGTCAGGATTCTTAGCACACACACTCAAACACACACACACACACATCCTAATTTTGAGCTGTGGACTTTTGCATTCTTCTGCACTTGTACTGCTCCTGCCTTAGCAAACCAAACTTTTTTTTTCTTCTTCTCCGTCTTCTTTTTCTTCTTCTGCTTTTACTTCCACCTCCTCACAAACATTTTTTGCCCAAACACTCCAGAACCCTTCTCCTTCTGTCAGCTGGAGCTCATTTCTCTCCCCACGACACTGTTTAAGTCCTGGTTGTGTGTGTTTATATGGTGTGTGCGTGTGTGCATGCTAGCACTGCGGAGGTTTGCAAAGAGATGTTAATGTTTGTGGTTACTGACTTCACTTTGTTCGTGACGCTCCAGGACAAACAACAGCTGGTTCCTCTCCCTCCCTGAACACACACACACCACAAACAACAGTATACATTCACATACTGTACATTCAGGTTACACTTTACTTTAACCCCTTATCCGAATGAAGTATTTTCAGCACTGCATTAATTAAAATAAATGTTTTACTTGTTTTCAGCACACTAAAATGTAGTTGAAATACGGCAGAAATATATTTTTATCTTTGTAGATGTTTGGTGTCAGAATAGAAGAAAACCTTGGTTTTTGAAAGAAATTCTAGGATTTAACTGATTTGGTGTCTGACTGGTCGCCTTGTGGAAGAAAGTCTCAATATTACTTGGGGTGAATTAACCAGCAGTACTTGAAAACTTCAGTATCTTCAGAGAGTGGATTTCTGGCTAAACACTACCTGTTGATGTGACTATAAACTGACATTAGCATACTTGAAGTTGGCTGTTAGCAGCATATTTATGGCAGCAAACAACAACAACAACTAATTCATCACTTTTTATCACAAAACTGTTATGTAGATTGGGGAGGGGGGATTCCCATTATAATTTAAAGAAATACTTATTTGTGTTGCCTTTAGTTTGTGTTTTTTTTTTTTAAACCATATATCAGCCTTATTTATGCTATGATGTCACAGGTACATAGTGCAACAAATCATAGGAATAGAGACAACAACAATTCCATTCCATTTTTTTTGGTCCGTCTTTCAGTATAAGTAAGAGATATCAGGTTTTTGATTTTTTAATAATAAAATAGATAATGCGCCTCAGTCATTAAACAAAGTTTAAACACAGGAAGTTTTATTCATCTGAATTGGGTTCTACATTTTGGACAGTTTACAACAGGACTCTGTTATTTCCTATTGTGCCTTTAATTATTATGATTTAAAAAAAAAAGATGGCTGCATCTCTGCAGAGAAATTACTTAACGGATCACTTCCACCTCTTCTTACCTCACACACATTTAAACTAAGCACTGTTCTAAAGGTTCTTATACAAACTGTTCCAGAAGAGGGAACAATAGTGTGTTCATCCATGTGTGGTCTGCACCGATGCTAAATAAAATGTTAATGCTGATTAAACACTTTCACACCAGTCTAAAATTAAGATGTTTTAGGCAGTGATTTAAAATAGATATTTTTCATTGTAAGCAAATTAGTTGTGACTTTTCTTCCCTTATTGTTTTCCTTATTATTTATTCCTACCAATATATGTCTATAAGGCTCATCACTTTCTGAACATAAATTAGCATTAAATGGACACAAAGCAAAAGTAGAAAGGATTAGCTGCCGCTTTTGTTTCTCATGGATATCTTTTCATTTAGACTTGAAAAGAGCTGAGAAATAATGTCATCAACTACATTAGAGTGTGTGTGTGTTTATTTGTTACACACTTTATGTTCTTACCGCACTGTTGGTGGGGGTTAAAGGAAAGTGACATCCAGGTTGGTGCATGTTTGTCTTTCTGGGCCGCTACTTTACACTGTACATAATGGTGTGTGTGTGTGTGAGAGAACAAGTGTTTGTGTGTTTCAGATGAGGTGTCGATCTGCTCTCTGAACATCTGTAAAGTTGTGTTCCGTTACTTTCCCCAGTCTAGTTCCGCGCACTGAAAGCTGAGTTTGACCTCCTACCAACAGGCCCTCCACCCCTCCTTCTCACTGAGGCTCCCCCACTCCATCCTTTGTCTCCTCAACCTCCTTTATTCACACATTGGCGTGCATGAAAGGGCTCGGCTGCTCCTGGCCAAAGCAGTGGAGGATCACTCCTGAATTGCCTTCTAAGGGGTGAGTTTAATAATAAAAAAAAAAAGCCGTGGAAAAAAAAAAAGAGTAGCCATAACTTTTCTCCCAGAATCCAAAAAGAGGGAGGAAAAAATAAAATAATAGGGGCCACTTTTTCTTTTTTTCTTCAACATTTTATTTTTCTACTTGTACATTTTGTGTATTTATTCCCAGACTTTGATCAAAATGCCCTGTGAGCTATGAATGTATATGGCTTTTACTTTTCTACAGCTTGCAACATCCCCTCTCTCTAGTGCCTTCTTCTGCAACTTGCAGTGTGAGGCGGGTGGTTTTTCACTCTTTCAGCCGTGGACACGCAGAATGAACCCAGCCATCCCACCCCCTCTTAACAACCCCCCCTGTTCCCCCATCCTGTTTCAAGTGGGATGTTAAAAAAAAATCCAGTATTGTCTTAATGCTTTTCCTGCTCCTTCTCTTCCACTGTCCTGTAGGCTGTTGTCCAGTTATTTAGCTGTTTCTCCTTGAACGTGTCAGATTTTCATCTCCTTTCTCTGACAGTTCAGACTCGATGCTCTTCAAAGATAGTGTTGGACTGACTTTGGTGGTAACTCAGCTACAGAACCAGTCGCATTTGTTTTGTTTGGGTTTTTTTTTTTTTTTTTGGCGTAAGATCCGGGTTTACTGTCAAATATGGTTCAAATTCTCTCTTCAGGTGTTTGACAAGACACTGCGGTGTTAAAGTGTCTTTCCCACTGCAGAGTACCAGTACCTTTGGAGTACTGCGAACCTGTTTCCAGGAGATATTATGATTTGAATTTTTAATTTGGTGGCGTGCTTTTCTATGGGGGCTAGAGCACAATTATGAAAAAGTGTTAATGAACCCTTCCGCCCTGATCGTCATGATTATTTTGAGTTCTCTGTCAGTACTCTGTCAGGTTATACTGTACACACCACGTGTTAGCTGTATCATGAACAAATTTGTAGGCATGAAGCTGTCGTGTCAGTGCCTCCACAGTAACGGTCCAGTGTGTGGCTAAGTTTAAAGAATTTCTCGACCAATCAGGATGAAAAAATATCCAGAATCGGAACTGCTTTGGTGCCACAAAGTTCCCATTAGTTCAATTTTAGTTTGTGGTCTCACTGTTACCGTCTGGTACTTCTTCCTGCAGTGGGGACATGCATTTTGACACCAGAGTCCTGTTCATAAATGATATTTACATTCAACCTAAGTGAACAAATCACTCAGGGCAGATGTTCATACAAGGTCTAAAGTGCAGGCCATAGACCGTACTGTGCAGAAGTTTCAGGAGGCTGCGTTTGAGATCCCCTCTGCGGTTTTACAGCCTTCGTCTTTATTTAATATTTAAAGAAAATGTGAAGAACCACGAGTTGTCGACCGTTGACCACCGTCTGTGATAATAACAAAAAGAAACACAAAGGGTTGTGCCTTCTGGACCACAAAGTTGTCAAGAATGGACTTTTGCTTCTCTGCATTTGCTCTAAATATTTAAACGGCTGATGAAAATTAAATGTATACACGCGTCAACAACTTCTGCAGAGTACAGTGTTAAAAAAAATCCTTGGCCTTGTACAGCCATCAGTGAACCAAATGAGACGACCTGAGGTGCTCTGCTGGTCTGTCTATCTCCAGAACAGACGTGCTGTATAATCTCTTGGATCTCTTTCAGACACTAGTGGAGCAGCTCTGTCTGGTCCAGGGCTTCTCCATGCAGCCCACAGTTTTTTATCTGTAGTTGTAGTTACACCTGACCGGGGTGTAGGTCGCCTTTGTGCATATTTTACAAAGAACATCTTTTATTGTGAATATGAGCTCAGTTAAACACTGATGGTGTTTAGTTTTTCCCCTCTCATTAAAGGGTACTTCTGTATCATGGTGCAGTAACAGTGGTTAATTAAACTAGACTGACTGCTGGTCTCATCAAGCTGGATGACTCTGAGTCAGAGTTAGTTTTATGAAGTCTTCTGATGTCAGCCCCTTCAAATGTCAGTGTGTTTTTCCTACAGAAGAAAATAATTGTCATTATTGATTTACATTTATAAAATGTTTCACTGCTCAGAGTTACTGTTTTTAACAAAACTTTTACACCTGTGGAAAGAAACACATCCTGTTGCCAGCTTTGTCAGACCAGGAGTCAGGATTATCAGTATTAATCTTAAAGCTCAGAACTTAAACTGTTTTCATGATTCAGGCCCTGCCGTGTTCCTGTGGCCCCTTCAGACACACACACACACACACACACTAAACCAAACCACTGTGGCACAGACCTTCAGTCGACGATTCCCTCCACACCTTCACTTCTCTTCAGTCTCAACTTTTTTTTTATTTCCGTTGACAGTGTTTGACTCTGTGATAGCTTTAATTCCTCTGCTCTCTGTCCCTTCCTCTCTCTCTCTCTCTCTCTCCGTCTCCCTCTGTCCTGCTGCTGCTCTCTCTGTGGCTCGGCCACATCTACATACTCCCTCTGACCTTACTGTAAACGCGGCCTGAGCATGGAAAATGTGTCTCAGCCCTTGAAAACAAAAAAAGCTGGATCTCTTCCACCTTGTGTGCCCTGCAGTAATCTCTCTTCCCTCTCTGCCTCTTCTGCAACTTTTTCGAGGTGTGCCTCTGCTCACACAACTTCAGAAACTTCAGGCCGTGATTACTGACAATGAACTTTTGCATCCGTGTGAGTGGCGTTTGTCTGTAAGCGTGTGTTAGTGAAAGGGGAGTGGGGGGGGTAGAAAACACTTTTTTTCCTTTCTGTCTCCGTCTCTGTACATCAGTGTGGGAACTTCTAAGTCCTAGTTCATGAACTCTGACCTTTGACCAGGCACTCATTCAGTCCCCTCCATGGTGTTGAAGAGGGGGGACTGGACTAAGACCCGCTGTCCACCCACAGTCAACCTTTTATTTATGGACCTCTGCACTTTTGGCTGTGATGACTTCTGTACTTGCGTAGTTACCTAAATTGTATTTTTAAGGATTTTATACAATATTTACATGCAATACAATATGAATTGATTTTTTTTTCTTTTGCCAAGTGTCTCAAGTTTCTTATTTAAGTGTCTTTACTTTGACAAGTTTGTTCACATTATTCACAGTCAAACGTGTCTGTTGAATGATTCTGATGAAAGCTGAAAACCAAGAAGCAGGTGATTTAAAAAAAAAAAAGTTTTCTGAATGAGCTAAACTTGATCACTCTCTGCCTCCAGTACACTGGGATTGGACCAGAACAAGGAAATGAACAGTCCACACTTGAGTTCAGGGAATTGACAACTGTTGAGCTACAACTGTTATTTTCTGTGTCATTTTCAGCAATGACTAATATTATGTTGTTGTTTTTTGTTTCTTTTTTTCTCATCTTACTCATGAATAGAAGGTTATACATGTAACACCAGAAAGAAAAACCTGACATCCTTTTAGCCTGACCAAATGCAATAATAGAACACAATAGTTTGGAAAGGCTCAGGAAGCTGTTTTTGTTTTTTTGTTGTTTTTTTTGTTTTGTTTTTGTTTCTTGACATATGCATCAAGTTACATGATAATAATTTAGTTTTGTTCTTAACTTCGCTGTTCTATATTCTTTACTGTTCTTCCTTACCTATTCTGCCATCATTACACATGTCTGATCAAATCACGGCCCCCCAAACAGTTATTGAGTACTGTTTAAGCCCGCACACGTGGCTCTCAGTATTCTAGAGTTCAAGATAATTATTTTCATCAGTCTAAAAAGCTTTTTAAAAAATCAGAAAATAATCCGATAATTCTAACTTTCATCCAAAGTTCACTTATTTTCAAGTATCAAGAGGATGATGAAGTATGAGTGTCAGTGACCTCAAATTTGAAAGTAACGTGTGATCCAACAGAGGGCACTCTTAAGCACCTCTCAGCCTAAGCTTCTTAAAAGAAAACAGGAAGGTAATGTTGTTTTGATGTTGGCCTCCTGAAGCCAGAATTTATCTTGTGTGAAGTTCAACAGAATCTAGAATACTTCCATAGTTTCACTCTTCATTCTTTGATTTTTCTCTTTAGGAAACACTAGGGGCCAGGACTTAAAGCTGTCGGCGTTATGACAAATATCATTTGTATATGTGGGATAGAGATTTTTTCCATATATATATTTTGAGGAAACAAAATCTACAAACCCCATGTTAGCTCAGGCTCTGTGTAACCGTCAGAAGAAGATCGTGCAGATTTCTTGGTAATGGCTCTTCAGAGACATTAGACATGTTTTGCAGATTAAAAAGATATATTGTTCTTTTGAAGTCGGCTTCGGTGTCACCAGGTGTTAGGAAGAATCCTTTTGAATTCTCTGTTGTTCTGACATTACTTCCTCGAGGCTGCAGCGGCTCACAACACTCAGATTTCAAATTGATTTAAGTCTTTCTCCAGGAATGATGATGGCTAACACAGTTTCCTAGAAAGTCAAACACGAGAGACTGTTTGAACAGATCTGTGCGAGTGGAACACTTCAGCTGTTTCAACCAGACCACCTCTAATGAGTGTGTAGTACATGTACGACAGGTTGAGTATCTGCTGTGTGGATCTTTAAAGGACGAGGATGATGCGTAAACCGTGGAGCTAATGGTTTGTTCTAAAACGAGCAATGGAGAGGGAGGGCAAAGGGGAGGGGGCATGTGCAGACGGGGTGTTTCCTGTGTCAGTGATCGTCTCATAATGTGTCTGTGACGGGGGACAGGGTTTCAGTTTCTTGTTGAAAATATTGGAACGATGGGGAGGGGGAGTCTGAGTTGTGTCCATTTGTGGGGTCAAGGATCCAAACAAGGGGCAGAGCAAATGATCTGGATGTCAGCAGAACAAATTGGTATTTTTAAGACTTGGCATAAATGCCACCATGTGGCCATATGATGCAAGTTGTTAACGAGGACAAACATGTTATTTTAATGTTATTTTTTATTTTGAAATCATATTATTAATAAAGTCATTAAGTACTGTCGTCCCACTGTGTCCTCTCACTCTCTGACCGCTGTGTGACCCAGTCATGGCAGAGTGGGAAAGTTCATGTAAAGTTCAGGTCTGCGGGGGTAAAAGGACAAGCACCAGGTCGTGTAACAAGGCTAGTGATGCATTGACCATTGATCCAGGAAATGTCACCTTAGGGAGAAGCAGTTATTGGCGAAAGCCAATCAATAAAGTTAGAATAAGTTCTATGTGAAGGCAGCATTTTGGTGTTCTTATGTTTATATATGTTTACACAAAGTGATTGAAGCTGTAGTACACAAGATGCTATGCAAAATACAGTCGCAGAAGTATTGGGAGAACGCTGATCTATATAGTATATACTGTGTATATTTACATGTGAAGAATGCACCCAGTAGGTGGCAGTAATGCAACTCAACTAGATTCAGATTTGCCCAAAAGGTTCTGGAGAAAAGCATGCTAGTGCACAGGATTGTACTAGTGCAATCACAGTGCCTTCACTGTCTTAACTGTCCACTGCTTGATTTGTAATAGTTTCAGTTCGTTCAAACCTTTCAAACTTGTGTTTTTTTGTTTTTTATTATGTTGTATGTTAATGTAGTGGAGCCCAAACCCTGGGTCCTGGGCACATGGTGGGCTACGTTTGTTATGTTGTTTCATCCACAGATGGTTTCTGAGGTGGATGAAGACATCATGCTCTAGACGGTGCAGAGGAAATACTTGCAGCAAGATACTAGTAAAGTTCTTCCAGGTAAAACAATTAATTATTCCAGAAAATCCTTCATGTTAATCAATAACAAGCACTGACGCTGCATGTGTTTTGCACATTTCTTTATTTGAAGCACAAAGAAAGACGACGTATATTCAATATAAATTCCATTTCTAGTATTAGAGAAACACAGATGCTGCGTCTGTCAGCTCGTTGAGCTTCATTCACATGCAGAAATTTTTCGTACAACAAAACAAATCCATTCATCTGCACAATTGTTTTGCGGTCTGCACT
This sequence comes from Cynoglossus semilaevis, assembly GCF_000523025.1. Lineage (NCBI taxonomy): Eukaryota > Metazoa > Chordata > Actinopteri > Pleuronectiformes > Cynoglossidae > Cynoglossus > Cynoglossus semilaevis. The sequence continues at coordinate 5,377,703 of NC_024308.1, forward strand.
CTCTCTATTTCAGAGGCCGTACTTCGTCAAAGTTGGGCAGACTGGGTGTTGATGCGTACATTTTTCATCATTTCCTCAATCTTGTCTTTGTACATGTTCATCACCACCGGACGCTTCAGTTTCATGGTAGGGCCTGTGGAACAAGTAAAGAACTCACCGTTAACCAACGAGGACAGGTCAAGAAGTAACTAAAAAAACATCACTGTGACCAAACACAATGATAAAGACCGATGTCTGTCTACTGCTGTGGACACGTCCCACTCACCCAGTTCTCCACCAATCATGGAGAAGTCATGATCCAGAATGGTCCACTTCTGGATGCGTTGGGCATTAGACGTGGCCTTCTCGTTGACTCTGTTGATTCCCTCCTGAATGGCCTTGTTCACGGCCTGGTCTCGACCTCCTGCGATCTCTGAAACCTTTGTGGCGTTGCTGCCGAAGCTCCTACAAAACTGCACGGCCTCTGGAGTCAGATCGTCCTCTGGTTCTCCAGACTCTGCGTTAACCTGGCACTGTAGAGACAGGAACATGAAAACACCGAGGACGTTTTTTTCTCTATATATAAAGCACTCACATTTGCTCTATGTCCTTTTGGCCGCTAGATGGCAGTATTGGATATAAAACGCGATAGAAACTCCTCCGCTTCTGCTATTCCTAAAAGGACTTCGCCCCGAAACTGACATAAAATATCACGTTGGAAATATTACTTACTGGTTTATGAAGCAATATTACTACAAATACACATTGAAAAGTATTTTTTGTTGCATAGTACTCAGCTGTTGGTTTGTATGTCTCCAGATGTATTTATTTATATTTATAATATATTGCATTATAAGATGAACTGCTGCTTTTGTTTTTGTAAATCTCTTCTTGTGCACAGTGATGTTGCTCAGTGGTTGCAAGTAAAATAATAATCTGTGCTTTTACCTTAACAGTGAGCAGCATGGACAGAAACTTCTTCCTGTCTCCAATCAACATGGCGTTGCTGATCAGTGGCACTACCTCTTTGACTGCATCCTCGATGGGAACTGGAGGGATGTTTTCTCCTCCTGCTGTGATGATCAGCTCTGAAATTAAAATATCGTTACAGCCCAGTAACTCATATAAAACTCTGTAAGAGAGTTTGGAAGAAATAAGAATTAAACACCTTTAATTCTTCCGGTGATGTAGAGGAATCCGTTCCTGTCCTGTTTGCCCAGGTCACCTGAGTGCAGCCAGCCGTCTGCATCCACGGCCTCCTGTGTCATCTTAGCCATGTTGAGGTAACCCATGAAGACGTGTCGACCCCAGAAGCAGATTTCACCGATTCCCTCCTGGTCTGGGTTATAAAGCTTGGTCTTGCAGCCTGGGATCTCCTTACCACAGCTTTAGGCAAACATGTTTTCAGGATTACTACCTCCAGACTGAACGTACGAGAGTTTTTGTTGTTTATAATGGAAATTAAAATGTACCTGGTGATTCTGAAGGCAGTGGGGATTGAAATAGTATGAGGTCCGGAACATTCACTCATGCCGTACAGCTCGTATAGTGGGATATCCAGACTGAGGAAGAACTCCAGGGTGTCTCTGGAGATGGGTGCCGCTCCTGTGAAGCACTTTGTGCAGCGGTCCAGGCCCAGGGCACTTCGCACTCTTTTAAATATTAGCTTCTTGGCTATGTAATACGTGATTGGTTCGTGTCTGAGAGCTCCACTTCTGAAAAAAAAAAAGTGTGACGGTAAATTCTTGATCAGATTCCATGATATCAAACAGCCTAGAAACAAACCTAAGATTTTATTAGGTCTCTTGAGAAAATCTTCACACTATCTACTGAGTCTAGATGAACATGTGAACAATAAAACAATATTTAAATTTACACACAGGTCCATCTTGATGATGTTGTTCCTCAGTCCCACTCCTTTGGCCCACGCCACCACCATCTTTGCCACCGTGCATGACCTGGCTCCTTTCGCCTTCATCTTCTCTTGCATCTTTTCCCAAACACGAGGGACCCCCAGGATGGCAGTAGGACGAGCTTCCTGTAGAGTGTTTACCAAAGACCCCTGGTATGGAGACAAAGAAACATCACTACTGAAGGCAAGTAAATACAAAAATAAATAAATAAATAAATCATGCGTGTAATTAATCATGATTAATTATGATTAATTACCACTACCAGGTTCATAACTTGTTTCCCCTGAAGAAATAACAGCATTCATCCAGCAGGGTTTTTTTCCCCTGGACCTTTAGAACCTTTCTCTTCCCTCCTGCACCCTGCTGCCCTAGGTCAGAGACCATGCCCTGATTCACCTTCAGGGCATCTGGTTGGGCGAAGTAGGTGACTGCTCCGACCTTGAGAGCGATCCAGATGTCCACCATCTGAGCTGCGATGTGGCTCAGGGGTAGGTAGCTCACAAACACCTCCTGATTCTGGTTGGCTCTGTTCAGTTTTGTGTGACGGCTGACGGAGAGTGCGGTCCAAGTCAGCTGATGGGAACAACAGAGGAACAAACTGATACATGGTCCGCATGGACACAACACAAAAACAATTTAACATGCCAGATTTTCTGTTAATAGTTAATGAGTTAATAAGGGTTGTTAACCAATCACCAGGCCCCTGACTGTAAACATGTAAACATAATATAATTAGCAGCAGTAATCCAGTAGTGGTTCTCAAAATAGAGGGCGGCACCCCTTCCGGGCACAAAACGAGGTAGCGCAGCAAGGCAAACAAATTTTTATTATTACTTTGTTATTGATTTTCAGATAACACGTCTTTTGTGTTACTTTTCAGACTGTAATTGGACTGAATTGAACTTTAATTTTTTTTTTTTACTTTTTTATTAATTGAAAAAATCTATAAAGAGTAATTGCGGTACTTAACTTTAAACTTTAAATGCTTAAATGTCATTCAAATATGTGTGGTATGTTTTTGATTACCTTGAAAAACACGATTTAGTCGTGGAAACAAATGACTAAAAGACAGTTTAGAGGCTCGTCGACCTGTACAGCATGTAGATCTGTGTAATTTGCCTATAAACAAACCATCAGCATGTTTCTTCCACTGGTGTCAGGTGACACTCTCAGAGGGGTCACCCTCCTATGACCCCCCCCCCCCCGGGGGGTGCCCCCCCCCATTACCCCCCCCCCCCCCCACCGCCTGTGACTTACATTGTCATGGCTCAGCATGACTCCTTTGGGCTGGCCTGTAGTTCCTGAGGTGTAGATGAGGGTGCAGCACTGGTTCGGTTTCTGGCTGGAGAGGATGGCATCGAGTGGAGGGTCAGGCTCGTTACGACCCAGGTCCATGAACTGCTTCCACTGAGGAACACGAAGAACGTCACTACAGGTTGTTTTATGTGCAAAATCTTTCCAAAAATGTTTTCTAGATTTCAAAGAATTCAACTTACTGTGAATGTATTTGGTCTTTTCTCTTTAGGTGTTTCTTTGTACATTATAATGGCCTTCAAGTCTGGAAGCCTGCCCTCTACCTGTGGACAACGGGAATGCGGACATAAAAAAGTAAGTTACCAGGGAAATATCAACTGTAGTCAGATACAGTACACACAAACATTGAATGGACACAAGGATAAATGTCTATTAATTTGCCAATTTATTTTTAGTGTAACATAATCATGCCTTTATTTGGATATATAGAGTAAAACACAGACAGGAAAAAAAATTCTTCAGGCTTTTATTCCCATGTGCTTTTTTATTTATCACAAAAATGTCATCAATCATTTTTAATATTTTAACTTTTAAGATTATTTTTTCCATTGTCTCCATGTACTGATTGATTGAAATTGCAGCAGAGGAATAAACCTGAAAAAAGAAAATCTAGTAACTGAAAATCTTTCCAATTATCAAATTTGACTTTTTTATTTTTGTCGTTCCTATGCATATAACACCAACTATTTCAACTATAGACACATCTGGTCTCACCTGCAGGATTTTCTGCAGCTGCTTTTGGTTCTCCACCACTAGTATGTTGGCCTTGCAGTTTGCTGCCACATACTGGCAGGCTTCAGCAGAGTTGGTGGCGTAGATGCCTACAGCGAAACCTCTGCAACACACATTCACAGTCACTCTTTGTTCCAGCCAAACAAGATAAGAGTACGTCATATAATCTTATTAATTTCTATTTTATTCAATCAAGCACAACTGAAGACACACAATGAGAAGCAGACAAGACCACAAACTCCCATCATGAAATATCGAAATGTATAAATGAAGAATTACAATGTGACAAATTTGAGGAGAAGTAGCTGCAGTAAAATGTTTTTGGTGTGGACTTTATGTCATACCTAACTCTAAGTCTCAGTCTAAACCTTTTCAAAAAGTTCAACCTTTTTTTAATCAGAGCATTTTAGATACTTTTACATCAATGAAATTGATCTGTATCTTAACCTGACTTTTAAAAATCACTATGAACAGTTTCATCGCTGGTTGATCGCCTTCAAGTCAGAAACCTGAACTCCAGTAGAAATTCACTCACCCTGCGAAAATGGCACCAAGGTCGGCGATGAACCACTCGGGAGAGTTGAAGCCTAGGATGCCGACGCCATGGTAACGCTGCAAACCAAGCTAGGCAAAACACAAACACAAATTTTTCAAATATTTTGCCTAATTAAAGAGATGGTGTTTTTTTACGTTCATTAATCATCAATTCATTTCATATTAATATCATGTTTCAGTTAAAAACATTTTTGTTTTGTGTTTTTTCGATTATTTTTTTCACCCCTTCTTTTCCCCTCTTGAAGGTGCAGCTGCAGTGGGTCCAAGCAGCTAATAATAGAGATGTGTCCTTCATTTTATTTACCTTGAGGAAGCTCTTGGCAGCAGTGCGACAGTTCTGATAGTACTCCCTGTAGCTGAGCTTCTTGTATAGCTGACCGTCCTTCCAGCTCAGAGCCGTATGTTGGCCATAGCTCTCCACAGCTGCGGCGAACAACTGGTGGACCGTCACTGGAGTCTCAGCGGCCAGACCAGACTCTCCGATCCTCAGACTTACCTCTGAGTCCCCCTGTGATGTCCACAGGTCCAGCCCCGACTTTGGGCTCTGGATGTTCACTGAAATGGTGAAGATGTCATTGAGAGGTAAGGTGGAAGAAATCGCCACACAGTCTTTAAACTTTAATACATGTGGTTGTGGTTCATGCTAAGAAATGTTTCTTTTAATAACATTTGTCTAAAATACTACAACAAAAACGTGGGGAGAAAAAAAGATGTATTATATTTTCACATTTTTAAATCTGTTCCTGTTTGTTGCGAGTGACTTTATATACTTGCGAATTTACCCTTTACATACTGTTTATATACTTGCGAATTTACCCTTTACATGGCTTTACATTTTACAGGCTGCGTGTATAGTCTAAAAAATATATATTTAAAACATGTAAAATTTCCTTTTTCTGTAATATCCTGTTCAAATAACTAAAGTATTATTGAATGTTGAATATTATTGTCAGCTCACTTGTCTTCCTGATCTCTATCACTGTTGAGTCTGTTTCTCAGTTGATGTCGTTAGTGTTGATTTGGATGGAATTCCACAGGCTGTAGTGCTGTGTTTAGTACAAAACAACATCCATCGCTTTTCATTACGCTTTCTTTTCACAGATCTGTCTAAAAATGTGAGGACAGTATGGTGTGGTGTTTGTAATGATAAAAGTGAGTTCCACTTTCATCATTTGTTCTGGAATCATGTCTCTTTTACCTTCATCTTCTTTCCCTGCCTCCTAACATTCCAAGTCACAAAACATAAAAGGATTTTTTACATGAAAGTATTTAAATACACATCAGTTGAAATATTGTCCATAGATGTAACAGTTTTTGCTGTTTGTCTAACTCTTCTGTGTTTTCTCGACCTTTTTTCCTTTACTCTTTTTTCTCTGCTTATTTGTTTTGTGAGCTTTCTATTTAAAAAGTGAATTATTGCAAATGCATTGCTGTATAAAGCAGTTTATGTTCCAATACACCTGCCATTATGTTCTGATATACATATATACATATTTTAATCAAAAATTAGTGGATTTGTATTCATTTTTGGAGCTTTATTTTTGAAGACGTTTTTAAGAAATTATTACTATATTATGTTACTTTTGACATAATATATGTCAAAAGTAACATGAGATCACCTGGAGGTTGCTTGG
>NC_024308.1:5383929-5386888 GCF_000523025.1 Cynoglossus semilaevis
AAAAAGCCATAAAAATAAAAAGTCCCTTATCTTTAACGAAGTGACAAACTCATAAATGTGCCATTTAAAAAATAATTTTATAGTAAATTTATAATAAAAAACCTTTATTCCAGACAGTCAAACAAAATTTCTGTTTGTAGCTTTAAATAACAGTTAAACTCAAGCAAACTGAATAACAAATCATCATGTTCTTTTATCTATACACACATACACACACACTCACACTGACGTAGGTTTTTTTTACTCTGAACTTTCACTGGTTTTAGGAAACCATGACCTTTAACCATGCCTCAATTTAAATTTACCAAATTGCTACAAATACCTGTTATGTTAGTCACAGTTACTTCATATATGTTAATTAGAGTATACTAGCTTTGAACATTTATACATTTGATGCATTATATATATAGCAACAGACCAATGAAAGGAATTTAACGCAGCACTATCGGCGTATCTACATGTAAAGGAACAACCCATCACCAACGTCCTTCCTTTTTCACCCAATCACAGAATAAAAGCAGGTGTTTCTTACAGAAGCGTATTGCTGCCACACTGAGAAAAAAAATTGGCTCAGTATCACGTAATTACGTGATAAGTTTCGTTATTTCGTAATAAGTTTCATGTTATTTCGTGATGCGCATCTTTTTTTTTGTGGCAGCAATACGCTTCCATAGTTTCTGAACCGAAAGGTCAACAAAATGAAAATCAAGTGGAAAAAAAAAAAAGATGAAAAAAAGTTTACAAACCCAATTTTCAGAAAAGTAAGTCGTAAAAAAGACATCATAAAAACTAAACTGTTTTTAGCTTTTCAACTTTTCTGAAAATTGAGTTTTTTTAATAGGGAAAAGAAAAACAAATAATTTGTTGTAAACATTTTCCACATAACAAAAAAACAGTGAAACCCACTTGTAGCGTTGCATGAAAGGCTGCACTTCATTTACGTACAAAAAAAAGCCTTTTTCTCCTTTAAAAAAGTGACAAAAACAAGGTTTAAACTGACTACACGCAAAAGGCCAGTAAACATGATGGTTAGAGGAATGATAATCTTTCTTCTTTTGGAATTCCATTGTTGCATATAAACTTTGGCAAACTGAAAATAAATATGTTAAGAGAGCGAGAGAGAGAAAAAAATAAACAGACTCCTTCAAAACCAAAGTTTGTATCAAGTATTAGGACAAAGTAACTCTTTTTACTCACAGCTGCCTTCAGTTCACCCGTCAGGTTTTTGCTTCTCATCCCAGCAAAACAAATAAATAGCGGACTTCAGCTTCAGGACTCTTCAGAAAGATAAAGCTACTGTAAAACAGGATGTGTTTCAATCCCATATACAACCCACCCACACATGTAAACCAAGACACAATGACAAAAAACAAAACAAACAAACCTCAACATAATGAGCATTAAGACATATTTACACGGGAGAAAGGAACAGCCCCAGGTGGAATGGATCTGTTAAAAAGAAATCAGACTGGGTTTGACCAGCAGAGGGAGGAGCAGCTCTATTTAGGAGGCAGGGGATTGTTGGGAGTTGACGGAGTCGCCAGCTCCTTGTAAAAGTTCTCAATCTGCTCCTGGTACATTTTTACCACCGTTGGTCGTTTTAGCTTCATGGTAGGGCCTGTGGGACAACAGGAACAGATCGTTCATGAGGTCAACCTGTGTGGTAGGACTATAGGTCTGGAGAAAATTTTATATTTTCCTTATAATAGTACTGAACAAATTTGATCACAAAAACAAAGTTTTTATATGGGGATTAAAAAGAAGTGAATTAAAAAATCTTCTATCCTGAACACTACGTCAGCTGTGTCCCACTCACCCAGTTCTCCTCCAACCACGGAGAAATCATGATCGAGAATGATCCACTTCTGGATGCGTTGGGCGTTAGACGTCGCCTTCTGGTTGACTCTGTTGACTCCCTCCTGAATGGCCTTGTTCACGGCCTGGTCTCGACCTCCTGCGATCTCTGAAACCTTTGTGGCGTTGCTGCCGAGGCTCCTACAAAACTGCACGGCCTCTGGAGTCAGATCGTCCTCTGGTTCTCCAGACTCTGCGTTAACCTGGCACTGTAGAGACAAGACGTTGACAGAGATTTATTTTTAATCATAATTTCTTTCTTCTTCAGGAGGAAACCATTTTCTGTTCTCAGTGGGAAGTTCACACAGTGCTGTCTTGTTTTGAAATGCATGTTCCAGATACAGTCTTTCCATCAAGATACATCTTACTCTTCATCAGATAAGCTCTTCTTGAGAGCATGTTAAATTGTCTACTGCAGGATCTTTGGAATTTGGTTTAAGGAAACAGCTTTCTAAGTTTAGTTAGTGCCTTATATTTATTTTAAAAAAAGTAAAACTAATTGTGCTCTACAACATGCCAAAAAAAGGAGTCACGTACACAGCGTTCCATCAGAGGCTAAAATTAGATGTTCAACTAACCTGACGTGTTCTGTGACTTCTTCAACCTGATTTCAACAAACAGAAACTCCTTAAACAAACCACACACACTGACTGTACCAGTTATATTAGAGCTACACTTTTGCAAATTCTTCTGGACATATTTCCGCATAAATAATTCCATCATTTGGTTTAGTCACAAATAAAAACAGTTGGAGAGAACACACAACATCTACCTGCTGTTTTCTGTTCGTTTAAGCAAAAAAGGTTGGAATTAATTTAAATTAATCAGGATTATTTACAGTCAGAATTAATTAATTAACCTTCACCTTTTCTGTGATCAATCATACAAAAAATTCTAAACATTTACTTACACAGACATACACAGACACACATAGACACACACATACACAGACACACACAGACACACACACAGACAGAGACACACACATACACATACACACACACACAGACACACACACACAGACACACACAAACACACACAGACACACACAGACATACACATACACATACACACACACAGACACACACACACACAGACACACACA
>NC_024308.1:5393712-5409951 GCF_000523025.1 Cynoglossus semilaevis
AATTTTAACCACAAAAATGGACATAGCTAAGTATTTTAAGGAAAATGAGTGCATTTTTAGTCATTTTTGAGAAACTTTTATTTTCGGAGATTTGTTCAGGAAATTATAGGTATAGTATTTCACTGTGATCAAAAGTTGGCAAACCCCAAAAGTATATTTTTTCTTAATTTTAACAACAAAAATGGACATAGCTAAGTATTTTAAGGAAAATGAGTGCATTTTTAGTAATTTTTGAGAAACTTTTATTTTCGGAGATTTGTTCGGGAAATTATAGGTATAGGATTTCACTGTGATCAAAAGTTGACAAACCCAAAAAGTATATTTTTTCTGAATTTTAACCACAAAAAATGGACATAGCTACAAACACACACAAACGCACGCATACAGACACACGCAGACACAGACACACACAGACAGACACATACACAAACATTCTCCATCTGCTTTTACCTTAACAGTGAGCAGCATGGACAGAAACTTCTTCCTGTCTCCAATCAACATGGCGTTGCTGATCAGTGGCACTACCTCTTTGACTGCATCCTCGATGGGAACTGGAGGGATGTTTTCTCCTCCTGCTGTGATGATCAGCTCTGAAATTAAAACACAGATTTAAGTAAGAATAAATACTAGAAAAGACAATACTCCAATAACTGACAAAGGGCTGCAAAAAAAAAAAAACGAACATGAATCTGAGAGGAAATAATACCTTTAATTCTTCCGGTGATGTACAGAAATCCATTCTTGTCTTGTTTGCCAAGGTCACCTGAGAGCAGCCAACCATCTGCATCCAGAGCCTCTTCTGTCTTATCAGGCATGTTGAGGTAACCCATGAAGACATGTCGACCCCAGAAGCAAATTTCACCGATTCCGTCCTGGTCTGGCTGGTGAAACTTTGTTTTGCACGCTACAATCTCTTTACCACAGCTGTGAGAAAGTGTGTTCTTGGTTATTTCCGAAGCATAGGTTTTTTTTTAATAACATGCACCTTTAGTACTATATAACTTTTTTCCCCAATTTAATAAGTAAAAACCTCACCTGGTAAGTCTAAAGGCATTGTGAAGGGAGATAGTATGAGGTCCGGAACATTCACTCATACCGTACAGCTCGTACAGTGGGATATCCAGACTGAGGAAGAACTCCAGGGTGTCTTTGGTGATGGGTGCAGCCCCTGTGTAGCACTTTTTGCAGCGGTCCAAGCCCAGAGCATTACGCACCTTTTTAAATACAAGCTTTTTGGCAACTTGGTAGCTGAGAGGTTTGCGAGTAACAGATCCATTTCTGAAGAAAATAAAAGTTTGCTTATCAGACTTGACCAAATACAGGTATGGTCAAAATCTTCAAAGTATGAAGATTTTCTTGTATGAAATTACTTTGTTACTTTAACATGTTTCTGACAACTTGTGAAGCCCTGTTTTTATTTAACTTTTTCAGGGTTTCTTAAAATTCTTCTGGATTTTAGCATGAATGAAATTGTATTACATTAAGGATCCACCTTGTAAGCTTTTTTAAGATTTAAGGGAACAATTGTGGAGACAGCTCTAACCCTTCCAAATCCAAATAAAGCAATAATTTCATGGCGTCCACCTACTGGTTCATTTTGGCGAGATTTGTTTGAAGACCAACATCTTTAGCCCAAGCAGCCACTTTCCTGCGCACTGTTGAAGATTTTGCTGCCACTGATCTCATCCTTTCCTGCATCTTTTCCCAGACACGTGGGACACCCATGAAGACAGTGGGACGAGCCTCCTTCAAGGTGTTGACTAAAGAACCCTAATGAAGAGAGAGAGAGAAAAATCCTTTTGACAACCATTGAACATAACCGTGTCAATAGTTGGGAGAGGGGCGATGTTTCTCTGGACTATCATTGTTATGTGTCAAAACACAAGTACCATCTTACCTTGAGGGCATCTGGATCAGCAAAATAAGTTACTCCTCCGACCTTCATGGTGCTCCAGATGTCCACCATCTGAGCTGCAATGTGGCTCAGGGGCAGGTAGCTCACTACCACCTCCTGAGCCTCAGTGGCTTCTGTCAACTTTACATGGCGGCTGATGGAATGTGTGGTCCATGTCACCTGAAGGAGAATAAACGTTTTAATTAAAAAAAAAAGTTAGACGTTATTAAAGAAAAGGCTAATGGAGAAAAGGCTGAATTGACAAAACAATGGCAAGTACACAAAAAACATGTTGAAAGGCAGCATACAAATTAAAAACAAAACAGTCACAGGAGTAAGGAAATATTATTGGAGAGCATTCGGAAGTCGAGCTGGTGCGATTTTTTATTAAATGGAGACTTTTCCATTGCTTGTAGGGGGAAATAATCTGATATTCTCTTCATGTCAATTTGGTTTTAGGGTTTAGAGAAGTTTTAATTTGTAATTATGTCCATACTGACAGAGAGGTGAAAGCACAACAAGATGAGATGGTTGCACACAGGTTAGACGGTGGTAGAAAACAAAACACTGTGACTTACATTGTCATGGCTCAGCATGACTCCTTTGGGTTGGCCTGTTGTTCCTGATGTGTAGATGAGGGTACAGCACTGGTTTGGTTTCTGGCTGGAGAGGATGGCATCAAGGGGAGCATCAGGCTCATTACGCCCCAGGTCCATAAACTCTGCCCACTGTGGTGCAAAAAAAAGAAACAAATAAAAAATCTGTAATCTTATGCACTTTAAACCAAGGTATGAATTGTTTTCTTTTCCCTAATATTTAAACTCACCGTATACAGATTTGGTCTCTTTTCTTTGAGTGCATCTTTGTACTGGATAATGGCTTTCAAGTGGGGCAGCTTGTCTTCAATCTGTGAAAACAAAACAAGCCAATGGTCAATGAGGAAGTTGATGCTACACACTACAACACACTAGAGCTCCAAACCACACTGTTCTGTGGTTGAGGAAAACAGCCACACTAATGTGCAGAGCATCACTAATTGTCTTTAGCCAACTGAATCACCTAAAGTAGACGACAAGATCGTGTTTTAAATATCTATTGCTGGTCTCACCTGCAGAATTTTCTCCAGCTGTTTGTGGTTTTCCACCACAATTACATTGGCCTTGCAGTTTTCTGCTACATACTGGCATGCCTCAGGAGAGTTGGTGGTGTAGATGCCCACAGCAAATCCACTGTAACAAACACAGCAGTAAAAGTCACAGAGTTAATTTTCTATTCAAACCTTCAAACAGTTCATCCAGGACTGGATGTGTTTCCTAATTCCCTGTCCAGCTGTGACAGTAAAGCTGGGCTGTGTAAAACACTGTTGACAAATCATATAAAGATGAAGGTGAAACAGACTCACCCGGCATAAATGGCTCCGATGTCAGCCATGAACCACTCTGCTGAGTTGAAGCCCAGGATGCAAACACCGTGGTAACGTTCCAAACCAAGCTATAACAAAAGAAAAAATGTAAATTACCATTTAGAAAATATACTGTACGTCAACCAGCTCTAACCTACAGTATGAGATTCAGTGAGGTTTTGGTGTCAGTGTGTACACTGTACACAGAGGTAAATGTGAATGCATCACGCATGGCCAGATCTCTATGGTGACCAACAGTTTTGACTTTCATTAGAAACAATGCTATTTTCTGTCTCGAGCAGCCTCACAGTCTGGCTGACATTTAAATCTGACGCCTTTGCACTGTTATTTCATTTCGTTCTCTGGTTTGCAAGTATGCAAGTCAACATTTATTCTTTTAGACCACAATAGGATGTAATCAACATATTCATATATGTTGTGGATGTAGGAAAAAAATGATATTCATGAACCTACTTTGAGGAAGCTCTTGGCAGCAATGCGACAGTTCTGGTGGTACTCTCTGTAGTTGAGTCTCTTCTGTTGGTCGCCATCCTTCCAAACCAGTGCTGTGAAGTCTCCAAATTTGTCTACAGCTGATGTGAACAACTGGTCAACGGTCAATGGAGTCTCGGCAGCGAGCCCGGAATCTTCCATTCTCAATTTCACCTCTCCGTCTTCCTGTGAAGTCCACAGTCTCAAGTCTGATGCTGCAGGAACTGACAGGGAGTTTGGGCGCTGGGCATTAACTGAAATATGTGAGAGAAGCATTGATAAAAACGAATGAGCTTTTTTGTTCTCCAAGTTTTAAAGACTTGTACAGATCTACAAAGAACTACAATAATCCTAGTGGTTAAGAGGAACAAACACATTTTGAAACTCAACAGTTAACAAAGGATCGAGTTTAAAACATGCCCCTTCAGCCATTTGTATATGAAAATGTGACTTATAAAAGGAAAAAAAATGTTTAACCACGAATAAGGCCATAAACAGTGACCTTCAGTAGAATCCTTATTTGTACTGTAAACATATGCTACTGTTTCTCTAAAACACTAAAACATGACTTTAAATATTTGTACATCCTGCAGAATTAAAAGCAGACCTTTACTTTATGGCTTTATGAACGCATGAAGGAAGTAAGTCGGACTACCGTGTGTGTTTGTCCTATTCATTGGTAACATATTTTCCATATACCCATTTTTTTCTAATGTAAACCTAACATGTCTGTGCCACTGATCAGACAGATAAATAAAGTTTGTACACAGTAGTCTTTTTATGAGGTCTTGGTCCTAAGACATTTGATCTGTAACAACTGTTACTATATTGTGAAGTGTGTGTTCAGTGTGTCAGGGTTTTTCTTCCGCGGCTGAAGCAGGAAGGAAAGGCAGCAGAGCATGTGGAAAAAAACAGGACAAAGAAAAGTCATGATGAAGCACTGCAACAGCTTCCTGAGGAAAACCATCAGGATAACTGGTGTGGACTGGAACCAACCCAGCAACACAATAATTGTGCCCAATAGTTACGTGTCCAAATCTTCACTCTTTAATTTCATTACAACGCTGTTGCCCTTTCCCCGACAATGAAATCCCTCAAGACTCAGATAAAAAAAAAATTAGTCCAAACACTTGTTTTCTCTGGCTCTCACCTGTTTCCGTATTCAATACTGTGGTCTTAGTGCTGCTGCTCATGACTTCATTATGCGCAACATTCTCTTCCTCTCTTTCCCCGGTGGACTCTTCCTCTGAAGATTCACTACGTAAACAAGTGGAAAAAAAGATGTCACTTAATCAGGAAATTACCAAGGGAAAGACCCTGACTACAGTGGAACTAATCCATTAACTGTATAAACAACTATCTATTAAACACTAAATGGAAGTTTTATTTACACGTGGTTGACTTGAAGCATTTCTTTAAATGTCTAAAAGGCAAAAAAAAAAAAATCAAGAATAATGGCAATTTTATGGATTAGAAAAAAAACATTATCCTAATTCGAAAAAAATATTTCTATTACACACATTTCTATTTTCCAGTCATGGACACATGTCAAACTGGGGTTAGGTTGTTTCTCTACAAGTATTTCCAAGGACATACTTTGCTGTGTCCACATTTCCATCGAGAGAGGCTCCACAGGATGCCTCCACAAGGCCGTTAGCTCTGGGATGTTCTATCACCACTCCATCAGTGCTGGACTCACACACGGTCACTGCAGGGACAAGCGTGTCAGCGATCGTTAGTTATATTTGACAAGAACATCAATTGGCTCAGGGTCGCTGTCAAGAAGGAGGAGCAGCGTCAAATACTGTGCTTAACTATGCTCCACTAATCCAGTAAACTGGATCACTGATGATGAATTAATGATTGGACAACATCCACAAAAAACAATGTTGTTTATATTTTTCATTACAAAATATCAATAATAAAAAAAAAATTTGGTCCATAAATAATAACTTCTTCTACCATGTGATCTGTTGAGGATCATGGGGCAAGAGTGTAAAATCCAGAAAACCATTGGGGGGGGGAGTGACTACTGGTCTCATTGTGAAAGTAACATCAACATGCGACAGCGGGTCGCTTGCAGTTGTCGCAAGACTCACACCAAGCTGTAAGATGAACTCAGGATTTTCTTTCCTGCACCTGTACTTAAAGGTTATGTTTCATCCTTCTTATGTGGGGCTTTAAACACTGCCGGCATATTGTGACTAGTAACACAGTCATTATACTCACTACGTTAAGCTTCACCTCATCTTTTATTAGGTTTTATGGCCAACTTTATGAGCTGCTGGGTAAATATCTTCTGTACATAAACTGCACCTGCCCTGTTCAAAATGATGGACAGTCTTGTGTCAAAATGGACATTTCGCCAAGAATAATACACTCGTAGAAATATTGACTTCAGTCCTTGAAATTGTTTTTACTTTCGCATTAGTGATTTCTTTAAAGTGAGATCAATGTTTTGTTTTTTTTTAAATAATGAGATGCATAACAACAGGCAGAGTCAGAAGGCCATTACAACTATAGGAAACAACGTCAAAGCCTCCCTTACAATACAACATCACCTCTGTTAAAGCCACACCTTCGTGACATTCTGTCCCTTCCTCCCTCCCTCTCACATTCCAGCTGCTGATGTTGCATGCACTTCTCTTTGGTGAATCACAAATCTGAATTGTTTTTTTTAAGCAGAATGAAAGTCAAAACAACAGCTTTGTCTGCCTGTTGTGGCAGTGCAGAAACATAATTCCACTGTCAGCCACAATTAGTCAAGTGAAGAGAAACAGGCTCTGTCAAGGCCAAAAAGCCCTAACCCATTGGATATAAATAGCAATCATGTGGCCTATCATGACCCATAGTCAGAGATGTTAACAAAAAAAAATCAGTTCTAGTCAAGTCATGGGGAAAACAGCCAGCTGATCCCAAGAAGGTGTCAGCAGCTCATTACAACCCAGAAAGACAGACATGTCAATGTGATCTAAGTGCTGCTCACGTGGACATACGCTCGTCTGCAGCTGCAGATTCTTTACATAGACGGCTGTTCATTTGTTTAGCCTTACAAGTGGTATACCCTGAAAGACGGTTTCAGTTTGTCCTGTAAGGCTGTGCCATTGGGATCCAAGGGGGGCAGTACAGTAAGAAGTGACCCTAAAGACGCTGGGTCACTATCACATTCATTTCTGCTCAACAAAATGGAATTAGGAAATCATAATTCTTGTCAAAATTCTATTTTCTATTTGTCCAAAATAACGAGAAGGCTTCTCATAAGCTTCGGTTTAGCTTTCTTTTCATGTGGCCACAAAACTAATGCCAAATGATGACATATCTGAAGGATTAATCATTTCATAAACTTTTAAAAACCCCTTACTGCATTCGTGCAATCACAGCAGGATTAAGATTAAGTACTAGTGACAGATTAGTCCTCAGACTAGACTTGATGAATTAAAGACTAACACATTGCTTGCAATCAGGAAATATGTTAATACACCTGTTAGACTGAACACCCAACCCTGCCTCTCCTTTTAGCTTTGGCTCACTTTTCTCACACTGCGTCCAAAATATGACAGCAGACTTCATTTGATTGTCTGATACAACACAACTGAGAAACTGATTCAGACTACTGCAATGTAATTCTTCTGCACCAGCTGCATCACTGCACAGCTGCATCACTGCACAGCTGCTGTCCCTATTGGATCCAAAAAGGCTGAATTCAAGCCTGGGCGTGATCTAGACATGGACATGATTTGTGAAATATCCAACATTCAAACCTTAAGCACCTAAGTTAAGAAAATAACACTAGCCCCAGTCCCTATTGGATCCAAAAAGGCTGAATTCAAGCCTGGGCGTGATCTAGACATGGACATGATTTGTGAAATATCCAACATTCAAACCTTAAGCACCTAAGTTAACAAAATAACACTAGCCCCAGCCTCACAGAATTATAGCATATTACAAAACTACAATGACTTGACAGAACATCTACAAATCGCCTCACAGAATTATAGCATATTACAAATCTACAATGACCTGACAGAACATCTACAAATCAACAAACAATGGCGAGATTTGTCACCTGATAAAGTTTGATTCTGTGCAGAGGAAATGAAAAACAGCCCTCATCTCAAAAGGGAGTAAATTGTACACACTCATCCATCACCTTGATTTTAAATGTGATGGTGTTTTATTAAGTCATATTTAACAGCCCCTTTAAAAGGTAATTTACTGGCAGTAGCAAATATGTGATGATAAGGCATTTAAAGCTGAAGGGATGGGAGAGGGTGGAGCTCATCTGATGAATTAATCCACAGAATACTCAAACATATTGTATAAAATCCCATCCTTTAGTACGAGCCCAGGCAACATTGCAAAAAAAATGTTAAAATGTAGTAGGGTTGAAAAAGCTATTTGAAACATTTGCTGTCACCAGGCAAATTTGTACATATCTGTTGGTTGGGTTACACCCAAAGCCAGCAGCTCGCCTTGTATTCATCAAGTAAATACTGAGACACAGAATATTGAGCTTTTTTACATTAAAACTCTGCTTGTAATATATTTAAATAATGATAAACTGCACATTTACGTATTCATTTAATGATAATGTTTAGACTAAATCACACTCAAAGATACTATAATAGCAGAAGCAAAGGCCTCGTTGGCATAAACGCAATCAAATATGGTATTCACATACGTCAGACAAGAATGACTATATAAAATTTACAAATGAATGTTGTAAAAATTCGGATTTAATCCGACTTTAAATTTGAAATTCCATTTGCTATTCCGCTGAAGCTATAACACTCAAATAAATCGAGAATTAAAATGGGATTAAAATACTCACACTGCATATCTACGAAGTTCTTCTTCCCCCTGCTGGTTTATTTTCTGTTATGAAAATATAGTCACAGTTCCTGAACCGGTTGTGCAAAATGCTGCCGTAGATTTAAATCGTCAGAGTTAGCATCCACTACGCGCCCAGAGCTTCTGTGTACAGGTTTCAAACCATTCATTTGCTAACGACTGCCGGCCTTTCAGTATCTCCCTCCCCCAAACGTAACCCCACCCTGAATTCCCCTTCCCCACACGAACGCATACACTGACACCTGATTGGTCGAAACTGCTCACACCACAACATGGTACTCCATATATGGTGACACAGCCAAAATGGCGGAGAAGACGCGTGTGTATGATGACGTTTTTTCCCCTTCCTCGCTGTGTATTTGAACTCGATGCGGAACTTTCTCAAGGAACAAGTTTTTCAAGTACATCGAGATTTTCAAAGTCACAACAATGCGACAAAACTAGTGAGATACAACGAAACAAGTATCATTGACCAGCGTTACACAGACAGTATAGTAGTGTAGAATTATATACAGTAAAGTTAATGACAAATTACAATTTTTTTTATATTGATGCGATAGTTATTTTTAACGGCATGTCTGGAAATTTAAACCTATTCTGTTTACGTTTTTCCTCAGCATGGAGTCACAATTTTATTTCAAAAAAGGAAAATGAAGACTCTAAATAATAATTTAAACCGGTGTTTCGGCTTAATTGTGCGGAGTTGATTTTTAATTCCAAACTTTTCAAAATGAAGGCACTATATATTATTATTATATGTGTCGAGCTACACAGTCTGTTTTTGGTAAATAAAAAATAATAATTTACTTATGGAGGTTTTTTGAACTGCATTCAAACTGTTATGTGCCATTTAGAAGATGAAATCATTAACCCATTCATTTATGTATTCATTCATTCATTTTGGATCCACACTACAATGAGCTGTTTTCTCATGACAGATGATGCTGTCAAACTAAAGGCCCCATCCCCCATCACTCCCCAGCACACTCACCACAGCAGCTGAGGTTACAGTGGACTGGGTTTTCTGTAGCAGGTTCTTCAGGTACTTCTTTTACATTTTGTAGAGACATCAACATCCTGTGACTTAAATAAAAAAAATATTGAAACACTAACTCCATTTTCAGTCAACAGTTTTCAAACAAAAGTATGTATTTAATGTAAGCATGATACTGTACGTTAAGAAAACCAGAAGAATTAGGTACTATAATTTGTAAATGTCCTTTGATCTTTGTACAATGCTTTCAAAATAACAAAACTAACAAAATAAGGTAAATAATAAATCAGGTAAGTTTAAAATTATTTTCTGAGCAAAATAATTAGGATTGATATTTGGTTCAAAATGCCTCCCTGTTCTGAACGACTGGTTTCTTTGCTTTTACCTTTAAATGGCAATGAGTCAGTGTGTGTTTTCCCCCACCTGTTCTACAATGTGGGGTTAGACCAGGAGGGCTTCCCATAATAAGGTGAGAAATGGCTGCCAGTACATTCAAGGAATCTGATGGCCTCTTGCACAATGTTTTGTGTATGTGAGTGTGTGCGAGCGCAGTAAGGTAGCATACACCAAACTGGCAGATATGGAAAAACCAGCACGTATCAGACACTAAACAGTGATCCAACTATACATGTTTGAGTCAAAGTCAGACCCAGTTTAAGGACATATGGTCGAGCACCAAGAAAAAACCTGGGTGTTCTTTCTGTGGTTAGCAGTGTGTTACCTGAATAAACAGCTTAATAAACAGCTGTGCTGCACTAGTAGAGAAGCAAATGGCACATCCTCGATCAGGTAGGAGTGTCAGTATGTTAGTATAGGTACACTTTAAGAGTAGGCCGACACTTCTAAAATGCAAACATCTCTCCCAAAACCGTATCAAGCTAAATTTGCATATTCTGGCTCCGATAGTCTAAGCCACAAACACATATTGACTATTTTTAGAAGCTAGAAATGCTATTGACCTAGTCTTTAGTATGACTCTGTTAGCAAAACCTACGATTCAAGTTGAATTTGTGAAACAAACAAACAAACGAAAAAGAACAGCATATATTTAGACACTGGAAATTGTGAAGACAAATAACAATGATTGATTATGATTAATGTCTTCATAGAAACATGTGAGGTAGTTTGGCAGAAATGCACAATAATTAACATAACTTTAAAGAATGTGGGACATTACTGTTTTTATAGAACGATATCTCTCAACCAATTGACAGGAAAGATGCAAAAGCCACTGCGACCGCGCCACGCCACCGCGTCACGTGACAGTCTGCTGAGCCAATCTACGCATGCGCACACACTGACTGCAGGGATATGACAGTAATGATGCGGACTACACCGAGGTTACTGGCGGTCATTGACATTCTTTCCTTAACCACGCACTGCTGTTGACCTGTTAAGCTTTCATGCAGAGCAAACAATAAGCGGAACTGATAAATAATTTAACATTCACTAAAAAGTTATCGTTACGTTTAGTTACGTTGAATATAAAAAAGTGTAAGCTTTTAAAATGTCTACTTATAAAACATTTTGGGATGTGTGAATAGCATGTTCTCTTGATTATATTTTGCGTTAAATATTAAAATGTACTTGAAGCGTTTGTCTTTTGTTTGTGTTAAGTCAAACTCGAGCCACTTGACCAAACGTAATTATAGTTGTTGTCTGCACAAATGTCAATTTAAATTAATTTAATAATTCTTTGGATATGTTGTTGCACCTTTTGAAGGATAGTACATGGCGCAACAATATTTAACCATAGTATTATACTGCCTCCACGTGGTCGGATTCTGAAACACAACATCAACGCCCCGAAATCAAAGCACAAATATCAGACCCGAGAAAACTTAACGCAAGTGGAGGTTTGATATATTAAATAACAAATACAGATAGATCAAAGATCTGTTTATCAAAGTCTATAGCAATTAAAAACGTCATTTTGTAGGTCTACGTATTGATCTTTGTTTTTTAAATATCGTATATTTATATTTCTTTTTTTCAAGGTCAAATAAAGAAATAAGTAAACAAAAAAGTAATTTTATGTATGTTTTTATTCTCTAGACTTCACTAGGAATTGGATTGTATCTATATTATTATTTGTCTCAAATTATGTTGCCTGTAGAACTCACGGGGAAGAGATTTTGATGGGAGGCGCGACAGAAATTTGGATGCAGAAATGACTCAAAGATAAACATGTAAAATAGCGGGTGACAGTCCAAAGAAAGACGAGAAAAGCTACTTGTGAAATTTAACGAAAATAAATTATTTCACACAATTTTCTTAGCCGAGGGCGTCCTCTGGTGGCTAATTCTATACATACGTCTAAATGTAGACGAGAAGAGGGCGAGGCTCTTCGTTTTGCGCCTCCTATGTCGTGACGTAGACATTCTAGGATAGCAACAGTTGCCTCGAGACCCCGTTGCGCCATAGTGACTGTAGCCGTGGAGACAGTTACTTACCAACGGGCGCAACACTGATCCACAGCAGCAACAGAAGCAGCAGCAGCAGCAGCATCTGGACGAACGGAAAAGCTGAACCGGGGTACAACTTTTCTCCACACACAGGTGACTATCTCTGCAGTTGTCTGTACAAACTTAATTGTCTCGAAAATGCTCCACCTTTACATTTTGTTTTACACAACACAACTTTCCCATGCTTGTGTGGTCTCCGCCCCAAGTTAAGAGTCGATGTCCACTCTTTACTTAAAGGGACGCTCACCTAAACTGTTGGGGAGACGTTTCTCCTACACCTTGAAGTTAACATGGGAGGCGTATTTTCCTGTTTTGTTGTCTAATTCGTCTAGTATTTTTTTGTGTGCAGTGCTTTAGTCACACTAGTCAACACTTGTTGCTGCGGTTTTCAGCAGCGCACTATCGTAAAGCGTGAACGCACTTTGAACGCTAGGTGGATGGTCACTGGTTCCGTAACCGGAGGAGCTAGAGCTAATGCTAACTTACAGTAGCGACAGAGAGCGAAACCCCCGGGAGAAAATGTTTTCTTAGCCTTTTTTTACGTTTATAGTCTGGTCCGTCTCAACACGGACAAACTTCTCTCCCTGTTGGAGCTGCAATCAAACAGGTGGAGATAGTGTTTGTTACTGTTAGCAACAATAACTTAGAGGTTCAAAGTGGAACTAACGGCTGCTGAGTGACTACAGGGACGAGAGCGTTCTCAACTTTCAATGCAGAGCGGTGCTCGCCACTACTTTATGTTTCATGTGTGGTATTACAGCCGTTGACACTCGACGGATACTTCTATTATATAATTAAAAACGTTCATTTTGTCTTGTACTTTTTTAAAACTGTTGTATGACTATCAGTATATACTATGACAGTTTAAACCAGCTAATTGGTTCGTAATTGTTTGGTAAATCGATAGCAAGGCAACGATGACAAATATTTGTTAAGTTTTTCTGCATGTTAGCATGGAATGGCAAAAACATATTAACTTTTATACGGTGCTTTCAAAGAACTGTATTAACTTTTTAAGTTTCATCCATTGAAAGTCTTAATTGTCTCTCTTAACTCTGTGTGAGTGTTTTTACATGCGCCTAATGAGGGCAATCTAATTAATTGTGTGTTATTGTCGTAGAGTTTTACATTTGTGGTTTGCATACATAATCAGGACACAAGTGAGGATTTATGAAGAACATTACTCATGTTGAACATTACTTAGCTAAAACACTAGTATTTTTTAAATTACTGCTGGTAGTTATTTTTTACACAATACTGGATGCATTCCATATTTCACCGTATTGTACCAGCAAACTCACTTCATTTAGTTTTATCAACACTAAGCACATAATCTTGTTAGAGATCTATTCATGGGGAGTTGAGTTTGACTTATCCGTTGTACTGATCAGCAAAAATGCATTGAGGCATGCACAGTGTAGTCCTCTCACAGACCATATATAGGAAATGAGAATATCCTTGTGGTTGAAATAATCTTTCAAAAGACACACAATAAATAGCAGCAAACCATCAGGGGACTATGCTGATACAAAAAGTGAATGTAAAAGACTTAAAGAGACAGAAGACAGAAGGACTACATTCTTACAACACTGAACATCACCATAAGTTGTTGATCTAATGTTTTAAACATGTTAAAAACACAGACACCATACACCATAGCTGTCTTGTGTACTCTGGTTTGATATTGATACTGAGTTTCTTTTTAGCTTATCTCATGTGGCCTTAGCCGGTTTGTCAAAATACTCCTGTTTAGCTGAAATATCTGATGTTTGCACCAGTTTCTATGGTTGATATAGCTGTCAAGATCAAGTCTCTGCTGATGATGTCAGACATTTCCAGGGGTGTTGAAAGAATGAATAAATATGGTGCACTTATAACGCTTCTGGTGATTTGTATATTCCTCAAATCTATGTAGTCATTAGAATACACATCTACCTTTACATTTACCCGTTGATCCCCCTTTTTTTAGTATTTGTTGACAAGACCTGAAACTAATTGTAATCAAAAGCAGCTAAGTACTTGCTTTTTCTTTTTCACACTGCAGGTCTCATAGGGTTTAGTGTCTCACCTCACTGCATCGTTGAAGGCTCATATCAATCTAGGCTGAAGTAATAATGAGAAACCAAGGGAAAGTAGTGCAACCACCCCCCTCAATTTACAGTCCTGCCTTTCATTAGTTTTCTTGGGTGGCTCTGACTGATTTCGAGCCCTTTGCATACTTCTTCCCCTTCAGGGATTCCAAATTTCTGCCCCCTGAGATACATCAACTCTAATGAACAATTTTTTCCGAGACAGCTGTCATATGCTCGGTCAATTGAAAATGTTTGCTATTAAAGCATGAGTAGGAATCTTTGCAGTATGTTATAAATTAAATTAGAAATGGGAGATAAGCAAACTGCAAAAACTTTTGTTTGCATAATTATGTGTATAAAAGCAAAAAACTACTGTATGTGGAAGGAAGTTGTTATTAATGCATTGAATTCAGTGTTTTTATTGAAGCTTCCCAGACATCTCCGCCCATTTTTACACATACTTGGTGAGAATATTTGGATGTGCATAGATGTGACTAATAGACCTGACTTGTGAAGTTTTTGAAAAAAATAAAAATTGGTTGATATTCCTGGTCTGCAGTGAAAGTGTAGAGATGACTGCACTGAATCGCTGTGTGTAACCCCCTCCAATCCCACCTCCCAATTCTGAGCATGACGCTGTTATGTTTACATGGCAACTTGATATACAAATACACCCAAGTCATGGAAAGAAAAAATGATGGAGTGGGCCAATGGGGGTGAAGTGTTATTCTTTTAAAAAGTCTTGTTTTTAATCAGGTTATTTTCATCTTCCACTCTGTGGTGAGAGTGAATATCTTTGGCTTGCAGAGGCAGGTCAAGAAGAATAGGTGGAGTGAAGAGCAAGTGGTAGTTTGAAAGTCCATGCTGGTCTACTGGACACATGAAAACTACAGGACACATAAAATCATATTAAGCCGGTGTGTATTATTTAACTGCCATGTCCTTTTGACTATGAGCCTGGCTATAGTCAAATCAAAGAATGAACGTTCATTTCAGCACATTTGTTCTTTGATTTATCTGTGGCTGTTATTCCTTACCACCCAAAGAGTTGCTGGTATGATTGCTTGTAGCTGTGTTATCTATGTGCCATTTTAAGTGTTAAATGGCCCTCTACTGTGTGTATTACAGCTATCAATAGGACAGCTGCAGCGGTCTCCTGGGCAGCGGGTGATCTGACACAGCTTTTGGTCACATGGGCTGAGTATGTCTGTGTGTTTGTGTGTGCCCTCTGGATGTGTCTCACTATACGTGCATTGGCCTATGCTGTATTTAGCTTTAGCCTTTCTTGATGAGACCGACTGCTTCCCCCAGGGTGAAGTTCCAAATTCAGTAGCAGGCAACCGATTTAGACATGAACATAATCACCACCTTTGTCTCTACTGTTTGCTGTAGATCATAATTCATATTGTTGCATTTAGTTCCAGCTGTGCATGTCATTGTTTGCTGTAACAGTTTTGATGGGATATTCCCCAACTCCAGTCAAGTGCGTGTCAGGAAATCACATAGCAAAGCAGAAGTGAGAGGCAAAAGGCCCCATGAGACTTGTTAAGTGGAATTTAATCTTGCCATTTCTACACATGGATGTGTCACTTCTATAATTCATAAGTCATTTAATTACTTTTTAGTAGTTTTTCATATTGAGTTCTACATGTTTGCATTTGTGGTAGAACCTGTTCTAAGAAAACAGATGAATTGTGTCTTGTGTCTCTCAAATCATGTCTTTCAGCTGTAAAGATTTGGGAAAATCATTGTACACTTGTGTTGCTAGGCTACTAAGAAACAAATCTTGTCTCTTACCAGGATGTCTTGCCTTTGATTGACTCATGCGCATGGCAACAAGTTGAAACTTGAAATGAAAATGCTTTTCATTTTGTCTCTTGTGTGTGTGTGTCTGTGTGTTTATGTGTGTGTCATTGGAGCATTCCTAAAATTCCACCTGTTTATATCATGGCTACACAACTGCTAATTAAATTCCCTGCCAAAAACTGCAGGCAAGGTAGTGACATTTGCATTATAATAATGGAACCCCGCCCTCCATCTCTATTTCAGGAAATAATAGTAGCAACCCC
>NC_024308.1:5409991-5435781 GCF_000523025.1 Cynoglossus semilaevis
CTTAAGATGTGTTTCTTTGACTAAAGGTAAGAATCACATCACTGTAAAAGCACCAAAGCAAATGTTGTAAGTAAATTTGCTGGTATCAGTTCAGAACAATTGTGAAGATTACAAAAGATATTTGATTGCTTTTCTTATAAGGTGTCTCAAAAGAGACTCCTTAATGTTGCATGGCACTTGTAATGATACATTGAGCATGTTAAGAGGTAAAATCATCTGGAGTGCCCGCAAAAAGAGGGGATTTTTTTTAAATGTATGCACTGACACTGAGAAGGACCACACACCCATCTCAGATGTGAAACATTAACTGGTGACGTGTTGTTTGTGTCAGGTGGTGTGTGTTGGGGCATACAGTGTGAGGATTGTCAGTGTCTGACACCCACTCAAAATGAAGACTAACCTTATCTCAGATTCATCGGTCAAGATCGAGGCATCTTAGGTCAGCTCTGCATAGTCTGGTTCCCTGGGATATAAGAACTCAGAGTGGAAAAACACACCTGTTGAAGAGAGCAAAAATCTGATCAGAAATGTCACAAATAATTTTATTCCTACTGCTGCTGCTTGACTGTGCAATTTCTTAGAATAGTATGCAAGTCAGGGCATGACTGAGGTATCTAAGTGTCAGACTGTAGTTTTGATTCTATCTGTCACTAGGTTTATCCCAAGGTGGCCAGATAGCAAGCTGCCCATTTTTAAGATCATGTGTTTAATATATGGCTGACCAAACATTTTTTTATTAAAAGCTAAAATAGATAATAAGTTTCCCTTAAGGGATTTTATTAATATCTGACTATCTCTTTATCTCTCTAAAGGAAAATACCTGAGTGCCAACTACTCCTTCTGTGATTTCTTTTACTCTGTATCAAAGTGAAACACAGATGCACTGCATTTTAAAGTTTATCTAGCGTATCGCAGATACTCTTGTTTAACTCCTGACAACAATAAATCCCTTTAGGTTTAAGTTTTTCTCTAGCATTCTGACTGAGTTATAGTCAAAGTGCATGAAACAAACACTAGTTTATGCAGTTGCTGTTGTCCTAGAACATGAAATTGTCAAAGAAACAGTTAAAGGAAAACAAAAAACATTTTTGACCAAGTTTTAGATATATTTAAAACATTATAATCTTGTGCTGTTGTACTAAAACGCAGTTGTCTATACATTACCCAAGATGCTTTTTGTCCACATAAGACCCATTGTAATTTAGTCATTACTTGTTTAATCAGTAACCAATTGACTTGAAAACATACTGTTGTCACAAACCTTTTCTTGTGGTCTTTTGAAGACCATCACAGCTTATGTCAGCACCTAGGCTTTGTTATAGCCCATTACATATGAAGCATGTGGACACATTTGAATGAATCACTAAAGTCTTGGCAGAATCTTTTTATGACCTTCAGTGATTCAAGTGTCTACCTTTACAGCTCTAACATGACAAATACTTAAAAGATGGGAATTTCTTTTTATGGTGACCTTTTCACTTTCCTTCATTTCCCCGGTAGTGTACTTCTTTTTTTTTTAAGGTGAGCTTCTACACATCTGTTGGTTTTTAATCACTAGATGTAAGATATGTTAAAGACGAAGACACTCAGAAGGTTGGAAGAGGAGTGGAGGGCAGTGGCAATCTAGAAAGGGTTAGAATATATACAGCGTTGGGGGAGGAAGTTGTGAGAGCAGAGTGTGGACGAACACACAATCTCCATGGCAACGGTTTGATCCCTCTCTCTGTGGCTGTCAGGCCCTGCAGCGCTCGTGGTGACAGAGTGGACAGGTCGTGCTGATGGCCAGAGGTGGGGAGAGGAGCTGTGGGGGCGGGGTGGGGCGGGGGGGTCTTAGCCTGGATCAGAGATAGTGGCCAGTGCCTTTCTATATATATGCCCCCTCTCAATCTCGCTCTCTCTCTTTCTCTCTCTGTCTGCCATCTGCAGACCCCAAGAGCCGCTTTGATTGGATTAGTCATGAATTAATGAGACAGGCTTGAAGAACAGCCTCTCTTGTGGAAATCTCTTATCATATCTTAATCCACTTTGTGAGCGTGTGCCTGTGTGATCTCAGAACTTTTGTGTTGAAAATATATTCAACTCAATGAATCCTCTAATTAGGAACGACATGTATGTAAGAGCCACAGCAGAGACCTGTTGCTCTTCCACAGAGCGCACAGACACACACACACACACTGGTTTGTGCAGCTATTCTTGTTAGGATTCAGCATCGACTTGTGTGTTAATTTGTGCAACCTGTTCAGATCCTTAGCCAATCCAATTACAAATCATTTGCCTAAACATGACATTGACCTAAGTACAATTTATATTTTCATACTCAATTTGACAGGAGCCTCGAGTAGAAGACTTTCTTCATTAGAATCAGATTTTTTTTCCCTGTAGAGATTGGCGTATGAAATCATCCTTAGCAGCACGAATATATGAGAATACACACATAGTGCCATCATTTTTTATGTTTCCAGTGTGTTTTTAGAAATGTGTCACCCACTTTAAGCATTTTTACATTCTGCTCTTCAACTTGCCTTTGAGTGTGTTGTTTTTGGGGAGCATGGATAAAAAGCAGCTTAAAAGAATGGACTGTTGTCTTCCTGATGACTTAAACATTCGTCCTCCTTTTTACCACAAACTAGTTACAAAAACAGACCACTCTGTCCTTTCCTTTTAGGTTAGAACTGCTACAAACTCTGTACATTTCTGTAGAACCACAGCACAACCTCCAAATCTCCTGCTGTATGAAATTAATAGTTTTTCACAGTATAAATTGTAAGTTCTAACTAAGTATTAGATAGGAGAGATCAGGTGGGGGGATGGCATTGTTTGGTTTGGGAAGTATTCTGTTGGTTGCATGGCAACAGGCTCCTGGGAGTGGACGGTGTTGCCACTGGCAACCGTTGTTGCTCTGCAAACAATGTGGGCCAGTGCAAACATGAGCCAAGACTGTGGGCTCCTGCTTTTAATTGAACATCTGTATGTGTTTTCTCTGATTTAAGTTGAAACTGTCAGATGTTTAAATCCCGTCTGCTCTATTAACATTAAAGAGTCTTGTATTAATGAGTGGTTTTGGGGACTTAAAGGGTTTGTGTTAAAGTGTCTGTTCCTGTGTTTTTACAGTCTCCAAAGCTTGTGAACTGTAACTGTTGAGAGCAAGGATTGTTTTTGAAATCTTAAATGTTTTTGGAATTTTCTAGAGTAAAAGCAGGACACATAGAACGGACATAAAAACATGCATAAAGTTGACATTTTCCTAAACAGCAGTCTTTTCTGAGCAGCGTTTGTTGAAGCGTTTTCTGTATCTCCTGCCTTTTTCTGCTTCTGTGTTCTAAGACATCTTTTATCTTCTTGCATCAAGTAAAATTATGGTCTCTCTTTGACTCCTTTCTGTTTATCTGTTTAATTTGCACTGACTCAGAAATATCACCATACTTATTATCTGTGTTTTGTTTTTTTTAAAGACTGAAAACATAAAGGTCAAGGCTGTTGTTCTTGATCCCTCACCATCTTGTACTCCTGCCTACTTTTAATTACACAGAAAGCCCACAGTGCAGTGTGACTTCCTCTGGAAAAAAAATGACAAGTAGAAAGATGAATAATGTAATTGTTACAGGTGTATTTATAACTGAACTGACACTCCACAAACAAATTCCTAGCTTAAGAAAGGTGCATGACAATCCCAACAGCCTTTATGAATGTTTGCCTCTTGTTAGCATTACTGTGATAATGCTCATGTGGAATTTAAAGAACACACAAGAAAGACATGTGAGGACAAGTTATATTATGGATGTCTTTACGCCTAAGTGCTAATTGTGGCTTAAAGAAATGCACAGAGGATGGATCCTGGCAGAGGACCTAACTGTGTGTGTTTGAAGATTGACAAATATCAGGAATTATCATCACAGACTCCTCCACCCAAGCTGCCCGCACTAATGTGGGCAGAGTTTTGCTTTCTTGTGGCAAAATCATTCCACATGGAAAATACCACAGGTGGCACACCCAAACCTTGCGAGATGTAAACCTGAGGTTTGTTGACCTGATGTCTTTTGTAGCTTATTTTTTAATACTGGGTGAACGGACCACATGTTTTGTCTGCTGCTTCTCGAACTCCAGCAGATTCTCCTGCTGTTGTGATGAATCTCACCCAGACAATCTCCTGCTGTGTTCCTTGAATGTGAACGGAAAACACTGGAGAATCCCACCAACCAAATCTCATGACATCAGCTGGGTGTCATGTCTGACACTTACAACCACAGCTTGTATTTTTCTTGTACAGATTGTCTTAAACATATATAGTTTAGTTTATTAAGTACCTTAACTCAAGCTGTCAGACTTACAAGCATCTTTAAAGGCTATAACATCAAAAGTCTAATGCAGCTGTAAAGCCCTGGTCCAGTTGAAAAAGCTGATACAATATGTTTTGTACCATATGTCGTATCTGTCCTATTTCTAAACTCGATTAAAACAAGAACTACATAATATGTTTCCTTTTAGAATGGTATCTGTACACCCAATTGTAGAAGAAAATGCCCCACCCTTGCCTGTTGATGGCCAATCATTTGCCCATCATTGGTTTCCACACTGGTTTAGTAAAGTCTTTGAAAAATCTCCAGTTTACTGGTTTATTTTGTTTTGGTGTTTTGCTTAAACATTAATGTTAACTGTTCTTTTTTTATCTTAGTTTTCACTTGTACTTTGGGTAGGACTGATAATTTACTTTGAAGAATTAAAAATATCATGTACAGTATGTCTTTGGCACCTCTGGCTGAAATTACTGAAAAATGACTGTTTACTATTTCTGAGCTGAAGTAATAAATGCTGTAAAGATCATAAGGGAGTTTGTTCAATCTAAATCCTACCAGTGGAAAAAGATTAGTCACGGATGTAAGGGATGTTTTGGATCTTGTTTTAACCTGTGATGGCTGCATTTTGTTACATTTCGAGGTGGCATTTTAAGTCTCTGTGTGATTTAGTGGAATTATCTTGTTATATCACGGCCTAAAAATATTCTGCAACCGTAGGACATAACATTTATGTTAGAGCTGCAACTGGGTTACATTTATTTTCCATTTCTTGTCATCTCCAGCAATCTTCCTGGACTTTGTTTTTGTTGTGGCCGCAAAGCTTTTGTCTCCTCTTAAACAAAGTGCTAAATTAGTTTCCATCACTGCTTCTCCTGTTGTGTCCGAGTTCAATCTGTTGCTCAGTAAAGGGCGCACTTTTCAATTTACTGATAAAATACAGCGAGCATTTACAGTCACTTAGTCTGAGTGAGTGCATCTTTTTAATGCAGATGTGACAGAATCAGTGAGTGCAAACAGCGAAAACACTGGTGTAATTGTTTTTGTTGTGCAGCTAGAGTCATGTTGGCTGCACCTGTTGCTCGTAGCCGAGTGTGCACACTGCTGCAGCCTCAGCGCTATCTGTTAGGTCTTTTCCAGTAAATTAAAATAACACTGTAGTCTGTCATATGTGTTGACTAACACGATGCAGCAAGGCTTAAGTCAGTTGTGTCTTGCTGCCTTTGCGCTTCTGTGAACACGTTCTCCTCTCTGCCTACTCACTTTTCCAGCTCCTCCTGTATTTCTGCCTTTAACCAAAGACTGTTTATCGATTCAACCCCCTCCCCTCCCCAACTATGCTGTATCTCCCATATTCTAATCCTCCTCCCTCCCCCTCTCCTTTTTGTGGTCGCACTCGAAAAAGTTCCTGTGCAAAAGCTTTACAAAGGGGTTGGAAGGGGAGGAGGGTATTGCAGAGAGTGAATGGGGTACAAGGTTTGAGTTGGGGGTGGTTGTCATGGATACCTCACCATGGCAACCGACAAACGTTTACAAAGCATTGAGGAATTTCCTCATATCAGCTGGATTATTGGAGCCCTCAGTGAAACTGTTCTCGCTAGAATCTAACACTGGATATCATCAGGACCCTGGCAGGGCTGGAGCCCCACCACCGTTTTCATTCCTCTCTCCTTGCAGTTATTGCTTTCAGATCTGGATGGAAAAGTTTTTTTTTTTTTTTTTTTTTGTTCTTCCTCTATTCTCCTCTGGGTCTGCCTTACTCCTGCTCATTACCCCTCTTGTCCTTTTCCTCTTTTAAGAAAGCCTTTTTGTCACTCCAATTTTAGCTCCCCTTTGCTATGCTGTGCACATTGTCACCCAGTGGAAAGGCCAGCAGCAGTAGTGGGTTTGGCCCTCATGAAGTAACGTTGAAGTCCTTCACTGTTAATTTTTTTTACCAGGATCTGGTCAGTTTTAACTACAGAAAAAAGTTCATTTCTGTCTGAAAGTGTGTTACTGTTTATTTTGCCATGGATGTGCACCAAAGGTGGGCAGTCTCTGAAGTTTTGACAGTGACTCAGCTTAAATTAACAAGCAAAACCCCACTCAGGGCCCAGTAATTACTCTGGTGTCTTCACTAGAGAGGGGTGGGGTAACAGCTTCTGTGTTATGAATTACTATCCCAGTGCATAGGCATTGAAAACTCAAATGATTTCCAATCATTTACCTGTATTTTCTTTTGCCTGGCCTAAACTTCTCGTCTTCCTTTTCTTGCCCATGTCTCCTTAACCAATCCAGCATGCAGAGCTCAGAGGGAGGGTCAGAAAGTACGACCAGCGTGGCGGCGCTGCGGACGTCATCAACCCAGGCTCCTGTGGTACAGCCTGTCCCAGCCTCCCAGCAGGTAGGGCCGTAACCTCTGTCCTGCTGATGCTCTAATGACAGGAAAAAGGGACAAAATCACTCATCGTGTTTGCATGCACGTTGAGGACTAGTCACAATTGTGGCTTGTCTTCCAGTTTGATTAGGTTTGTCCTAGTACACATGCATAAGAAACATTGTTTTACAGAAGAAGGTTGTACTCCACGTTGAAAAGTTCCAATAATTCACGATTGTAAATAGGCATCTAAACTGTCTTACAGGTAAAATATGTCCTTTATTGTTATTACATTAGTTTAGCATAGATGACAGCATGGGCTGTGAAAGCTCAATACATGAAAGTTTAGGTCTTGGCCTTCAAACATCATTTTCAAATTTCCTGTAATACTTTTTAAGTCAGGCTAACACATTAACATGTATTTCAGTCAGATAAGCATAGAAGTCCAGTTATGCTAACACATTTACTGGTACCCGTAACAATCTCTAGACCAGAGTCCAGGGACCTTCTATTTGTATCAGTGCTTAAGCACAGGACAATATCTACAGGATGTACTTATGGTCAAATTTCCATTCTAGTGCAGTAACTAGCTTATACGATGTCAGCAACCTTTTCATTTTTCCTGCAGTTCCCTGGGCCCAAGGCCAATCCAGCAGGAAGGGTTCCTTCCTTTTCTTTTATTTTTTAGGCTCGAGCAAAAAGAATTTTTTTTAAATAAACCCAGTACATTAGCAAACTAAATTTCTCTTCTGTGACTGCAAAAAAAAACAAAAACAGTTAACCACTGACAGATGCAAAAAGGTATTACTATAATATTTTTAAGTTATGTTTTCCAATTCCTGTCTATCACAATCATCACAAATGTTTCTGCCTGCCCAGAGATGAGGCTTGGGGGGGGGGGGGGGGGGGGGGGGGGGGGGCAGGGATTTGCTCATATATCTGCTAATGATGTGTTGACTTTGTGTTCACAGTCATCTGTGTGTGATCGCACTTGCATACCTATGTAAATGAGTTATGTCTTGTATCCACGCAGAGGGTGCTGGTTCAAGCCTCAGGCTCAGCTCAGAAGGGAGGAGAAGTACAGCAGCTTTCAGTTCCCAGGGTTCAACAGGTTCCTCAGCAGCAGGTACACAGTGCTGTACATACATATACAGTGCTGTGAGAACATGTCAATCCCTTCAAATATCATACATTTGTAATATGAATGGGATAGTGACTGAGTCTGAGACATTAAGAGGTTTCCAACCGCAGAGATACATGGTGGATATTCTCATGGAAATACCTGTTTTGTAATGAGTGGTCAGTGGTTGTGGTTGTGGTCTTTGACTGACATGTATAAAAACAATGTCTACGTCTGATTTACATGTGTAAACAACTCTGTGACACTGAAATATTAACGACGACAGTCTGACAGCGTCAAACCTGCTCCTACCTGCATCTTCATTTATCTTCTAACTCACTGTTATTATAATTGCCTGCCACGTCAACACTTCACAGTCTGCTTAAATCGTACTTAAGTGGTCAAGTTTGTCACAGAATGTGATTGGTAATGACCCTAAATGATTGCTGCTATCACACAGAATGTATGAGGCTTTCAGCAGCGTCGGCTGCCCATCTGTTTCACTGACAGCTGCTCATCCAGAGGTGAAGTGTTTCTCCTGCTTCCTGTGCCCCTCGCTGTGTCTTTCCCTGGCTGAGCCTGGGCCACTTGCCTGCCTGCTTGCTTGCATATCTGAGTGACCTAAATATAGTATCTTTTTGAAATTGTGCATGACACCGGTCTTCTCAGAGGCTTTGGGTAGAATGTGACCTTGCTGCAAACATTTGTGATGCTCCTGGGGGCTTGAACCAAATCCCAACTCTAAATCACTGTAATGTGTAGTGTCTAATGGTGGAAACTGGCATCCGAGCTGACAGGGTGACAGCAGATGGGGAGTTATTGGAACAATGGTGGTTTTATCTTGGTCTGTTTTTCACTTTTAAATACCATCAATTCAGTCCATGTGTT
This sequence comes from Cynoglossus semilaevis, assembly GCF_000523025.1. NCBI lineage: Eukaryota > Metazoa > Chordata > Actinopteri > Pleuronectiformes > Cynoglossidae > Cynoglossus > Cynoglossus semilaevis. Next base: position 5,418,648 of record NC_024308.1, read on the forward strand.
TTTGCTTTTCCAGGGAAGAACTACAGTTTACCCTTTTCACTGGAAGATGGATTTCTAGTCCCATCTGAATATTAGGACTTTATGTACATTTTTATTCAAATATAGCAGGTACAATACAGCAAGTGCATTCATTTTAGAAAAATCATTATATTAAATTATTAAGCTTAATCAGTAGATTCTTTGATGCTTTTGCGTCTGGTACATTATGTTTTGACCAACCCATATTGGTATGATTATATTTACCTACCAGTGCAGTATTTACCTCCTGAAGCAGAGCAGTGACTCCAGATAGAGACTCAGAAGATAAATGTGATTTGTTTATTTTCAAGTCCATTTTCTGTGTCCCTCTTTAATACTTGTGTTATTTGTTTGTAGGTGCAGCCAGTGCAGCATGTTTATCCTTCCCAGGTTCAATATGTAGGAGAAAGTGGGGAGACTGTTTACCCCAATGGAACCATGTAAGTCATCTTTAGATTCACTTTTATTATGTCTCTCACTTTATATATGTTTTGTACGTGGTTTTAGAAGAACATTTACTGGCATTTCTTTCTCTTTTACATTATATTGACAAGTGGTAGTAAGCGAAGTAAGGATATTTGGCTACTGAAAAGCTTTCATCCTAAATTAAGATTTTTAAATACTGACATTTATGGTTGCCAAAAAGAAGTTCAGAAAGGTTTTTTAAACAAAGGTCAAATATTTTATTATATTTAGTCAAGAGGTCGGAATAAGAAAAAGAAAATCCTCACAAAAAATTCCAGACTTTTTATAGACACTAATGAAAACCTTGCACATTCAGTATTTTAGATATTTTTTCAGATGTCATATTTGGAACTCCATATTCTTTTGCCTAGTGTAGAACATTTTACCTTAGTGTGGATTTAGAAGTCAGGCCGAGCTCCATGGGCCATATGTGGGCTCAACAGCTCTAGGGTCTTCATTCCTGTAGTGAAACACACACATGCACTGATATTAGTTTCTGGAAATTTGCCTTATGTGAATCTTTTTACAAACCTCCTGTGTAAGTTGTAGGGCACATTGTTACTGTGTATTTTTCTCACCTTTGCTCCACAGTCGATCAGCCTACTCCTACAACCCTGAGGCTCAGCTGTACGGACAAAACAGCGGGGGAAACTACTTTGACTCACAGGCCAGTGGCACTCACGCCACCACGGTGGTTTCCTCTGCCAGTGGTGGGGTGCCCTCACACAGCATGGTGGGAATTGCCATGGACGTGGGCACCAGCCACATCATCTCCAGTGGAAGTACTTACCTGATCCACGGAGGAAACATGGAGGGAAGTCGCAACCACATCTCACACTCGTCGCGCTCCTCATCAGCTATGGTGAGCTAGCTTTCACATGTTTTTTAGCAGTGCTCCAAGTTGTGCACATTTATGTTATGTAGAAACACTGAGGAGTTTGCAAATGTTCTGCAAGTTGGAAGTGGATCCCCTCAAGTTGAACTACATAATGATCATCACTGCCTTCAGTGCTGTACAGTCATGTTAAAGTAAAACTACTGAGGCCCCATCCTGACTGAGCCAGCATCAGAATCAGCAGGTAAAGGGAGGGAGAGAGAGGGACACAGGCTTAACCTGGCTGTGCAGTAGGACTCAGAGCTCAGAGCAGTAAAGGACAGAGAGCTCGTAGAATCAGGACGCTGCCTTCAATAATTCAGCGCTGCCTTGTTTCAGAGGTTTTCACAGGCACTTGAGCATCCTGCAAAACAAAGCAACCCCTGGGGCTCATTACCATTTGGCCAGGAGCCCTCTGAAGCCTTCTTAAGGCTTGGAATGCTGCCTGCTTCTTTTTCCCTTTTTCTTCTGCGTCTCCAGTGTGGCTGCAATAGCTCCTATCTCTGCATTTGAGCTCCAGCTTGATTTTCCTGTACAAATTAACACTTTGTCCCTGGTTTGGTCATTAGCTCTGCCCGGCACCAGCTGGACTCCATTTTTTTGACAGAATAAGTCAGTGTTATTGTTATTGTATCTCCATTTCAGATGGAGGGGCATTGTTGACCTATTGTCCCAGAGCCTACTGTGACCTGTGGCCCTGTTTGTGGTTCCTATTTGCATACATTAGCGTGTCTGACTGCAAGTCTTCACTGAGCAGCTTAACCCTATAAGTCCCTTGATTTGCATGCTTTTGTCAACCAGTAATGGATTTGGCTTCAACACTGACTGTTTTTAATGGAAATGCTGAGATCTGGCTGCTGGCTAACAGTCTTATTTACGTTTGTTGTTTTTATTTTTAAAATCTCTTCTCTTCCTCTGTATCTCCTATTCTTTTGCCTCCTGTCCCCTTCTGTGTCCACTGTTATTTTATTTTATTTATTTTTTGCATGCTTCTTTCTTTAGCTTGAAATGGCGATTGAAAACCTCCAAAAGTCTGAAGGAATTGCAAGTCACAAAAGCAGCCTGCTCAACAGCCATGTAAGTCAACCAGGAACTTCCTTTAAAAAAAAAAAAACAAGGGTATGAGAAAACCTTTTAAAAAAGAAAAAAGAAACTTGTGGCTGATCCTAGAGGTAGTGTGTTTTCCTGTCCTGCTCAGTAGAACACAGTACCTCCTGCTGTCTCTGCACTCTCTTACTGATACTTTTTTTTTTTAAATTTCTTCGGTTCAATTTGAACTTACATTTGCAAATCAGATTTATGTCTCTCCTATTTGTATAATTTCCCCACTAATATAAAAAAAAGACATGCATGCTCGCACTGACCTTTGCAAACGTAGTGCACATTCACGCAGACCTGTTGCCCCTGCAGTTAAAACATCACAACTGCTTAACATAGACTGTACAAGAAATAGACAGAGTCACTGAAGCCCTGGATGAAGATTGTAGGTCCTCTGCTGGTCTCAGAAGTAACTGTACATATGAGAGGTGAAGGCTGTTTCCACTTCATCTGTAACAAGAGTCAAAGTGTCAAATGTCAGTTGTGATGATGTGAAATGTATAAATGAAGGTCCTGTAGAAAGCAAACACTCGTAATGCACAAAGGTAAAGGTTACATTTACGAGTCTCTTCCCCCAGCTCTATAACGGGACTTTTTTTAATAATGCGTTAAAATGGGTTACAGCTTAAAATAGACTTACTAGAGTTACTTCTTGACACCAATAATAATAATACACAGTTAAGGACCAGAAACTCCAGTTAAAAACACTCAGCTCATCAATGATTAGAAATTCACACACCCACCCTGAAGGGGTTTTTTTTTTCAAAAAAGTGTTTACAGACAGATGTCTGTGTGAATGATGCCTGACTCTCACTCTTCTTACGATGCTGTCGCTTGATTATGATTGCACTGAAATTCTAACCTGTCACGCTTGAGAAATGTGCATTGTACAGATGCATTCCCCTCTAAACCGCAGCTCTTAACCTCTGCTGGGGTCTCACAAAGTCAACGACCATCTTGATTAGAGTTTGAAGCACCTGCTCCAAATTCGATTGACAAAATGGCCGTAGGAGCCTTCTATGCGGATATTTCTGATTGTGACGGTGGAGGCAGAGCCATGACTGTGTCCTCCTCATTAGGGTTTGTCAGAATAAACTGTTGTTCAGATGTTTTGAGTGTGCACTTAATCAACCATTTCTCATGCTGCGGTGTCTCACTGCCTCATTAAAGAATAGGAGAACCAAGCAACGGGCTGGGAAAGCAGTGATTAATATAGAGTTGTTCCTCCTAAAGCCATGGTTATGAGACCTGTTCGTCCATCTTTTGATGTGATAATAAGATCATGGACCGCTCCTCTCCATTACTGTCCGGGCGACTGTCATAGAACAGATTTTTTTTTCATCACTAATTGTGTGACTGTGGCCTCTGTTGTTGTATTTTTAGCTTCAGTGGCTCCTGGACAACTATGAGACAGCAGAGGGAGTCAGTCTGCCCCGCTGCTCCCTCTATAACCACTACTTGCGACACTGTCAGGAGCAGAAACTGGATCCGGTCAACGCAGCTTCCTTCGGCAAGCTCATCCGCTCCGTCTTCATGGGCTTGAGGACTCGCCGCCTTGGCACCAGGTACGGATGGGGTAGAACTTGTTGCCAGTGTTGAAGATGCAGATAACTGTAATCATGTCACCATTACAGATGTGATGAATATGATGATACTTATAGGCACCGGAGATCTGCTGATGAAAGAGGATAATGATAGTAATTAAAATGAAGTTTCTTCCTACTCATTGGTACTTTTTTGTTTTTTTTTCTTTTTTTTTCCCAATCACTGAATCTATCAGAGGCAACTCTAAGTACCATTACTACGGCATCAGGGTGAAGCCAGACTCACCACTGAATCGTCTGCAGGAGGACACGCAGTACATGGCCATGAGGCAGCAACCGGTCCATCAGAAGCAGAGGTCAGGACTCTCCTTTTCTTTTCTATAAGAAATGCCTAAAAATATGTGGCTTTTATTCACCCTTCAACAATTCATCAATGTTTTCTTCCTTGAAATGATGAGTAACATCAGACTGCTGCCTGACTTTCAGCCCTTTCTCTGATATTCACCCTGTCCTCCGTCTGCAGGTTTAAGCCCCTACAGAAGGTGGACGGTATGTCTGACAGCCTGTGTGGAAGCTCTCAGAACTGTAACAGCACTCCAGAGCAGTCTGTGGCTGCTCAGAGCCAACACCACCAGCAGTACATAGGTAAAGATGGTAACACCACCACCTTCAACATCATTCCTGTTCGTTGTCTTATCTGTGCCGTGGTTTTCCATCAGTGCAACAAAACCACGATTGCGCTGTAACATAGAGCAAAAATTAATCTATCATATACATTTCATCAACAGGACATTTTGTTTTATGTGGACAGTAAGACAGTAAAGTTCCATGTAAAGAGTGACACCTGTCTAATATTTCTGCAGACACATCTCACACTTTGCCTCCATTCCCCTCTCCTGACTTGGGCACTCAGCTGTTGCCTGAGCGCATCAACATGAATGATGTCAAAAAGCTGCAGACGCTCTACAGGGACCACTGTGAGGTGGGTCACATCACTTTGGTTCAGCTTTTTCTTCTTTAGTAATTCTATCTGCTCACCTGACAGTTTTACATTTAAGTGCAGGAACGAGCTGCTCACACCCCGACCTGCAGCAGAGCTCACATCCTATGATAAACATCTTGCTCATAAACACAGCATGTAGCTCTGTCTCACAGGAAAACAATAAACATCTTGCTCATAAACACAGCATCATAAACACTCCCCATCACAATTAAACGGTATGTTTCATAATGAGATTCATAACTGACTGGAGCCTTCGGTGAATCCCACACAAATTAGGACGATGGAATAATGAATGATATTGGTTTTTTAGCACAGATTAAACTATTATGACTCTGATAATGGATTGTGCTTTAGAAAGAAGACTTAATTATCTGGTACTGAACAGTCGTCCTGCTGATGGATGGATACCTTCCTCATATCGCTGCTGCCTGTGGTTGAAAACCTTCAGCCCGACAGTCCTACGACATTATGGTGTAGTACAGCAGCAGTACGCCGTCCTTTTAACAGGATCGTAACTGTCACTGACATCTTTAGCCCTGTAACCATAGTAACAACAAACGGGGGGTTGGTTCGTCTCTAGTCAATTTACTCGTAAATACAAATCTTTGAAGATTTGTAACTTTGAAGAAACGTAATCTCAGACGTATAAAACACGTGTCCACAGCATTGTTAATTATGTCACTGGGAGTCATTTGTTAATCAGCAGGAGGGTACGGGGGGGCTTGCCTCTGTGTCTACTTTTCTTTTCCACATCACTTCACTTGGAATTATTTAAACTAGAGTTTAAATAGTTTAGCTGAACACGTGTGAACTAAACCACATGGAAGCGTATAGAAAAGGAAGCACAGAACAAAGTAAAAGAATTGTCTTGAACATTAAGAAAATCTAAACTTTTGATAGTTTTAAAGAGTTAAAACTTTCCTTGATATCGTTATAAATTTGACTTAACAGATGACACCCCACCCACCCCCCATCCCCACCCCTATTCAATCAGCAGACTGGTATAAAGAATATTAAACATTTACATGTAAAGGGCCTTTCCAGGCAGTGGAGAGGCAGCGAACAAAGCGGTGAAGCTGTGGTCTTATCATATTATCCCTGCCCTGCTCTTGTCCAGCCTCACCACACTCCCTTTGTTCCAGATGTCTTTTCATCTCCGTGCTGCTTTCAAGACATGCCAATTAACCTTTCAGCACTCTGGGTGGACATCTTGGTGTCTTTGTGGTGGCCTCCCCTCGGGGCCTTTGTGTTGTCTTGTCTGCGGACAGGCACATGGGCTCCTGTCTTTGTCCGCCGCTGCATTTCTGTCACTCTCACCGTCTCTCACAGTCTCTGGGTGTTTAATGTTTACGCCTCTCATCGCTTTGTAGGAAATCAAGCGCCACCTGTTGTTTCCGAGAAGTTCAGAATTGAGTTTTTTCATTACATTAATTTGTATAAAAATTACAGAATTAATGTTATTTTGTCAAACCCAGAGAAAAATGTGTGTTTTTTTTTCTGGGTAACATCTTACCTGTTGCCTTATACACCTCACCTCACTGTATGTATGTGTATAAGCCACAACGTTTCAGTTTCAACTCATCTGACCAAATGTTATGTTTCCGGTCCAGTGCGTGTCGTCCCGTCCTCAGCAGACTGCAGTCTGACTGAGACTTTTCAGTTTTCCTGGTTCTGTTTTTTTTATTTTTTTTTATTTTCAGGACTCTATTGCCAGCCCTTAAATTCAAGCCTGGATTTAATACAAGTGTCTTGGCAGTTAGTCAGAGGTTTTTGGACTCTGGGTAATACTGAGGAGTTATTGTTAAAATGATTAAATCTTGGGGCCGTAATAGTTTTATCTTTCTACTTTTGCCAACCAACCATTTAAACTCTTTGGAGGGCTGCTGTGAATAGATGTGTGTCCACTGTTGGTCTCTGAATTTGTTACTATTTATAGTAACAATAGACAATCATTAAATGGACCAATAAAAAATAACAGAGTGCAGTGTAATTAATAGCACCGTTGGTGATGCTTCTACAAATACAAGGGTTTAATCTTAGCGAGCCGGTGCTTACAGCAGACTGTGCGTGTGTATGTGTGTGTGTGTACGTGTGTGTGCGTGCTTGTCTCTCCTTTACACTTCTCCTTCTCCTTTCTTTCTTTTTAAGACACGCTGCTTTTCCTGCGTAATAAAAAAATGTGGCGGTAAAAACGCTCTTGTTAAGAGGGTCTGGGGAATTCTGCTTTTTGTTTTGGAGTTCTGTGTTTGACCTGTTGCTGGGGGCAACCGTAAACAAGGTTACCATGGTGACAGCTGGAGAGGAAGCACAAACATATCATGTGATTGAAGCCGCTGTGTAACAAGACCCAGCGGCAAGTTCAGGTCCTGCAGGAGAGTGAAAGGAGAGAACCTCTGAGCACGGCCCAAGTCAAACTCTTAAGATTTTTTTTCTTTCTCAGAAGTAGAGACGGACTTGACCGTTGACAGTTATCTGGAGTCAGGCTGCTGTTTCTGTTGGCCACGTGCACCACCGGGTTTACCCTTTCACTCTAAGTTGTCTTATCTAGTCGAACATCTTATGCACTAGGACAACCAGATGACTGTTTTTTGTCGATAAAATAAAGCGTAACCACACGCGTGTTAATTGCAACACACATGCTGGGTGCCGCTGATTCTGCCCTTTGAAAACTGCCAAGACACTTGTACTAGGAAACCCTGCCTTTCAAATGGGAAAGAGGAAGTAAGAAGGGTCAGTTGTGGTCAGCGCCTCCACCACGAAATGAGACAAATGCACGTAGAAGAACGTAAGAACGCTGTGCAGATTAAACTGCAGATGAGGCCCGGCGGTGCTCCTCAGGAACCTCCTGATGATTAATGTGCACGGAGCTGTGTTTGAGCTGGCTCATTGTCTAAGCGGGGAAGGGCCCAGAGTGAGCCAGAGGCTGCCTGCACAAACTTTGTTGTGTGTCTGGTTGCCATGGTTCAGCTCTCTCTGTTTTGTTCCCCCCCACCCCTTCTCCTCCCCTCTCCTCCTCCCTCCTTTGCTGCTCCACTGCAGGCCACTCTGGATGTGGTGATGAACCTCCAGTTCCACTACATTGAGAAACTGTGGCAGACTTTTTGGTATTCAACACCGCCATCTAGTGACGAAAATACGTCCATCAGCAACAGGTCAGAAGAGCTCAGGCTCGAAAAGGATTCTGATTTGACTGATTATTATTATTATATTATTATTAATATTATTGTATTTTTACAGTATTTAAGCCATTCACATTTAACATCTGTTGAGTTTCATCAGGCCGTCATTTCCAGGTGGCAGTTTTTCCACGGTTGTCATTTTTCTTTGTGCAGCGATGACGACATGGAAGGTGTGATTCCACAAGAGAAGCTGGTGGCGCTGTGTAAATATGAGCCGGTGCGACTGTGGATGAGGAGCTGTGACCACATTCTCTACCAGGCACTGGTGGAGATCCTCATCCCTGACGTCCTGCGTCCAGTTCCCAGTCAGTACCACCTTTTTTTTTATGTCACAACTTCTAAATCTCCAGTCTTGTAACGCTGACTCTCTCATTCGTCAGGCACTCTCACTCAGGCCATTCGTAACTTTGCCAAGAGTTTGGAGGGTTGGCTGACAAACGCCATGACCAGCTTCCCTCAGGAGATCGTCCGCACCAAGGTGACACAGGGCGTTTCACTTCACAGAGTTTTTGGAAATGTGTTTTTAACACATTTGTGTACAGTACTATTTCGCAGGGGTCTCAGGTCGTAGTGAATCCTGTCCTGAATCAGTTCTGTGTGATCTCTGCTCCTCAGGTGGCTGTGGTCAGCGCGTTTGCCCAGACTCTGAGACGTTACACCAGTCTGAACCATCTGGCCCAGGCGGCTCGTGCCGTCCTCCAGAACACCTCCCAGATCAACCAGATGCTCTCCGACCTCAACAGGGTGGACTTTGCTAATGTCCAGGTTAGTTGTTCCTCGGTCGTCCAGTTTATCTCAGTTTAACCCAGAGACGTTGACAACTCATCAATTCCAAGTCAGGTCTTATGTCCAGACCTGAGCCCTGTTCTCTGCTGAGTTGTGTTTGTGTGTGTCCAACAGGAACAGGCGTCCTGGGTGTGTCAGTGTGACGAGAGCGTGGTCCAGCGTCTGGAGCAGGACTTTAAGGTCACCCTGCAGCAGCAGAGCTCTCTAGATCAGTGGGCGACCTGGCTGGACAACGTGGTGACTCAGGTCCTGAAGCCACACCAGGGCAGCCCCAGCTTCCCCAAAGCTGCGCGACAGTTCCTGCTCAAATGGTCTTTCTACAGGTGGATGAACATGTCCAGCCTCTTCAGTCAGGTCTATGTCTGAATAGAAATGGTTCTGAAGAACATTTCCTGTCGTCCTCTCTCTCCTCCACGCAGCTCCATGGTGATCAGAGACCTGACCCTGAGGAGCGCAGCCAGTTTCGGCTCCTTCCACCTGATTCGTCTCCTGTACGATGAGTACATGTTTTATCTGGTGGAGCATCGTGTGGCTCAGGCCACAGGAGAAACTCCTATTGCCGTCATGGGAGAGGTGATTCATAAAATATGTATAAATATCAAAGCAGTGAGTGAGATGAAGTGGAGACTTTGTTTTGTTAATTATTTTGTTCCCTCTAAATTACAGTTCAGTGACTTGACGTCTCTGATGCCTTCACTGCTGGAAAAAGGTAGGTTCTTAGTTTTACTAACTATTACTACTAATTAAAATATATTCATAAAAAAAAATCTCAAACAGATGAAATATTTTTTATTATCCTGCCTAATTTGTTTTAAGAAATTTGTGACAAACTTTCCTTTTGCATTAGTTTGTATTTATACCAGTGACCAGTGAAGGCAGCGTTACTGCTGGTCAACACAGCACCATGTGTTTCCTGTGGCTTGTTGAATAAGACTCAGGGGATTATTTGTAGTATTTCCTTTAAGGAGAGGGGGTTCTACTCACCATGAGTCACCCACCTGCTTCATTTAAAGATAAACTCAACCCCTTCCTGTCGTCTCCTCCTCCAGATTCCTCCTTCTCTGATGAGCTGAGCGACATGGGCAGCGACGCCGACCGGTCCAGAGGACCAACTGAACCAGCTGTGAAGAGAGAGAGGATTGAAATGAGTCACCCGCTGCAGGAAATGTGAGTCCATCAGTCACACAGCCACAAAGACCAGCATCTCCTGAGCTGAGCCCACAGTGGATCTGAGGAGACCCTGTGGGACCCGGTGGCCTTTTCTTCTTCTTCTTCTTTCTGCAGTCTGTGTGTGCAGTGTACATAGGAAGTAGCATCATCAGCTCTCTGCTCATTAGTGAATTACTTCCCAGGAAGATCACGTTTTTTTTTTTACTCACAGAGGTTTAACACCAGCCTGAGTCTTTATTTTTTTTGTGTTGCAACTGTGAAAGAATTTGTGCAGTACATTTTATGGGGTGTGTGTATCACGGGTTTGGGTGTTTGTGGGTTTTTTATTTTTTTATTTTGTTTGTTTGTTTCTCTCCTGGATTTCCACTAGCTGTGCCATAGTGTCATTTGAGTGCCTTAGATCGCTGTGTTTTTATCACCACTGCAGACGTCGCCCTCTCTCTCTCTCTCTCTCTGTCTCTGTCTCCCTCAGCTGTGCCTCAACCGCAGTATGAATGTAACGTCTCCAAACCTCAGACATTCAAAGCACCTTTAACATTGTTGACACCTAGGTGTGTGAATCCTCGTTGCCTCTGCTGCAGCTCGCAGCAAATATAGAAAAATGAGAACAAAAAAAAGGGTAAACATGCAACCTACTGACCCAAAGGACCTCTCCCTCAGTTCATCCCAGCAGGGTCCCTCAGTGGCGCCACCCTCAGTCTCACAGTAGAGAACACAGGTAACGTTCAGTAACCTCAGCTGCGTTAGTTTCTTATACCTCAGTAGATTCTATGCTTGGCTCCGGTTCTGCTCAGACGACACAAGGCGAGTGTTAAATAACAAAACGATGATGTAGCCACTGTTGAAGTTTGTGTCCCTCGGCCCGGTTTCTGGCTTTGGTGTCTGTCCGCTAAATTATTTTAAAGGAGAACTGCTGTCAAAGGTCAAATCATTTTAGCAGACATTAGTCAAGTCCTAAATTATGGGCTGCACCCTAGAGGAGCTGCATACGTATTCTGGACGTTGTAAAATGATATTACAAAATTACTACTACAAAAATGCATCATGGTGATTACTGATACTTACCCATTTTCCCTTCTATCTGTCACACCAGCGCGTTAGTCATATCTGTTCAAATATACATCAAGAAGAGGGAAAAAAACAAAACAAACAATCACAATGATCTATAAATCAAACTCAACTTTGGAACTTTTTTTATTATTTACTAAACTACTAAACTTGACTATCACATCAAAACAATTCCACCAGCTCTGGGGGAAGATGAAGCTCCAGCTCCGTCTTCTCCTCAGATGGACGGTCGTCAGATTCACCTTCACCATCAGTTCCAGTTGGACCGTCACTGTTTTTGGTTCCGTACTTAATAAATATCCCATCACATAAATAATCAGCAGTAAAGCTCGGTCGTTTTGGTCACATTCACATTCAGTGTAGTCTTCAGTGTAGACAGTGCCCTCCTGTGGCCATAGATGATGGATTGAGGAGTGGCCCAACTACTTACCAGCAGCTCGACCTGTAGTCTGGAAAATACAGTATCTGCAAATCTAAATTTGTAGGGTAAAGATGTTTTTATTTAACTTATTTAACTTATAATTCCAATCAACATACTTACAGAGGCTAAAGCTAAAGTAGCTATAAAAAAACCCCAATACAAACACAGAGCTGTTAGGCAACATTACCAACTCCTACTCTCTGGTGCAGCCTCTGAAAATCTTCTCTCTGACATTTCTAACATGTGCAGACCTGTAGTCTCTCAGTCAGCGGAGCATGAGACAGAAACCAAAAAACAGTAAACTGGACATGGGATCAAACCTCGACTGGTTTATGTTGGTTCCGTCATCTGAGCTGACACATGGTTCCACCTTCAAGGACCGTACTTTAACCTCATGATGTTACGCAGATAAAGTCTTATGTTCTGTTTGAAATAGATGTCGTACAATATTTGGGAGATTTGTCCAAAATAACTGCTAAATATATACATATAAATATATTATCTTTATATGGTGTAGAATGTGTGTGTGTGTGGTCTGTGGCCTTTAACCTTTGCCTAATCTCTCACTTTCTCTCCCTCTCCCCACACACACTCTGGTTTGTATCTCAGTGTCAGACCTTCAAATATTTACTGTGTTGCTTCTCACACAGAGTAAGCTGTAAAACTGTCACCAGAGATTTCTATTTATATAAACTCTTCTAAATGAACCCGGTGTTTAACCTGCTTTATTACTTTCATTCTCCCCTCAGACGGTTTTGTTGTAGCGATGAGAAAATCTCCATTTATTTAAATTTTTTTTGTTTTTGGTAACTTCTTGTCCGTCACAGTAATTTGCCTTCAAGTGCTATTTTGTGCTATTTTTGGGGGGGGGGGGGGGAGTAATTTTTATATGTGTACATTGTAATGTTTTGTAAGGCTGTTTTAGATTTTTGGCAATTTTTTATTAAACTAGATTTAATTTCTCTCACAAGTATAATAAACAATTATTTTTGTGTATTTTTAAACCTGTTCTTGACTACACTTTCGTTAGCCAAAGGACAGACGACGATGATGATAATGATGGCCTGTAATAAACTGCATAGTTGAGCTGTATTTTGTACTTGGTTACAACGTGTTATAATAATAAACTGGTGTAAACCACAGATGGTTACAGCACAGGTATTCATTTATTATTATTATTATTTGTTTTTCTATCAAATATTAACGCCACAAAACCTCCCACAGGAACACGGGCAGACGTACAAACACCGTCTCTGACGGAACCATCCTACTGTATTTACAGAAATTAAAAATGATCCACATTCAGGAACAAGCTCTTCACTTCAATCATGTTTGTTTCGGAGGAAACGTTCTGACCACAACCTTTTAACCAGTTTTCTTCCCCAGAAGAAACACATCACAATATGAAGAGAGAAGGGTCTCAGAGATGGGGTACAGAAGAGGCTTAAATTGAGACGAAGAAGAAGAAGAAGAAAGACTTGGTCCTCATCAACAGGGCACCTCAGGGGGTTAAGAGCACACAGTCTGTCAAGGCTGAACTAAACCCACAGAGAAAGAGTCATTTCAGTTATGGGGTGTTTTTTTTTTTTTCTCCTGTTATGAGCGATCAGTGTCCGACCCTGGACCCAGATCTGGAAAAGTGCGTCACTGAGGCTGCATCACAGGGAGCAGCCGGCCATGTACTTCCCTGAGAGAAGAGGACAGAGATGAAAGTGTGAAAAGAAGAGAACAGCAGTGATGCATTCACTGTCCCCGGGAAAACGTTTTATCGCAATACTCTGCACTAGGTTAATTCTATCACATTTGGTTGACACACTTTTATCTTCTTCTGTTCTGCTGTTGCCCTCTACAGGGGCAAGTATTTATTATCAGTATTCTATAAAACTGAGACACTGTGAACTGTATACAGTGAATCTGTGTACATTTTTACCTGTAGCAAATCTCTTCTTGACCAGAGACATACGATACCGGCTGCCCACCAGCTCCACATCCATGCCCGACAGCGAGGCCCCAGAGCCCACGAACTGGACGGCCAGGCTGGGTGGGGGGCCTCGGGGAACCTCCAGGCACTGCCAGCTGGCACACAGGGTCCCTGAGCCTGGGCACAGGCCACAGGCAGAGACACAGATAGACAGAGTCAGAGTCTGGGTATCACAGCAGGGACACTGGCTGATGAATAGTTAATAGTGACAGACAAGGTCACAGTGAAGTGGGCTGCAGCCCCTCGTCCTGTCAACACTGCAAACACATCATCTGTTTACTCTGAACAACAGCTCATTGGGGTGTCTGAGTGTGGGATTAGTTTGTTGACAGTGACAGAGAAACAGACAGAAGAAGAACAGGAGTGAAGGAAGACAGACCAGAAGAAGAACTTCTCGTCTTAGACTACGTTCAGTTTTTTGGTACATGACCTGTATCTCGACCTCGTTTTTTTTTTTTTTTGACATCACAAACACCGGGACCACATCAATGAGACCCTACATTGGACAAATATCCAATGTTTTTTCCAGAGCGACCTCAGTCTGAACAGTCTAGGTGCAAAAGCTCTGCTCACTTTCTGTTCAGCCGACTGCAGAAAAAAAAACATCCTTAGTTCAATGGTATATTGTTGTATATTTTGTCAGAGCCTGTGTTCATCTCTACGTGACCTTTGAGTGAACGTTAGAGGCGTTTGTTGTTTTTCTGCTTCGTTTCCTGCTCGCTCCAAAATGGTAAAAAAAATAACGTCATTGTCCTCAGCACAGCCAGACACTGTTCGTGATGTAAAGCTGCGGCTGAAGACAATGCAAAGGAAGTCAGTTTGACCTTTCAGGGGATTTAATGGCTCCTAGTGTAAATGTTCATTCATCACTGAGTGGCTGCTGTGTGAGGTTGTTCTGTCTCCTCTGTTCTTCATCACTGAAACAATGACACGTGAAGGTGAACAGAAACCGTTGTAGGTGTGAGGGGAAACAGAAACTGGAGACTCCTGTCTGGTACATTAACACTACAGTCATAAAACGTAAATGTGACTCATTCTTATGAAACATTAACAACGACCAAACTGACTCATAACCTACGAGGTAAACTTCTGGTTTGTCTTTATAACTCTAACTAACTCGGTTCAGCTCCTCCACCTCCTTCCTTTTCAGATTCACCTCCACCAGACTGATGAAGTTTAAAACACTAACGTTACAGTCGACGAGCGACGACACGTCTCCAGATTATAGACACACGAGAAGAACAGAGAACAGGGTGAGACTGAGAATTTAGATAAAGAAATAAATAAGGAAACCATATATATATATATTCAGCTACTGAAGAGGTGAGTGTGGACCTGTCTGACAGCACAGAGGTGGAGAGACAGGACAGCAGGGCGACTGACCTTTACTGTGGTTGGTCGGTGAGAGGTTGGAGAGTTTCCACAGCAGCCGCCGTTCTTCAGTGTTCCTGTCCGAGAGGGAGAGAGTCAGTAATGTAATGTAAAAATCTGTCATTTTACTGTTGAAGTTGCAAAGACGATAAAAGGACGACAGACAGACGGTGATAACAGAAACACAGAGACATCAGTGAAGGATCTGCATTAAAGGGTTGTTAAAAAGCACAAGTAAAATCAATGCATATTAGATCTTCAGAAGTACAATGAGTGCTTTTATTATAACTTCATATTGTTATGTATTGGTTATTGTAATAAAAAGAAGTACAATGAGTGCTTTTATTATAACTGTTTTTTCATATTGTTATGAAAATAAAAACACATTTCCAAACCACTATTCTCATCAATAAACCCAAATTATCTTATAAATATTTCATTTCAGTATATACTCAATAGTCTTTAATCTATTTTTAACCATATGAAAAAAAATATAATCTTTAAAGAAAAATAATATTGACATTCCTGTGTATTTTGCAGTGTTTCTCAGACAACCAATAATAATCTACTACTCAGTGATCTGTAGATAAACACTTGAATTAAAGAGGTTTTACTCAGAGCCACACACACACACATTTTATAAGTGTCTTCAAATTCTTAATGTGGCCAATCTCTCTCTTTCTGAAGCGGTAGTCTGACTTAAATAATCCACTGGATTACACTGTTTATGTAAATCCCTGCGTCCTGACAGTCGGCATCATTTCTCCTGCACCGTCAGTATTTACCAGGTGGCTGGAGGCTGACACTGCAGGTCAGTGGCAGTGTGGTCCAGCGGCAGCAGCACCTGGACTGCAGTGAGTTGGGTGGAGGGAGCGGTGGCGGGGCAGCAGTGATAATCCAGGGAGACTCGAGTCACCGTGCCGCTGCGCTGGCACTCGGCCGACAGCAGGAGAGGAGCCCGGCCTGGATCCTGAGAGGAAACCTGTGGCAGGGACAAGGACTAGAAGCTGTCGCTGGAGGTCGATGACAGTAAGTTAAAAGTAGGATTAGTCGACTGACGACTATTCTGATCAGTGGACAGTGTTTGTGGCGCAGCACCACAACAGAGTCCCCCCCCCGGCCCCCGCCGAAAGGATCATTAACGTATTTCTGATTTGGATTTCAAAACACTGACCTGATACTTAATCAGTCCAATGTTGTAGTACGAGGCCTGAGGGTTGAGCTCAGCTTCTCTCTGCAGATAGACCTGTAGAGCCTGCATGTTGAACCAGAAGTCCCTGGTGTCGGGGTCACTCTGAGATGGATCACTGTGGAGAAGAGGAGGAGTCGGGTTCACACACAGGAGACGAGAGGTTTGTCCTGTGACGACGGTCGACAGAGACAGACCTGAAGAGCAGCGACGGATTGGGCAGGAAGTGATCTATCTTTGAGATGTTGACCAATCTGAAGCTGAGGACAGGAACGTTGGGGTTGGCTGTGAAAATCCTGGTGATGCCGGCTGGGAAGGACATGGTCAGGTCGCCCGTGATTTTCACCAGACATCTGCAGAAGAAGAGGGAAAACAGGAAAGTGGTTGACGACAGAGTCAACGTGATTATGAGGATCACCGAGTGTCAACATCAGGTCCACACAGACAGACAGACAGACTGACCGGTTGTGTTGTCCACCTTTGAAGTAGGCGTTGACGTACTCGGTTATGGCTGCTGCCACAGGCCACGCCTCCTGTGTGCTCAGAGAAATGGGACTGGGCCCTCTGGACACGTGCACTGTGAGGAGCAGAGGTGAGGATTCTGGTTCAGTCAACAGTTAGTGACGACTTTTTATTTCATTATCACAAATACAAAACTTGATCAGATGTAAGAATAATGCACAGAGAATCCAAATCTGAGTGTCGTTACCACTGAACCGTACATGGTCTCTGTTGAAGCTCCTGCTGCTGGTAGGGAAGAGGTGACGTTTGTCCCATCCTGGCTGGACTCGGAGCTCGGTTTGGACCCCCCCAGTCACTGTCCCTAGCCTGAGGTGCCCACTCGCTAGGACTGGAGGAGGAGGAGGAGGTGAGGGAAGGCGAGGGCTCAGGTAGAGGGGAGGAGCACAGGGACCGAGACTGAGAAACATGGAGACAGTTTTGAAACATTTGCATCAGAAAGCATTTG